>NW_028317958.1:5776250-6093333 GCF_062004578.1 Staurois parvus | reverse complement strand
ACAGCTCCGTACATCCCTGGGAACATGAGTACACCATCAAGCAGCCCGCAGCCTCTCTCAGTTCCCACCTGGTCCCCATGCTGCGTGTGTCCTTTCTTCCATCCCTTTTTTGAGGGGAAGCGCTGCCCCCCTGAAAAATGCTGATGCCCCCCTTAAAAAAATGCCGCCCTAGGCAAATGCCTTTTTTGCCTTGTGGCAAATACACCCCTGAGCAGCTGACTGATTTTACTTGAGTTGCCCTTTCACTCAAATGAGAGAAAGAAAAATATTAGAACATTTATAGCTGGTAAATCATTTTATGCGATCCAGCATGCAGCAGCTGCATCACTTTGCATTAGGTGCATTTGCATTTCAGACATTTAGGTGAGTTTTGACTCAGGACACCTATGACAAAGTGTAGAAGATTCACTGTCATTCTAACTAAATGTTTTACATGATCTCCTCTTTAATCTGCAACTATTCTGTAGCCGGAAACAAGAAACTTCAAAGAAAAGCACAATGCTGATGATTTTCTAGGTCACCTCTTTGAATACTTCTTGTAATAAAAAAAAAAGAAGCTTGTTTGATCCAGTTCCATAGTCTGAATGAGCTGCCGCCATGCTGTCAAGACAGCCTCTAATGTGTTCTACACTGTGGTCCAATCTTGAGTATAGGGCGCATTTAGCAAGGTTACAGATCTCCGAGTCCTCAGCTTTACATTAACCTTGTTGCTGCGTGATTGCTTGCAACTGAAGCCTGCTCGATATGTCATAGCCTCCGTAATGCTGATATTAGACTTTCTGCTTCCAAGTGACCAGTAAACATAACCCACTGATTGAAAAAGTGAACTCCAATACATAGAGTTCTTACCCTGCCACTTTAAACATCGAAGATGCTTACAGACTGTTCTTTAACCCCTTTAGAGGTTTGCTCGTTATCTATTTAATCCTCTGCGCTGGTTCATTGACCCTGGTTGTTTGTATATGTTTCCTATTTTTATTTATCAGTTTTAAGGCCTCATTCAAAAGGGTGTACTGATTAGAGATGAGCGAAGTATTCAAAAATTCGATTCGACTGATTCGGCGAATTCGTAGAAAAATTTCGATTCGAGTCGAATATATTCGCTGTGAATTTAACTTAAAAAAGGGTGTTTCTAGGCTTCAGAGAGACTTAATATTAGTGCTGAACACTGTACCTTTAATTTAAATGCCCTTGGAGTCTGCTGGGGAAGAGAAATAATACTGTCAGGCAGTATGACATGCAGATGAGTGCCGTCGATCTTAGAATCACCGCACACTTCACTCATTTGGGCAGTCACGGGGCCAAAACCAGAGTGTGGAGCCACAGTGTGGCGGTGGAGGCAGCAGCAATGGGAGGCCATACAGCACCCTATGACAAAAATGGAAACCACCAGCAGTGTGAGGAGACCTGAAAGTGGCACATGGCAGAGTGTGGCGATAGAGACAGCAGCAATGGGAGGCCGTACAGGGACCCATGACACACTCTGGACCTGGCAGCAGCATGAGGAGGCGGTACAGGGGCCCATGGCAGATTACGGGCCTGGCAGCAGCATGAGGAGTCGGTACGGGGGCCCATGGCAGATTACAGGCCTGGCAGCAGCAATGGGAGGCCGTACAGGGACCCATGACACAATCTGGACCTGGCAGCAGCATGGGGAGGCGGTACAGGGGCCCATGACAGATTACGGGCCTGGCAGCAGCATTTGGAGTCGGTACGGGGGCCCATGACACACTCTGGACCTGGCAGCAGCATGAGGAGGCGGTACAGGGGCGCATGACAGATTACGAGCCTGGCAGCAGCAACTTGGACAGGAGGACGTTCAGTTTCTGCACCGTCTGGTGCGTGCTCGCAAACTGTTGTCTCTTGGAAACGGATTCCAAGAAAGACTGCTGACGGAATCCGTGAAGAGGAGTAGCAGGAGAAGGAGCATCTGAACGAGCGGAATATGCCAACAAGCGACAACAGGGGCCCATGGCAGATTAGGGGCCTGGCAGCAGCTATGGGAGGCCCGTAATCTGCCAGCACCCTATGACAAAAAATGGAACCCACCAGCAGTGTGAGGAGACCTGAAAGTGGCACATGGCAGAGTGTGGCGATGGAGACAGCAGCAATGGGAGGCCGTACAGGGACCCATGACACACTCTGGACCTGGCAGCAGCATGAGGAGGCGGTATATAGGGGCCTATGGCAGATTAGGGGCCTGGCAGCAGCTATGGGAGGCCCGTAATCTGCCAGCACCCTATGTCAAAAAATTCTACACACCAGCAGTGTGTGAGACCTGAAAGTGGCACATGGCAGAGTGTGGCGATGGAGACAGCAGCAATGGGAGGCCGTACAGGGACCCATGAGAGACTCTGGACTTGGCAGCAGCATGAGGAGGCGGTATAGGGGCCCATGGCAGATTAGGGGCCTGGCAGCAGCTATGGGAGGCCCGTAATCTGCCAGCACCCTATGACAAAAAATGGAACACACCAGCAGTGTGAGGAGACCTGAAAGTGGCACATGTTTGGGGCATGATTCATGGCGGATTTAGTCAGTTGTGTCAGGAACTGGTGGTTTGAAATCCAGACTAATCCACGCCTGATTCATTTTCACAAACGTCAGTCTCTCCACACTTTGGGTGGACAGTCGTGTCCTCCGCGGAGTTGCAATACCTCCTGCCGCACTAAACACGCGCTCCGATGCCACGCTACTGGCCGGGCATGACAGCCTTTCAAGGGCAAATTCAGCTAGTTGGGGCCAAAGGTCAAGTTTTGTTGCCCAGTAGTCAAGGGGATTGTCTACCTCGGTTGGCAGGGTGCTGTCCAAGTAGGCCTAAGCCTGTTGTTTGAGGTCCTGCTCCAGGTCCACCTGATGCTGCTGCTGCTGCTGCTGCTGCTGTGGCTGGTTAGTAGTTTCCTCACTGCGCTGGTGAAGAAAGCTACTCATCATCGACTGCAGACTGAGGCAGCCGCTGCTGGTGGAGCTGCCACTGCTCCTACCACCCCACCCCTCCCCTGCTGCCATGGCAGCGGAACGCGAGCGCACAGGGCCCACAGTGTCTGAGGATGGACGTTGGCGCAGACAGGCAGAGACCAGCTGACTACATAGGTGGTTTTTATAGTACGTTATTTTGGCCTCCTTCTCAGCAGGTGTGAAAAAGGCCACCATTTTTGAACGGTAGCGAGGGTCCAACAAGGTGGACAGCCAAAAGTCATCCCTCTGTCTGATGGTTATTATTCGGCTGTCGCTACGCAAGCAAGCGAGCATGCTATGGGCCATTTGTGCCAAGGAATGCGAGGGACTCCCTGCCTCCATCTCCACAGCATACTGCCACGGTGCGTCTGGGTCCTCTGTCTCCTCCTCCTCCTCCTCCTCTACCAGATGCTCCTGCTCCTCCACTCCTGTCCGCTGAGTGGAAAAACCACCCATTTCACTCAATAATTCCTGAGCACCAATGTCCTCCTCTACCTCCTCCTCTTCTTCCTGTCCTGCCCCCACAGGGGTCATGTGGCGTTGAGATCTGTGCGCCACGTCTACCGCACCCTGACCAGCCATTGTTAACAGCATTTGTTCCAGGACGTGCAACAGAGGAATGACGTCGTTCATCCCATAGTCCTGCCGACTCACGAATAGCGTGGCCTCCTCAAAGGGCCTGAGCAAGCGCAGGTGTCACGCATGAGCTGCCAATGGCTGACATCTAAGTTACACAGGGAATACCTTTATCCGCTTTTAACATCAGGAAATCTGTGATGGCCTTTTGCTGTTCGTAAAGGCGGTCTAACATATGTAGGGTTGAATTCCACCTTGTTGCAACGTCACAGCATGAGGAGTCGGTATAGGGGCCCATGGCAGATTAGGGGCCTGGCAGCAGCTATGGGAGGCCCGTAATCTGCCAGCACCCTATGTCAAAAAATTCTACACACCAGCAGTGTGTGAGGAGACCTGAAAGTGGCACATGGCAGAGTGTGGCGATGGAGACAGCAGCAATGGGAGGCCGTACAGGGACCCATGACAGACTCTGGACCTGGCAGCAGCATGAGGAGGCGGTATATAGGGGCCTATGGCAGATTAGGGGCCTGGCAGCAGCTATGGGAGGCCCTTAATCTGCCAGCACCCTATGTCAAAAAATTCAACACACCAGCAGTGTGAGGAGACCTGAAAGTGGCACATGGCAGAGTGTGGCGATGGAGACAGCAGCAATGGGAGGCCGTACAGGGACCCATGAGAGACTCTGGACCTGGCAGCAGCATGAGGAGGCGGTATATAGGGGCCTATGGCAGATTAGGGGCCTGGCAGCAGCTATGGGAGGCCCGTAATCTGCCAGCACCCTATGTCAAAAAATTCTACACACCAGCAGTGTGTGAGGAGACCTGAAAGTGGCACATGGCAGAGTGTGGCGATGGAGACAGCAGCAATGGGAGGCCGTACAGGGACCCATGAGAGACTCTGGACCTGGCAGCAGCATGAGGAAGCGGTATATAGGGGCCTATGGCAGATTAGGGGCCTGGCAGCAGCTATAGGAGGCCCATAATCTGCCAGCACCCTATGTCAAAAAATTCTACACACCAGCAGTGTGTGAGGAGACCTGAAAGTGGCACATGGCAGAGTGTGGCGATGGAGACAGCAGCAATGGGAGGCCGTACAGGGACCCATGAGAGACTCTGGACCTGGCAGCAGCATGAGGAAGCGGTATATAGGGGCCTATGGCAGATTAGGGGCCTGGCAGCAGCTATAGGAGGCCCATAATCTGCCAGCACCCTATGTCAAAAAATTCTACACACCAGCAGTGTGTGAGGAGACCTGAAAGTGGCACATGGCAGAGTGTGGCGATGGAGACAGCAGCAATGGGAGGCCGTACAGGGACCCATGAGAGACTCTGGACCTGGCAGCAGCATGAGGAGGCGGTATATAGGGGCCTATGGCAGATTAGGGGCCTGGCAGCAGCAATGGGAGGCCCATAATCTGCCAGCACCCTATGTCAAAAAATTCTACACAGCAGCAGTGTGTGAGGAGACCTGAAAGTGGCACATGGCAGAGTGTGGCGATGGAGACAGCAGCAATGGGAGGCCGTACAGGGACCCATGACAGACTCTGGACCTGGCAGCAGCATGAGGAGGCGGTATATAGGGGCCCATGGCAGATTAGGGGCCTGGCAGCAGCAATGGGAGGCCCGTAATCTGCCAGCACCCTATGTCAAAAAATTCTACACACCAGCAGTGTGAGGAGACCTGAAAGTGGCACATGGCAGAGTGTGGCGATGGAGACAGCAGCAATGGGAGGCCGTACAGGGACCCATGAGAGACTCTGGACCTGGCAGCAGCATGAGGAGGCGGTATATAGGGGCCTATGGCAGATTAGGGGCCTGGCAGCAGCTATGGGAGGCCCATAATCTGCCAGCACCCTATGTCAAAAAATTCAACACACCAGCAGTGTGAGGAGACCTGAAAGTGGCACATGGCATGAGAGACTCTGGACCTGGCAGCAGCATGAGGAAGCGGTATATAGGGGCCTATGGCAGATTAGGGGCCTGGCAGCAGCTATAGGAGGCCCATAATCTGCCAGCACCCTATGTCAAAAAATTCTACACACCAGCAGTGTGTGAGGAGACCTGAAAGTGGCACATGGCAGAGTGTGGCGATGGAGACAGCAGCAATGGGAGGCCGTACAGGGACCCATGAGAGACTCTGGACCTGGCAGCAGCATGAGGAGGCGGTATATAGGGGCCTATGGCAGATTAGGGGCCTGGCAGCAGCTATGGGAGGCCCATAATCTGCCAGCACCCTATGTCAAAAAATTCAACACACCAGCAGTGTGAGGAGACCTGAAAGTGGCACATGGCATGAGAGACTCTGGACCTGGCAGCAGCATGAGGAAGCGGTATATAGGGGCCTATGGCAGATTAGGGGCCTGGCAGCAGCTATAGGAGGCCCATAATCTGCCAGCACCCTATGTCAAAAAATTCTACACACCAGCAGTGTGTGAGGAGACCTGAAAGTGGCACATGGCAGAGTGTGGCGATGGAGACAGCAGCAATGGGAGGCCGTACAGGGACCCATGAGAGACTCTGGACCTGGCAGCAGCATGAGGAGGCGGTATATAGGGGCCTATGGCAGATTAGGGGCCTGGCAGCAGCTATGGGAGGCCCATAATCTGCCAGCACCCTATGTCAAAAAATTCAACACACCAGCAGTGTGAGGAGACCTGAAAGTGGCACATGGCATGAGAGACTCTGGACCTGGCAGCAGCATGAGGAAGCGGTATATAGGGGCCTATGGCAGATTAGGGGCCTGGCAGCAGCTATAGGAGGCCCATAATCTGCCAGCACCCTATGTCAAAAAATTCTACACACCAGCAGTGTGTGAGGAGACCTGAAAGTGGCACATGGCAGAGTGTGGCGATGGAGACAGCAGCAATGGGAGGCCGTACAGGGACCCATGAGAGACTCTGGACCTGGCAGCAGCATGAGGAGGCGGTATATAGGGGCCTATGGCAGATTAGGGGCCTGGCAGCAGCTATGGGAGGCCCATAATCTGCCAGCACCCTATGTCAAAAAATTCAACACACCAGCAGTGTGAGGAGACCTGAAAGTGGCACATGGCATGAGAGACTCTGGACCTGGCAGCAGCATGAGGAAGCGGTATATAGGGGCCTATGGCAGATTAGGGGCCTGGCAGCAGCTATAGGAGGCCCATAATCTGCCAGCACCCTATGTCAAAAAATTCTACACACCAGCAGTGTGTGAGGAGACCTGAAAGTGGCACATGGCAGAGTGTGGCGATGGAGACAGCAGCAATGGGAGGCCGTACAGGGACCCATGAGAGACTCTGGACCTGGCAGCAGCATGAGGAGGCGGTATATAGGGGCCTATGGCAGATTAGGGGCCTGGCAGCAGCTATGGGAGGCCCGTAATCTGCCAGCACCCTATGTCAAAAAATTCTACACACCAGCAGTGTGTGAGGAGACCTGAAAGTGGCACATGGCAGAGTGTGGCGATGGAGACAGCAGCAATGGGAGGCCGTACAGGGACCCATGAGAGACTCTGGACCTGGCAGCAGCATGAGGAAGCGGTATATAGGGGCCTATGGCAGATTAGGGGCCTGGCAGCAGCTATAGGAGGCCCTTAATCTGCCAGCACCCTATGTCAAAAAATTCTACACACCAGCAGTGTGTGAGGAGACCTGAAAGTGGCACATGGCAGAGTGTGGCGATGGAGACAGCAGCAATGGGAGGCCGTACAGGGACCCATGAGAGACTCTGGACCTGGCAGCAGCATGAGGAAGCGGTATATAGGGGCCTATGGCAGATTAGGGGCCTGGCAGCAGCTATAGGAGGCCCATAATCTGCCAGCACCCTATGTCAAAAAATTCTACACACCAGCAGTGTGTGAGGAGACCTGAAAGTGGCACATGGCAGAGTGTGGCGATGGAGACAGCAGCAATGGGAGGCCGTACAGGGACCCATGACAGACTCTGGACCTGGCAGCAGCATGAGGAAGCGGTATATAGGGGCCTATGGCAGATTAGGGGCCTGGCAGCAGCAATGGGAGGCCCATAATCTGCCAGCACCCTATGTCAAAAAATTCTACACAGCAGCAGTGTGTGAGGAGACCTGAAAGTGGCACATGGCAGAGTGTGGCGATGGAGACAGCAGCAATGGGAGGCCGTACAGGGACCCATGACAGACTCTGGACCTGGCAGCAGCATGAGGAGGCGGTATATAGGGGCCCATGGCAGATTAGGGGCCTGGCAGCAGCTATGGGAGGCCCGTAATCTGCCAGCACCCTATGTCAAAAAATTCTACACACCAGCAGTGTGTGAGACCTGAAAGTGGCACATGGCAGAGTGTGGCGATGGAGACAGCAGCAATGGGAGGCCATACAGGGACCCATGAGAGACTCTGGACCTGGCAGCAGCATGAGGAGGCGGTATATAGGGGCCTATGGCAGATTAGGGGCCTGGCAGCAGCTATGGGAGGCCCATAATCTGCCAGCACCCTATGTCAAAAAATTCAACACACCAGCAGTGTGAGGAGACCTGAAAGTGGCACATGGCATGAGAGACTCTGGACCTGGCAGCAGCATGAGGAAGCGGTATATAGGGGCCTATGGCAGATTAGGGGCCTGGCAGCAGCTATAGGAGGCCCATAATCTGCCAGCACCCTATGTCAAAAAATTCTACACACCAGCAGTGTGTGAGGAGACCTGAAAGTGGCACATGGCAGAGTGTGGCGATGGAGACAGCAGCAATGGGAGGCCGTACAGGGACCCATGAGAGACTCTGGACCTGGCAGCAGCATGAGGAGGCGGTATATAGGGGCCTATGGCAGATTAGGGGCCTGGCAGCAGCTATGGGAGGCCCATAATCTGCCAGCACCCTATGTCAAAAAATTCAACACACCAGCAGTGTGAGGAGACCTGAAAGTGGCACATGGCATGAGAGACTCTGGACCTGGCAGCAGCATGAGGAAGCGGTATATAGGGGCCTATGGCAGATTAGGGGCCTGGCAGCAGCTATAGGAGGCCCATAATCTGCCAGCACCCTATGTCAAAAAATTCTACACACCAGCAGTGTGTGAGGAGACCTGAAAGTGGCACATGGCAGAGTGTGGCGATGGAGACAGCAGCAATGGGAGGCCGTACAGGGACCCATGAGAGACTCTGGACCTGGCAGCAGCATGAGGAGGCGGTATATAGGGGCCTATGGCAGATTAGGGGCCTGGCAGCAGCTATGGGAGGCCCATAATCTGCCAGCACCCTATGTCAAAAAATTCAACACACCAGCAGTGTGAGGAGACCTGAAAGTGGCACATGGCATGAGAGACTCTGGACCTGGCAGCAGCATGAGGAAGCGGTATATAGGGGCCTATGGCAGATTAGGGGCCTGGCAGCAGCTATAGGAGGCCCATAATCTGCCAGCACCCTATGTCAAAAAATTCTACACACCAGCAGTGTGTGAGGAGACCTGAAAGTGGCACATGGCAGAGTGTGGCGATGGAGACAGCAGCAATGGGAGGCCGTACAGGGACCCATGACAGACTCTGGACCTGGCAGCAGCATGAGGAGGCGGTATATAGGGGCCTATGGCAGATTAGGGGCCTGGCAGCAGCTATGGGAGGCCCTTAATCTGCCAGCACCCTATGTCAAAAAATTCTACACACCAGCAGTGTGAGGAGACCTGAAAGTGGCACATGGCAGAGTGTGGCGATGGAGACAGCAGCAATGGGAGGCCGTACAGGGACCCATGAGAGACTCTGTACCTGGCAGCAGCATGAGGAGGCGGTATATAGGCTCCTATGGCAGATTAGGGGCCTGGCAGCAGCTATGGGAGGCCCGTAATCTGCCAGCACCCTATGTCAAAAAATTCTACACACCAGCAGTGTGTGAGGAGACCTGAAAGTGGCACATGGCAGAGTGTGGCGATGGAGACAGCAGCAATGGGAGGCCGTACAGGGACCCATGAGAGACTCTGGACCTGGCAGCAGCATGAGGAAGCGGTATATAGGGGCCTATGGCAGATTAGGGGCCTGGCAGCAGCTATAGGAGGCCCTTAATCTGCCAGCACCCTATGTCAAAAAATTCTACACACCAGCAGTGTGTGAGGAGACCTGAAAGTGGCACATGGCAGAGTGTGGCGATGGAGACAGCAGCAATGGGAGGCCGTACAGGGACCCATGAGAGACTCTGGACCTGGCAGCAGCATGAGGAAGCGGTATATAGGGGCCTATGGCAGATTAGGGGCCTGGCAGCAGCTATAGGAGGCCCATAATCTGCCAGCACCCTATGTCAAAAAATTCTACACACCAGCAGTGTGTGAGGAGACCTGAAAGTGGCACATGGCAGAGTGTGGCGATGGAGACAGCAGCAATGGGAGGCCGTACAGGGACCCATGACAGACTCTGGACCTGGCAGCAGCATGAGGAAGCGGTATATAGGGGCCTATGGCAGATTAGGGGCCTGGCAGCAGCAATGGGAGGCCCATAATCTGCCAGCACCCTATGTCAAAAAATTCTACACAGCAGCAGTGTGTGAGGAGACCTGAAAGTGGCACATGGCAGAGTGTGGCGATGGAGACAGCAGCAATGGGAGGCCGTACAGGGACCCATGACAGACTCTGGACCTGGCAGCAGCATGAGGAGGCGGTATATAGGGGCCCATGGCAGATTAGGGGCCTGGCAGCAGCAATGGGAGGCCCGTAATCTGCCAGCACCCTATGTCAAAAAATTCTACACACCAGCAGTGTGAGGAGACCTGAAAGTGGCACATGGCAGAGTGTGGCGATGGAGACAGCAGCAATGGGAGGCCGTACAGGGACCCATGAGAGACTCTGGACCTGGCAGCAGCATGAGGAGGCGGTATATAGGGGCCTATGGCAGATTAGGGGCCTGGCAGCAGCTATGGGAGGCCCATAATCTGCCAGCACCCTATGTCAAAAAATTCAACACACCAGCAGTGTGAGGAGACCTGAAAGTGGCACATGGCATGAGAGACTCTGGACCTGGCAGCAGCATGAGGAAGCGGTATATAGGGGCCTATGGCAGATTAGGGGCCTGGCAGCAGCTATAGGAGGCCCATAATCTGCCAGCACCCTATGTCAAAAAATTCTACACACCAGCAGTGTGTGAGGAGACCTGAAAGTGGCACATGGCAGAGTGTGGCGATGGAGACAGCAGCAATGGGAGGCCGTACAGGGACCCATGAGAGACTCTGGACCTGGCAGCAGCATGAGGAAGCGGTATATAGGGGCCTATGGCAGATTAGGGGCCTGGCAGCAGCAATGGGAGGCCCATAATCTGCCAGCACCCTATGTCAAAAAATTCTACACAGCAGCAGTGTGTGAGGAGACCTGAAAGTGGCACATGGCAGAGTGTGGCGATGGAGACAGCAGCAATGGGAGGCCGTACAGGGACCCATGAGAGACTCTGGACCTGGCAGCAGCATGAGGAAGCGGTATATAGGGGCCTATGGCAGATTAGGGGCCTGGCAGCAGCTATAGGAGGCCCATAATCTGCCAGCACCCTATGTCAAAAAATTCTACACACCAGCAGTGTGTGAGGAGACCTGAAAGTGGCACATGGCAGGGTGTGGCGATGGAGACAGCAGCAATGGGAGGCCGTACAGGGACCCATGAGAGACTCTGGACCTGGCAGCAGCATGAGGAAGCGGTATATAGGGGCCTATGGCAGATTAGGGGCCTGGCAGCAGCTATAGGAGGCCCATAATCTGCCAGCACCCTATGTCAAAAAATTCTACACACCAGCAGTGTGTGAGGAGACCTGAAAGTGGCACATGGCAGAGTGTGGCGATGGAGACAGCAGCAATGGGAGGCCGTACAGGGACCCATGACAGACTCTGGACCTGGCAGCAGCATGAGGAGGCGGTATATAGGGGCCTATGGCAGATTAGGGGCCTGGCAGCAGCTATAGGAGGCCCATAATCTGCCAGCACCCTATGTCAAAAAATTCTACACACCAGCAGTGTGTGAGGAGACCTGAAAGTGGCACATGGCAGAGTGTGGTGATGGAGACAGCAGCAATGGGAGGCCGTACAGGGACCCATGAGAGACTCTGGACCTGGCAGCAGCATGAGGAAGCGGTATATAGGGGCCTATGGCAGATTAGGGGCCTGGCAGCAGCAATGGGAGGCCCATAATCTGCCAGCACCCTATGTCAAAAAATTCTACACAGCAGCAGTGTGTGAGGAGACCTGAAAGTGGCACATGGCAGAGTGTGGCGATGGAGACAGCAGCAATGGGAGGCCGTACAGGGACCCATGAGAGACTCTGGACCTGGCAGCAGCATGAGGAAGCGGTATATAGGGGCCTATGGCAGATTAGGGGCCTGGCAGCAGCTATAGGAGGCCCATAATCTGCCAGCACCCTATGTCAAAAAATTCTACACACCAGCAGTGTGTGAGGAGACCTCAAAGTGGCACATGTTTGAGGCATGATTCATGGCGGATTTAGTCAGTTGTGTCAGGAACTGGTGGTTTGAAATCCAGACTAATCCACGCCTGATTCATTTTCACAAACGTGAGTCTCTCCACACTTTGGGTGAACAGTCGTGTCCTCCGCGGAGTTACAATACCTCCTGCCGCACTAAACACGCGCTCCGATGCCACGCTACTGGCCGGGCATGACAGCCTTTCAAGGGCAAATTCAGCTAGTTGGGGCCAAAGGTCAAGTTTCGTTGCCCAGTAGTCAAGGGGATTGTCTACCTCGGTTGGCAGGGTGCTGTCCAAGTAGGCCCAAGCCTGTTGTTTGAGGTCCTGCTCCAGGTCCACCTGATGCTGCTGCTGCTGCTGCGGCTGGTTAGTAGTTTCCTCACTGCGATGGTGAAGAAAGCTACTCATCATCGACTGCAGACTGAGGCAGCTGCTGCTGGTGGAGCTGCCACTGCTCCTACCACCCCACCCCTCCCCTGCTGCCATGGCAGCGGAACGCGAGCGCACAGGGCCCACAGTGTCTGAGGATGGACGTTGGCGCACAAAGGCAGAGACCAACTGACTACATAGGTGGTTTTTATAGTACGTTATTTTGGCCTCCCTCTCAGCAGGTGTGAAAAAGGCCACCATTTTTGAACGGTAGCGAGGGTCCAACAAGGTGGACAGCCAAAAGTCATCCCTCTGTCTGATGGTTATTATTCGGCTGTCGCTACGCAAGCAACCGAGCATGCTATGGGCCATTTGTGCCAAGGAATGCGAGGGACTCCCTGCCTCCATCTCCACAGCATACTGCCACGGTGCGTCTGGGTCCTCTGTCTCCTCCTCCTCCTCCTCTACCAGATGCTCCTGCTCCTCCACTCCTGTCCGCTGAGTGGAAAAACCACCCATTTCACTCAATAATTCCTGAGCACAAATGTCCTCCTCTACCTCCTCCTCTTCTTCCTGTCCTGCCCCCACAGGGGTCATGTGGCGTTGAGATCTGTGCGCCACGTCTACCGCACCCTGACCAGCCATTGTTAACAGCATTTGTTCAAGGACGTGCAACAGAGGAATGACGTCGTTCATCCCATAGTCCTGCCGACTCACGAATAGCGTGGCCTCCTCAAAGGGCCTGAGCAAGCGGCAGGTGTCACGCATGAGCTGCCAATGGCTGACATCGAAGTTACACAGGGGAGTACCTTTATCCGCTTGTAACATCAGGAAATCGGTGATGGCCTTTCGCTGTTCGTAAAGGCGGTCTAACATGTGTAGGGTTGAATTCCACCTTGTTGCAACGTCGCAGATCAGGCGATGCTGTGGAATTCCGTTCTGCCGCTGCAGCTCAAGGAGGGTGTGCTTTGCGGTGTAGGAATGGCTGAAATGCATGCAAAGTTTACGTGACATTTTAAGGATGTCTTGCAGTGGGATGGTGGATTTTAAGAACCGCTTGACAACCAGATTGAACACGTGAGCCATGCATGGCGCATGGCACAACCTTCCTTGACGCAGAGCAGACACCATGTTCTTTCCGTTGTCGGTCAACATGGTTCCGATTTTCAATTTGCGCGGAGACAGCCATCTGTCGATTTCTCTGTTCATTACACTCAGAAGTTCCTCCCCTGTGTGACTACGTTCGCCAAGGCATACCAGGTGCAGAACAGCGTGACACCGTTGCGCCCTGCACATGTGATATGCCGGTCGGGTAATGGGACTTGGCACGGGGGTGGCGGCTGAGGACACGGCGGAAGAAGAGGTGGTAGAGGCGGACATCTTTGCCGGACCAAGGACGTGCAAACGTGGAGGCAAAAGCGGCGTGACCTGTCCAAGTTGCTGGTGCGGCTGTGACGGCACCACGTTCACCCAGTGGGCCGTAAATGACATGTACTGTCCCTGACCATAGTTACAGCTCCACACGTCGGCGCTGCCGTGCACTTTGGCAGAGACCGACATGCTCAAAGACTGGCCCACCATGTCTTCTACATGTGAATGCAGGGCTGGCACTGCCTTTTTGGCGAAGAAATGACGGCTTGGCACTCTCCACCGCGGCGCGGCACAAGCCATCATTTCTCTGAAAGGTGCTGAGTCCACCACTTGGAAAGGGAGGGACTGCAGCACCAGCAACTTGGACAGGAGGACGTTCAGCTTTTGCACCGTCGGGTGCGTGCTCGCAAACTGTTGTCTCTTGGAAACGGATTCCAAGAAAGACTGCTGACGGAATCCGTGAAGAGGAGTAGCAGGAGAAGGAGCATCTGAACGAGCGGAAGATGCCAACGAGCGACAACTCCCCTCAGCAGAGGTGTTGGAGCCTTGACTGGCTGATGGAGGGCGATTGACGTCGGGTGACGGAGCAAGTAACGGAGCGGGTGATGGAGCGGGGGCTGGGGCGGGCAGAACCGTTATCACGGTTTTCCCAGGCCACCAAATGGCGACGCTGCATATGCTGCCGCAACGCTGTAGTCCCAACATGGGCCCCCTGGCCACGCTTGACTTTCTGGCCACATAGTCGACATACGGCTACGTTTACTTCCTCGGGCGGCTTGACGAAAAATTGCCACACCGCCGAGTAGGAAACTTTGCCCCCGCTACTCCTCACTGGCTGACTGCTACTTCCTCCGTGCACACCGGCACCACTACTGGCCGTGGTGGTAGGCTGCAGTGGAGCTGGTGCTCTACTCCGTGGACGTTTGGCTCCACTGACACTGCTGCGACCCTGCTGCTGTCTCCTGGGCAACCCACCGACTGTTTTGCTCGCTGCCAAGCTGCCACCCTCTTCTCCTGATGATGCGGAAGAAATTGCCTGATGACGACGAGGCTGCCAAGTGCGATCAACCTCCTCATCATCAAGTAGGGTCTCCGCCTCACTACTAGCCCCCTCGGCTGCGTCTGGGTCAGGAGACAGACCTGTCTCTAGACCGGCTACCGAGCCACTCTCCTCGCCACTACTTCTTCGCCTGGCTGCTGAAAAGGCGGATGTCTCCCCCCGTTCCTGACCGCCCTCTGTTAGCTCTTCCTCACTGTACAGTGGGGCTGAGCCCACAGCATGCGATACTTCGCTTGGTGAGGGAACACCAAAGGACAGGGGCAGGTAGAGGACACGTGATTTCAGTGGGCTTGGTCCCGGGCCATGCCAACTAACGGTTGTGTCTGACGTACCCACCGACCGTTGGCTGTAGGTGTCAGAGGTGACCTGGGAAGAGGAAGACGACCGAGCCAACCAATCGACGACGGCAGGGTTGTCGGTGGAGACACGACCGCTGGATGACACCGGGAGCACTGGCCTCTGGCTGCGAATAGTGCTGCCTCGACCCCTTCCTCTGCTGCCACGTCTGCTCGCTCCTAAAACATTGCCTCCTCTGCCACTCCTCTGCATGTTGTCTGACATACTCTTTAATTAAACGATTATGTGTCCCTGAGTAACAATTCTGTGTCCCTGAGTAACAATTCTGTGTCTGTGCGAGTAACAATTCTGTGGCCCTAAGTAACAGTTCTGTGGCCCTCAGTAACAATTCTGTGTCCCTGATTAACGTTTCTGTGGCCCCAAGTAACAGTTCTGTGGCCCTCAGTAACAATTCTGTGTCTGTGCGAGTAACAATTCTGTGTCTGTGCGAGTAACAATTCTGTGGCCCTAAGTAAAGTTTCTGTGGCCCTAAGTAACAATTCTCTGGCACTCAGTAACAATTCTGTCTGTCCCTGAGTAACAATTCTCTGGCACTCAGTAACAATTCTGTCTGTCCCTGAGTAAAAATTCTGTGGCCCTAAGTAAAGTTTCTGGGGCCCTGAGTAACAATTATCTGGCACTCAGTAACAATTCTGTCTGTCCCTGAGTAACAATTCTCTGGCACTCAGTAACAATTCTGTCTGTCCCTGAGTAAAAATTCTCTGGCCCTAAGTAAAGTTTCTGGGGCCCTGAGTAACAATTATCTGGCACTCAGTAACAATTCTGTCTGTCCCTGAGTAACAATTCTCTGGCACTCAGTAACAATTCTGTCTGTCCCTGAGTAAAAATTCTCTGGCCCTAAGTAAAGTTTCTGTGGCCCTGAGTAACAATTCTCTGGCACTCGGTAACAATTCTGTCTGTCCCTGAGTAACAATTCTCTGGCACTCAGTAACAATTCTGTCTGTCCCTGAGTAAAAATTCTGTGGCCCTAATTAAAGTTTCTGTGGCCCTAAGTAACAATTCTCTGGCACTCAGTAACAATTCTGTCTGTCCCTGAGTAACAATTCTCTGGCACTCGGTAACAATTCTGTCTGTCCCTGAGTAACAATTCTCTGGCACTCAGTAACAATTCTGTCTGTCCCTGAGTAAAAATTCTGTGGCCCTAATTAAAGTTTCTGTGGCCCTAAGTAACAATTCTCTGGCACTCAGTAACAATTCTGTCTGTCCCTGAGTAACAATTCTCTGGCACTCCGTAACAATTCTGTCTGTCCCTGAGTAACAATTCTCTGGCACTCAGTAACAATTCTGTCTGTCCCTGAGTAAAAATTCTGTGGCCCTAAGTAAAGTTTCTGTGGCCCTGAGTAACAATTCTCTGGCACTCCGTAACAATTCTGTCTGTCCCTGAGTAACAATTCTCTGGCACTCAGTAACAATTCTGTCTGTCCCTGAGTAAAAATTCTGTGGCCCTAATTAAAGTTTCTGTGGCCCTAAGTAACAATTCTCTGGCACTCAGTAACAATTCTGTCTGTCCCTGAGTAACAATTCTCTGGCACTCAGTAACAATTCTGTCTGTCCCTGAGTAACAATTCTCTGGCACTGAGTAACAATTCTGTCTGTCCCTGAGTAAAAATTCTGTGGCCCTAATTAAAGTTTCTGTGGCCCTAAGTAACAATTCTCTGGCACTCAGTAACAATTCTGTCTGTCCCTGAGTAACAATTCTCTGGCACTCAGTAACAATTCTGTCTGTCCCTGAGTAACAATTCTGTGGCCCTAATAACGTTTCTGTGGCCCTAAGTAACAATTCTCTGGCACTGAGTAACAATTCTGTCTGTCCCTGATTATGAATTCTGTGGCCCTAACTAGCGTTTCTTTGTCCCTAAATAACGATTCTGTGGCCCTCATTAACAAGTCTGTGTCCCTGAGTAATGGTTCTCTGTCCCTAAGTAACTTTTCTCTGTCCCCAATTATCGTTTCTGTGGCCCTAACTCTGTCCCTGTCCCTAGTACAGAGCGGTCTGCCTCTGTTCAATAACTGCAGGCAAATGAAGAATTCCAAAATGGCCGCTATTTATAGCTCGACCATTACACAGTGCTGGCTGGCTGGCTGCTGATAGGCTGGTGCGATCACATGTAGTTGAGGAATGCATTATGGGTCAGCGCGCCTTGTCTGCGCGCCTTCCCAGACATCCCCGCTCCGTCGCCGCACATGTCAGCCGCCATTTTAGGAAAAATTTTGATTCGCGCGTCCGAATTAGGCTATTTTTCGGATTCGGCACGAATCGAAATTTTTCCGATATTCGACTCGAATTCCACTTCGGATACTTCGATTCGCTCATCTCTAGTACTGATCCATACAATGAACGAAGGGTCGTTTTCATCTGGATGTACAGGTGTTCCATACAGACATGTTCAGGCAGCCTGCTGAAATCAATGACAGGCTGATGGCTTCATGGACCTGCATTCATCTCCAAGCACATGCCCGACTGTATAGACAGACATTAATTAAAATCTGACAGGTGTTCTAATCCCTCTCTACTCTGTCAAAAAAAGAAAAAAGTTTTGCCTTTAGTTATACATTGTGTGGTGGCAGCATTAGTTTTTATATATTTTATTGATGAAGTACAGAATGATACAAAAGATGTACAAATGATACATAGATAAGACATTTGGCAATGCATATCCTGAAAAAGCAAAAAGTAGCATGCAGAAATATATGCAACATTGTTTTACTAGTCTACGACAAAATAATGCTTGTAATACTCAGGTGTTATTTTAGTATGATTGGAAATATTGCCGCGTCGAACCTCCTACGTGTGTAAAACTCACTGTGGAGCTGTAAAGGGAGGGAGGGTAGATGCGGTACCAATGCCGAGGACGAAGCCAAAATCTCACATCAGTAGAGGTATCTGAAAGCAAACTGAAACTGTCGTGATGGCCGTTGATGAGAGTAGAGAAAGTAAGTTATTAGCATGCCAATGTTCTCTGCAAAGGTATCCAAAATTTATCAACACATGTGCCAAGAGGGAAAGAAGAAGGAAAAATAGCAAAAAAAGGGGGAAAAAAGAAGAGAGAGAGAGAAAAAAAAAGGGGGGGGGTGAAACGAGCGGGATTTGTATTTTCATCAATACCAAGGGTCATACGTGGATGAGTTCAAGCGTTAGGCTATCACCCAAGTCAAGAAGGTGGGGAAAAAACCCTGGAGGAAAAAAGAGAGTTACCTACAATAGGATCTAGGGTAAAGGAGTATTGCCCACAGATGGATTAAATTAAGTCAGGTAGATCGGTCCATGAGGGACTGGTATGTAGGGGTAGATATGAAGTGAGTCCAGCGGGCTCAGATATGGGAGAATTTAGTAGGGGTGTCAAGTGCAGTCGCAATCAGTTCTTCCATTTCCGCCATTTTACACACACGGGTCAGCCAATCACGTATGAAGGGAGGGCGAGTGGAGCCCCATCGAGCGGGAAGACAGAGTCTGGCTGCATTGACCATATGCATGGCTAAAGATTTGAAGTATTGTCCCTTGGGAAGGGAAGAGTGATGGAGAAGAAACTGAGCTGGAGACAGAGCTAAGGGCAAGGTAGTCATGGAAACTACAAGCCTATGGACCTCCTGCCAGAATGGTTGTATGGCCGAACAGGACCACCAAATGTGGAGAAAAGACCCATCCGGTGTCCCACATCTCCAACAGCTGTTGGGTAAGGAGGGGTTGAAATGAGAGATTCTCGACGGGGTACGGTACCATCTTGCAGCCAGTTTGTAGCCGTCTTCCTGTGTCGAGACATTAAGGGAGCATTTATGGGAATACATGAATATTAGGTCCCAGTCGGAATCCGACAGACTATCTTCCAGGTCTCTGTTCCAAGCCCGGCAGGAGGTTAGAGAGTTGTAGGCCCTGCTTTCAGCGAGGAGGGGGTAAATCTCCGAGATCAGATGTGTATGCGGTTCAGCTTTCGAGCATATAGATTCGAAAGGAGTAAAAGGACGAGTCCAATTATGAAACGGTTTGTGTGAAAGCAAAACGTGCCTTATCAGCAAATAGGCCCAAAGAGGAAGTTCGCGGGTACCCAGGCTTTCACACAGATCGTGGAATGGTTTCACCTTGCTTTGGTGGAGAAAGTGTTTAACCAAAATCTGGTCATGTGGCTAATGTTTAGATAAAAATCTTTGTGCATGCCGGGGGGGAAGTCAGGATTAAGGCGAATAGAGGTTAAGGGATTCGGTGACTCGGAAATGGATGCTGATTTACAAGTCAGGCGGAAAATTTTTAAAGTGGGCCCCACCAAAAGGTGAGTGAGAAGGACTTGAGGCGTGTGTTTCGGCAGGAGCCATGGAATCGATGCCAGGGGTGAGGGTGAGAAGGCATTTTCTAGGTGGACCCAGTCTTTAGAGGCAATGTGGACATGCCAATCCACTATGCGGGAAAGGTGACATGCCCAATAGTAACGGTGAAGGTCAGGGAGCCCAATTCCACCTCTAAGTTTAGGAAGAGTCAATTGAGAGAACACAATACGCGGACGTTTATGGTTCCATAGGAATAAAGAGCATAGTTTTTTGCAAGATGTAAAAAAAGCAACAGGTAGATGAATTGGCAGTGTTTGGAAAAGATAAAGGAGGCGGGGGAGTATATTCATTTTGATTATCGCTGCCCTTCTAAACCAAGAGAAGCAAGGACGTTGCCATTTATTTAGATCCTCTTGGAGAGACCGGAAAGGAAATTTTTTGCATAAAGATCATCGAGGTTGCGGGTAAGCTGTACTCCAAGATAGGAAAGAGCATCCTTTTCCCATTGAAACGGGAAATGAGATTCACAGAAAGAGACTATTTCTGGGGGCAGAGTGATGTTAAGGGCGAAGGACTTGGAGAAGTTGATTTTAAAATTCGATAAGAATCTAAAGAGGGCAAAATCTTTTAGTAGATTAGACAAAGTGGTATGAGGGTCTCAAGGAAGAGGAGGATATCATCCGCGTAAGCAGCGAGCTTATATTCTTTGTCCGCTACCTTGATCCCTTTAATATCAGAATTTGAACGAATTTTGCGTAGTAGGGGTTTGAGGGATAAGACAAACAAGAGCGGGGAGAGGGGACAGCCCTGACGTGTTCCGTTTCTTAAGTGAAAAGAATTAGACAAATGTCCATTGACCCGGTCTCGGGCGGTGGGGCCAGAATACAGAGTCATTATAAAGTTAAGAATCTTCTCACCCAAACCCAGTGCCATCAAAGACGCCTGCAGATAATCCCAAGCAATCCTATCAAAGGCCTTTTCTGCATCCAGGGAGAGGAAGAAGCCGGAAGTGTTATATTTACAAAGCCAATAGTGAAGGTTAAGGGCCTTAATGGTGTTGTCCCTGGCTTCCCTACCCGGTATGAATATTGTGGGAGCGGAGCGTGTCTAACAGTGGACTTAGTGGGATATTCAAATCGCCCCCTAATATCAATACTCTTGATTGGAACGCAGCTAGGGCGGTAGTGATTGAACGCATGAAAGATACTTGTTTGGTGTTGGGAGCATAAACATTAGCAAATGTAATGGGTCTATTGGCAAAAGAGCCCTTTACAAACAAGTATCTGCCTTCAGGATCTACAAGGGAGTCAGACATAATGAAAGGACAATGTCTAGCGAATAAAATAGCTACTCCCTTTGATTTGGCCAAAGGATTGGTGGCGTGGAGGACTGTGGGAAAATGGAAATTAAAAAGCTTGGGAATGGAGTCCTGGCGAAAGTGCGTCTCTTGGAGGAAGAATACATCCGCTTTTTGTTTATGCAGGTAGGAGAGCAACATAGAACGCTTTTTGGGTGTGTTCAGACCCTTGGTATTGAGGGAGAGGAATTTCAAGGACAATGGTCCCGAGACTGAGGTGGAGGACGGCATGATAACCCGGCAGTATAGCGGAAGACTGAGGCCACAGCGCACTGGGGGTGAGGGGAGTGGGGGGGTTGGGAGAAGAGAGAGAAAAAAAAAAAAAAGGGGGGGGACCGAGAGGGGGTGGTATTAAGAGTAAATGGCTTGAGGAAGAGACCCGCTATTCCACGTGAGAAGAGGAAAGACTAGGAAAGAAGTGAAGAATCAGAGAGAGAAGCGAAGGATGCAAAGAGGAGAAGAGGAAAGAGATAAGAAAAGAGAAATGAAAAAGTCAATATAGTGATACGAGCCATAAAAATGTTCAGTAAGAGCTCACAGAGCCTACTGTGTGGGGAACGAAGTAGATGTCGAAACGAGAATAAAAACCACCGCCGGCCGGTAGCCATGTTAAGATGAGTAGAAAAAGGAAAAGTACGATTTGAGAAGGAGGGAATTTGACAGTGACTTATGTTGCAGAGTATTCACAGGGCATAAAGTGTAGCAAAGGTCTCCAATCGTCTCTGTGAGGTAGCAGGGCGTGGAATATGCGTGTAACACAAATGCATAGGCGGGGAGAGGGGTACAATATAAGTGGTATAAATCCGGTCAGAGGCTACCCCTACTCAATATGTGCCTAGCGTATCAAGGTGCAGAGGAGAAAAATATGTGTGAGATATCAAATTATGTTGAGACGGTAATAGGACCTTTAAAGAGGAAAAGACAAAATGCTGAAATGTGGATGGCCTTGATGAGTATTACAAGCATCCCCTTAACAAGGAACAGAGTACCAACAGGTCAACATAGGCAATACAAGTGAAGGTCAGTGCAAAAACAGACAAAACGCCATTGAGCCCCAAATATCTTGCAGTAACAGTCAGATCTCCCTAGGGTCAAAACCAGTCATTGCATCGCAGAACATAGAAATGGCTAAGTATTATGTGTATAGGTAAAAACAAGTTATTCAAGGCCCCCATAGTAACAAAAGGGATGAGCATTACTTCTCGCGCACCAGTGAGGCCGAGGGGAAACCAGGGGTGAGGGAAAGGCGGGCATCAGGGAAGCATCGGTAGTGCGAGCACCCCCAGATGTACCTTTTCAGCCAAGGTACATCCTAGCCTATCCCCATCTGGGATAGGCCAGGAGGAAGAAGGCAAGTCCAAACGGGACAGCCCAGTAGGAAGCAGGGAGAGGTAATACTCGTTCACCAGACCAGAAACATGATGAAATAACACCTGCATCCTTCCCCTATAAGCCACAACTAACTCCCCACACCCAGCACCCCCGCCCCCTCAAGCCCCCCTCCGAGCGAGGTATCGGGCCCCTACCATACTCCCAAATATATAGCATACTGTACTCAGTTCGCTGAGATCTCCTCTGAAAAAAATGGCTGTGCCGAACGAAATCGAGGCGGGCAGAGGGGAAGCAGAGTTCACCTGGACGCGCCTCAGAAGTAGCAGGACAACTTCTAATGAGGCAGGATGAGGCTATGGGGGTACAAAGAGGACGCCGCCAATGGAGGACAAACAATCAGGAAGCTGACTGTCAGGGACCATCGCGACGCATGGGTCTACACAGGCGTAGGTGTCTGCCAAGACGTGTAGGTGGCAGAGCACTAGGACCCAGGCGCACCCGTCGTCTTGACAGTACTAGGCAGGCACTAGGACCTAGGCTACGCCTGTCAGGTGCAGGGCGGGCTATTTAAACCAGCTCTGCACAAACACTTGTTGCGAATGGTCTTTGTATGCTGTTACCTGTGTTGTGAGTATCTTGATCTGGATTGTTTGACCTTGCTGCCTTCTCCTGTCCTGACCCTTGGCCTGCCCTTGACTCTGCTCCTCGATGTTCCCCTTTAAATCTGATCTTTTGGTATTGACCCTGCGTGTGACCCGACTATCCTTTGCCTACCGTTTTGTACCTCACCGACCCGCTGGTTACCGACCCGGCCTGTATGACTCTGATTTAGCTCATCCATCCATCCATCCCGCAGGGATCACTAGGCTCCCTCACATCAGACTCTTAGCCCCCTGGAGCTCCTGTCAGACTCCTCTACCCCTGTTGGAGATACCTAGCAGCTGCGACCTGGTACCGGAGCGCTCCAAGTCCATCCCCACCATCAGGGGCCCTGGTGAACAAGTGCTCCGGTGCTTAGACTCCGCACTCTGGGGAGGCTCTGCCAGGGGATTGATAGAGGTGCTGTCAGGCGGTCCCTTACACTGACATTCAAATAGGGTGCGTGGGAGTCCAGCTCGCAGAGCAGGTCACAAGCCAATTGGAGGCGCAGGGTCCGCCGGGGGGCCCGGAGCACTGAGTATCCACAATAGAGAGCGAGCCGGGGGTCAGGTCGTCGGCCAGGGAGGAAGAGCTGACTGTGGAATGGGCAATGCTCGTCTGCCAACGGGACAGAGATGAGTGAGAGAGGCCCGTTGGACGTCCTCCGGTCAATGACTGCGGGTCTAACCCCTGAAGCGTTGGCTCCCATCCATGCAGGTACTTGGTGTCTTGAAAAGAATGGAAGTCCAATGCACAACAAGTGGGAGGGAGAAGGACATTCGGGACTCTTTAGGCAAAACAGTAGTGAAACGTGGAGAGTTGAGGCAAACTGCAGGCACCTGATAAAGGGTGCACGGAAGTGTCAAGAGTAGATGAGGATTAGGTGCAGTTAAATCTCGTGCCGTGACTTTCTGTGCACAGGAGAGGCCATCGGGCTGGAGACTGCCATGGCACCCTCTGTGGGGAGTCTTCGAGGAGTCGAAGGGACTGTCCGCCGTCTACGATGGGATTGGCCTTGCCAGTCCATAGCGCCGTCTGCAGAACCCGGATCCAGGGCCGGCTGCAATCTCAAAGACCTATGCCAATCAGGCAGGTCTATCAGTGGAATGCACAAAGAGGAACAGAAAGATGGCAGATCTTCGGGGACTCGCAGGTCAAAGGTGTGGCCACCAGCCAGTGCTGAAAGGCAAAAAGGAAATCTTCATCTGTAGGGAATATTGCGGGAGCGGAGCGTGTCTAATAGTGGACGCAGAGCTCGCCTTTGGCGTAAGGTCATACTGGATAAGTCCTGAAACAATTGTATTTCCGCCCCTTCATAAATTAGATGTCTTCTGTCCCTGCCGCATCTAAGTATATCCTCCTTGAGCGGAATCTGACAATGCAGCAGACAATATCTCTGGGTGGGTCCGCGTCACCCCCCCCCCCCGGGCCGGATCGCCCTGTGCACACGCTCCATGTCAATCGGGGTTGCTGGCGGGCGGCCCAAGAGGTCATTAAAGATGGTCGTTACTGCCTTATATTTCAGTGGGAATATCAGTGGTTTCCATGGATTCTAGTAGGTCACGGATTCTAATGTTATGTCTACGGCCACGGTTGTCTAAGTCCTCAATATGCCTGTAGAACTCCCGGATAGTCAAGGTATGTATTTATGACTGTCGCTGTAAATGGAGTATGGCGGTCTTATTTTGCCCAGAGGCAGACTCCACCTGATCCAGCCTTGAGCCCATTGAGCGAATATCCTCACGCAGATCGTTAAGGGCAGTGGTCAGGGTAGTGGTTAATGTGGCTTTTATGTCAGCAGCCACAGCTTGTAAATCCCTTAAGGAGAGGGATTGAGTGGCAGAGGAGAAATCGTGCTGTGGCACTGTGTCATTGTGTGCAGCCATGCAGGGAGAACAGCCTGTGTCAGTGGCAGCAGGAGGAGGGGGATGGAGAGAGAGAGGGAGAAGGCTGCGGCCCTGCTCTCTGCTGCTGGGAGCTAAAGAGCTCCTTAATGTGTCTCCCCGCAGTGTTGGAGCCCCTTGGGGACCGTGACCGGGTGCCGGAGGGCATCCGGTCAGTTTCCCCATACTGAGGAGGATCTGCCTCACCCGACTCTTCTGTGCTGTGAAGCGGCTTGGTCCGGCTGGCGGGAGCTCTGGGATTAGGCGGACATTCTCCTCGGCGGCTAGCCACGCCCCCATCAGTTTTTATATTATTATTATTATACAGGATTTATATAGTGCCAATAGTTTGCTCAGCGCTTTACAATATAAAGGGAGATAATACAGCAACAATACAGTTCAATACAAGAGGGATAGGAGGTCCCTGCTCCTTGGAGCTTACAATCTAGGAGGGAGGGGCTAGTGGTACAAAAGGTAGTAACTGTGGGGGATGGACTGGTAGGAGGTGTAGGAGATTCTATTATTAGCTGAGGGCAGGATAGACTTCCCTGAAGAGATAGGTTTTCAGAGATCGCCTAAAAGTGAGCAGAGTAGGAGATAGTCTGATAAATTGGGGTGAAGAGTTCCACAGGATGGGGTAAGCTCTGGAGAAATCCTGGAGATGAACATGGGAGGAGGAGACAAGGTAGCTAGAGAGCAGGAGGTCATGCGAGGAGCGGAGAATATGGTTTGGGTGATATTTAGAGACAAGATCGTTGATGTAATTTGGGGCAGAGTTATAAATGGCTTTATATGTTATTGTTAATGTTTTGAATTGTATCCGTTAGGCAATGGGAAGCCAGTGGAGGGATTAGCAGAGAGGGGTGGCAGATACAGAACGGTTAGTAAGGTGGATGAGTCTGGCAGCAGCATTCATGATAGAATGAAGAGGGGATAGCCTGCGATGAGGTAGGCCTATGAGGCGGGAGTTACAATAGTCAAGGCGAGAGATAACCAGGGAGTGAATAAGTTGCTTAGTAGTTTCCTTTTACCTGTATCTTTACCTGGTGATTTGACCAGTAACACACCTCCTGCCCTAGGGTGGCTACACTTACTCCTCCACTCTCTCTATGGAACAGCAATGTAGCCACCCTTGGGCAACATCATTGTCACCCTGTGGAGAGGGTAGCGTTAAATGGACTAGCAGATTTTGATGGACTTTATATTGGTGATTTAAATATTAAAGCTTAACTCCAGCTAACAGTTACAACACTCATCTCTTTTCTTTTCGAGATGATATCCATTTTAAATAATTTAAACAGTTATCAGATGGATTATTTTTGAAGGATGGAGAGATCATAGTGTGTTCCTAAGTGGCAGAGGTGACTTATCCTTAAACTGAAGCGGACTCATTCATGGATTAGTTTCTCTTGCTCCCTTTATCCATTGTGAGAGGAAGGGGCAAGCTTTTCAATATAAACACTACACTGGTTACATTTGTAATCACTGTGATTGGTCGTCACCAGGGGCGGACTGACAACCCATGGGGCCCCCGGGCAATAGGGGATCATGGGGCCCCTGTGTCCTTGCCCAAACTCAAAAAAGCCTATGAAAAAGGTACCAGGGGCATCTCATGGGGCCCCCTACTGACCCCGGGCCCTCAGGCAGTGCCCGAGTTTCCAAATGGTCAGTCCGCCCCTGGTCGTCACAGTGTTCACATGGTACAGAGCTGTTGAGATCGGCTTCAAACATTGTGTCTGTGAACTAAGCTACAGTGATGGGTTGGTTCTCAGCCACTGGTTGCCCCAGGTTGATTTCTGTAGTGCTGTTTATAAATGGAAATAAGCATCCATCGCTTCACTGTTTTTAAAGGTACACAAGTGGTTAAAGTGTCTCCCCAGTGTCTACCAATGCCATTGAGTCTGTTAATTAATGTTTTTTTGTTTACAAACATTTTTTAATTAGGAGATTAGGAGACTACAAAAATCACACTATACAGTGTGGTAGGGTCAACAGCATAACACAAAATACATAAGGATTAAACAGAAATACAAAGCAAATTCGTAGAAAGAAAATAGTAAGAATAAAGTCAAGTACATGAATGAGGTAGACAATAATATTGACAGAACAATCACAAGCTCATTAATAGGTATGATGTAAACTATCCCTGATAGATCACCGCTCAAATAATAGGTGTCGATGCGCTCTCCAACCATCCCATTTACTGTCAAAGAAGTGCATCCTATCCAACAGCGTATATTGAATACGTTCCATAAGCATAACCACATCAACTCTCCGTAAGACAGAAGCCAAAGGGACTACTGGTGACTTCCAGTAAAGAGCAATAGCCCACAGAGTGGCGTTGCAGATAGTGTGAATTTTGAGTCTGCCAATTAATGTCAATACAACTATCTGCACATAGATGCTAAACAGCCTGTTGTTTTATGGCCTCCTAATGTATTTCCATATGTCTGTCCTTGTAGATTCCAGTTAGTCTGTCAGTCAAACTAGTCAACCAGACTGTTCATCAAAGCCAATCAGTCTTTTTATCTTTCTAGGTCTTTATCTGTCTGTGTCAATATCAATTAGTCAGTCCTATCTATGCCTAATGGTCTTTCAGTGCCTGTCTATTTAACAACACCTCTTCCATGGGGGAAGGGAGGGGGATAGTCTGCCAAAGGATTAAATGCAAGAAAACAGTATAAAAAACATGGTCTAACCTGATTGGTGGTCAAGAATTAGATGGCAGGGAGGTGCACTGTGACCTGCTGGAAGGTCATTCCAGAAACGTTGACAGGAGAGAGAAGTTGTTGCACCCTCCCTACTTTATTTCTGATAGCTCAAAATGAGATTTAATTGCATGTGTCAGAGTAGGAATGGTTACAAAATAGGAGGTCCAACTGATGATATTGCGCTTGGCCCCTCTTTGGTATCGACCATTCTACCAGGGTCTCAGGTGTCCGTTTATGAACCAGCGGTAATAGATCGCTGCTCAGTTCTCCGGCATTCTCGGAGAACACAGTTCTCCTGTGAATGCAGTTTATGAAGCAGTTCTCCGAACGAAGGGAGAACGGTCTCCAAATGCTGAAGAACGGTCTACAAACTCTGGAAAACGGCTGATTTTACTATAATCTCGCGAAATTACAATAAAAGATCAGTTTACTAACCAGAGATAAATTATCTCTGCTTAGTTTGCGGTCCCTCTGATTCTCCAGCTCTGGGCTGGAGAATCTGGAGGGAGAACACAGATCTCCAGTGAAGGGCTGACATGATCTCCTGAGTGTCATAAACTGTGAATGACCAGAGAATAGCTGAGATCCGTTGAATCGCAGCTATTCTCTGTGTCATAAACGGACACCATAGTCCCTTAGGAAATCAGAAAATGCTCAGTTTCTAAACCATCTTCATGCCAGTTGGGTGCCAGTTGGGTCCTTTTGGCAATGGGTTTTTGGTATGGTTTTATGTGAAATTTTTAATTGTTGTTAAAAAAAGTGCTGCGGCTGATTTAAGCTCACGTCTAGCAGTGTGGGTGTTTATTATTTAAAATAGGGACAAATTGACAAACCCACCAGTCATTTACCAATTTGATTGGTTGCACAAGCAGCAACATAACTTGCAGTAGTATTCTTCATCAAGTTGCTGGGTTATTGCCAGTTCTCTTGTGGAACACTAAATGATTGTGTAAAGCTGTGTGTCACAAACAAATCGATTGCTTGGAATTCGCTATGAGTGTACAGGCAAATCTGTTAAAGATCAATACTGAGCAGAGGGATTACTTATACTCTTTCTGCATAGAAAGTTTAAAGGCCAACCACGACAGGCTTATAGCTTCCACCACTGTAAGAATAATACACATAATAAAAGATAACATTTGCGCCTTTGAGAAATCATGGTGCCTTTTTCAGGCCAATAATTGGGAAGCTTTCAAAGAAAGATAACGATCTCTCACCAACCATCAGACACCCTGATGGGAGTTTTGCATGTGTGCAGAAAAAAAAGGTTGTAACGATAGCCAAGTCCAAACCACAAGAATATTAATAAAAAATTGTATGAATCTTGTACTTGTCTCAAAGATATAAAGTGGACTTAATATATATTATATCTGTACATATCTCAAATGTACAGCATAACACTGAACAGCTATTAGATGTACTAAACCAATGAAGCAAACTGTTTTTCCTCATTAATAATGATTTATAAACAGTAAAACGTCATGTGGAAACATAAAAGCAAAAAAGTAAAAAATCAACAGCGCAATCCGTGCTTGGCTCATTCCACAATATCTAATTCATTTTTATAGGGAATTAATGTATTTATTAGTATTATCGATCTTGTTAATGGCCTAACATTTATGGATCAGATTCTAAGTACATTTTAAGAAGAAATTTAATACAGAAAAAAAGATTTCCAAACAGTTAAACAGCAACTTTAGACAACAATTAAATCATTCTGCAAAATACTACTGGTATGCAGAACACATGAGCAGTGTTAAAGTCAGAAGGTTCATTTTAGATTACTTTAAAGGGGTAATTTCACTCCAAACTGATATGTCAATTTTTATAAAAATCTGACTATTTTATATCTCCTATGCGATCTCTGCACTGAGTGTTCTTGGGTGTATACACCTGTTGTGCTCACTTTGAGCAGGTCCTACTCTTTGTTGGATTTTTTATTTATTTTTTAAAGGGTTAGTTCACCAATTCAGAAAAAAATGCAATGGCGAACTAACACTGTGCACCCTCCCCACCCCTGGTCCCTACTGTACTTACCTCCATGGGTGCTGAGCTGTCAGCGCCCACACAAACGATTCAGAGATCCCAGGGATTTGAAATTCCCACTCTTCTTCCCTCTTCAAATCCCCGGACCGCTGTGCTGACTACATGGGCACTGACATCTCATCACCCAAGGAGGTAAGTACGGCAGGGATGGGGGTGGGAGAGGGTGTATGGTGTTCAACTTTTAATTTTTTCTGTAAATGTGAACTAACACTTTAAAGAGGATTTAAGTGGTATTAAACTCACTTATTTAAAATGTGGTGATACGCAAAGGTTTTTTTATGACTGAAGACACCCTATCCATCTCTTCTGCTGTAAAGGCTTCATCCTGTCTGTCAGCTATCATGTTCACTAAGCCGTGCATGCACAGCTCAAACATGCATGGCACGGCACTATTACCGAGAAGCTAGCTCTGAATGCGGATGACTTATTACTATTTCTGAATGATCCGGGTACGTCACTCTCTGCGGCCCTTGATATCTTTGCTGCTATTTCAGGTCTCCATACCAATTAGGAAAAATCCCAAATCCTTCCTAAAGATTCAGGGGCGCGAGGGGTGGTAGATCCGAATTCTCCAATGGCTTGGGTCTCACAAATGCATTATTTAGGTATTACGCTTGTCTGTGAATACTGTCAACTTAATTTGTATGCGGTAATGCAGATCATCAGACAAAAATTTCAATGCTTGGGGCGGTCTGCCCTTAACCCTCATTGGCAGAATCAACTTCGTTAAAATGAAGGTGCTCCCGGTGCTTTTATATATACTCCGTCATTATTCTATATGGATACCCAAACCCTTTTTCACTCAGTTTAACTCTCTACTTGGTACATTTTTGTGGAAGTCACGCCCACCTAGATTTAGCAGACAGATTTTTCGCAGACCATGGACTCAAGGTGGTTTGGTGTGCCCAGATCTTTATACATAGTTCTTGACTGCCCTTCTCATCCATTTCCATAACTGGTTTGCTTCAGATGACTCTAATGAACCAGTAATTTTGGAAGCAGCTTATAGGGGATCATTTGAAATGTTATGCAACCTGCTATACCGTGCGGAGCTAGCATCATTCCCATTACTTACATTATTTACGAAAGCATTTATTAAGGGATGGCGCTTAATAATGCCTAAGGGTGGTTCAGGCACTGCCTTCTGTTCTCCATACACCCCATTATGGCACAACCCTACACTACCGAAATTTTAAACCCTCCCTGATCCTCAGATTTGGGCTTCGAGGGGCATAAAATATTTGAGGGACATATGTGAGAGTGGTTCTATGGTCACCTTTGATAATTTAAAAATGCAACAGTTTCCATTTTTTTAGGTTTTCCCAACTTCTTCATGCGTTTCGCTCACAATTCAGGATGCAGACATTACATTTAACAGGCGCTGATTTAGAAACTCTCATACGAGACTCCTCCTTAAAAAAACATTGTCAGTAATCTACAAGGCACTTCTCCCCTTGATACATGTGGGCCTTGACTCAAGCAAAGTAACGGGAGGAGGTTTCAGACTTGAATGGAGAAGATTGGGAAGACATTTGGGACTATCCCCACTCCCAATTGGTAGCAATGAGAGATAAATTGAATCAATTTAAAATACTACATATGGTTTGTTTAACCCCTTCTAGACTACACAAAATGCACCCTGAGCTTTCTCCTCAATGCTGGTGTTGTGGGCACACATCATTGGATTTCTTTCATATCTTTTGGCACTGTCCTCACATTAGCGAGTTTTGGTCAGAGGCTATTAATTTCATCCACTCCCTGACTACTATTAAAATCCCTCTATCAGTGGTAGAATGCGTATTGGGCCTGGTCAGTGCTCTGGTATTCACCAGTGCAACTAGAATGTTGCTGGGTTTATTACTCTTATACACCAGGAAGGCTATAGTCTTAAAATGGCAAGCTGGCCGACCCCATCACTGAATTCTTGGAAAGTTCTAATTAATTCAGTAATTCCATTCTACAAAATGACCTATATGTCCAGGGGGTGTCTGGAAAAGTTCCACAAGATATGGGATAATTGTCTGGAAGTATCCTCCACTGTCAATGATAATGCGGCACAGGAGGAAGAAGGGACATCTTAAAATAATAAAGCCCTGTTTTTGCCCTGGGAAGGTTAGGTGGTATCTAATCAATAGTTTAATGACCCTCTAATGCTGCTTTATTGTGAAGAGATAATATGGTTACTTTTGCTGGGGACCTATAATGCAATGTCCCCTCCATTCATGCCCCCTCCATTCATTACATTTGTTTTCTTGAGATCCTAAGACTACTGTGGTTGCTGACCATTCTCGTGTGTCATCTAACTGAGGCGGTTTGAAGACAGGGATGCTGAGTGCACTACTGGTTTATTTGTTCTTGTTTATGTTTTGATTGTGTTGTGTCGAGCCAGGAAATGCCTTGAGGCTTTGCTTTGTACCATTTTTTCTTCAAAAACCAATAAAAAGATTGAACAAAAAAAATAAAAACATGCATGGCATCCGATCTGTGCTTCTGTGGTGTGACTCCTGTGCACATGCGTGGGAGTGACATCATTGTTTCCCAGTTTTTCCTGTAAGTGTCATCTGAATGGACGTTCTCAAGGGAATCGCCAGCCAATTCCCTTGATACATGCGTTCGGATAAAACGTATGTCGGGGCGGAGCCTGTGTTGACTTCATCATGTACGGTGGAGCCGGAAACAGCGGCCCTTGTTATTTGAATTAATATGAACATTACCAATCATTTTCTGAGTAGATATACAACTTTGTATTAAAATAAATGTAGCGATTTTACTCTATGAATGTTGTCATCTGCCTTTTTTGGTGGTTGTGATATGGCTGAAGTGGAGAAGATATATAATTCTATTCCCTGTTGGTCCGCTCTGTGGTTCCTCTGTGAAGACTCATCAATGAGGTCATTTAGACCACCTATGATTTGGGGTCTTGGATTTTGGAAAAGAGGCTGTGTGCAACAAGGTAGAGGAATGCACCAGTTGCATTTTGTAAACCATGCACTAATGAACAGTTTACATGTGGTGTTATTTATTATTTTCCTATTTTTATATTTGTGATATTCTTATAAGTTGGATTGGACTAATGATTTCATTTGCTGAAAATTGGTTAACACCAGGGGCGGACTGACCATTTGGAAACTCGGGCACTGCCCGAGGGCCCGTTGTCATTAGGGGGCCCCATGAGATGCCCCTGGTACCTTTTTCATAGGCTTTTTTTGAGTTTGGGCAAGGATACAGATGCCCCATGATCCCCTATTGCCCGGGGGCCCCATGATTTGTCATTCTGCCCCTGGTTAACACTAAAATTTATACACAGCACAACAGTATTTGTATAGGATGTTTATTTTGTATACTGCCTTCTATGCAAGGAGGGAGATTCTGTTAAAATGGAAATCTCAATTTCCCCCTTCTGTGCTTGGGTGGAAGATTGCAATTAAGGAGGTGCTGTCTCTGTACAAAATCACCTACATCAGCTGCAACTGCTCTTGGACTGGTTGGGTTTACGCCCAAGGTTTGACTATATGATGTGTTGATGTATACCCTATTATTATTGTCAGCACTTAATGCTGGAGGAATGTTGCACTCTTATAAATTTCCCTTGCTCAAAGTGTTTATTTATTGCCTTACAATACACATTCCTGAATACAAATATTGGACATATCCCCTTCACTCTGCCACTGTTGTTTATGTATGTACCCCAATCTATACTTGACTGCTGCTATAGAAGCCCATATTTAACTGTGGTTTACTACTCATCACATTGACACTGTACCAGCCCTTCTGAAAATTGCAAGTACCTTCATTCTGTACCCATTTTATAGCTTAACTGGAAGTAACAACTTGTCATTGTATTGATCATCGCAGTTTATGCTGTACAGAATGGTATACTATTGTCACTGTTTGTAACTCCTTCTATACATTTAATAAAGGTTTTATTCTAGAGAATCATTCACTTTAATGGAATATGATTAGCTGAAACGTTTCCACTGATATTTGCATTCCCATCTGTGCATTGTGGTGTGCAACTAAGCAAGTATGTTGTACTATGCTGCCTAGGTATCTTTGGATGCCATTCAAAATAAATTGCACCACTATTACCCACACTGGTTTGATTTACTAAAACTAGAAATCTGGTGCAGCTCTGTACATAAACCAATCAGCTTTTTCCAGTTTTTTTTTGTGAAAGCATTATTACTGCCATAACATGGGAATGTTAATCTGAGAAGAATAACTTTTGTTCCCTTTAAGATTAGGCAGATGCTGGACAGTGTTTTATCTCCACTTCATTTCAATGTTGAAAAACACTACAAGTGTTGGATTTTTAGCAACTGAAAAGATATCAATTTACTTGGGGCTTCCTAACAAAACCAACACTGGAGTTAAAGGGACATGAATTTTTCATCCCTCCTATTTGTTTGCCAAGCTGGATACTACACTTGGCTTATCCTCTACCACACACTTAACAATATTGCTCCTAGCAAGGCCATTCCAAGTGCTTCAGACTCAATGTGCTTGTTATAAGAAAAACCCAACCCCACTGCTAGGGTGAAAACAGGTACCTCCAGAGCCTATGTTTGGCTAATATTCAATTCCCTTTCTAACCCTGAGCTTATTTATTTATTTCAGGTACTTATATAGCGCCATCAATTTACACAGCGCTTTACATATATATTGTACATTTTCATCAGTCGCTAACCCTCAAGGTGTGTACAATCTAAGGTCCCTAACTCACATTCATACCTACTAGGGACAATTTAGACAGGAGTCAATTAACCTACAAGCATGTCTTTGGAGTGTGGGAGGAAACTGGAGTTCCCAGAGGAAACCCATGCAGACACAGGGACAGGGGCGGACTGAAAACTCATGGGGCCCCCGGGCAATAGGAGATCATGGGGCCGCTGTGTCCTTGCCCAAACTCAAAAAAGCCTATGAAAAAAGTACTAGGGGCATCTCATGGGGCCCCCTACTGACCCTGGGCCCTCGGGCAGTGCCCGAGTTTCCCAATGGTCAGTCCGCCCCTGCACAGGGAGAACATGCAAACTGAAAATGTATATTATATAGGGCGCGCTTGTTGGAGCCCAACCTCTGCAGCTGTAAGATAAAGGTGCCAGATGGATATCAGGGATGGATGGATGGATGGGAGCAGTAACACTGAGGCAGCTATTCTTAGGCTACGTTCACACTAGCCTTGTGTGCAGGCGGCAGAGAGGCGTTTGGGAAGCGTTTTTACCGCTTCCCAAACGCCTCTGCCAACTCTGCACATTACAGCACATGGTGCTGTTCTAACAGGAGCGTTTGCGTCGCGTCGCGTTGCGTCACGGCAAAACGGATGCCTCTGGTCGAGTCAGGAGGCTTTGAAGCCTCCTATTCTCGTCTATGGTGCCGCTCCGCAAACGCCCGGCCGGCGTTTGCGGTGCGGTTGCGACGCGGTTGCGGGGCGTTTGCGGAGCGGTAACACCACTCAAATGCATTATAGGCGTTTGTGGGGCGTTATTAACGCTCGGCAAACGCCTAGCAACCGCCGCTAAACCGCGCATGCGGCGTTTGCGGAGCGTTTGCCGAGCGTTAAAAACGCTCCGCAAACACCGGACCAACGCTTGCCAAACGCTATAGGGGCGTTTGGCAAGCGTTGGCAAAACAGCCTAGTGTGAACGAGCCCTTAGAGTGGAAGCAAGGCTCTAATGCAGTAACAAGAAAAAGAGAGGAAGGCGCCTCCTAGTGCAGTATTGACAATTTATATAGTAAACAATGGAAAATTTGCACTTACAAGATAAACAGTTAAAAAGACTCACCATGTGGTAATTAGATCCAGGTGGGACATCCAGCCGTCTAGCAGCAAACTATGCCTATAGGATCAGGAAGTAGAGTCCAGGATGTGCCTGTGCATCAAAAATTAAGCTTGGAGAGCAGAGTCAGATGTAGCAGGTGAAGGGGGCGGTAATGCATTTCAGAGCATGCTCAATAGGCTCCTTCTTCAGACCTCTGAAAATGCATGCTCCGAAATGCATTACTGCCCCCTTCACCTGCTACATCTGACTCTACTCTCCAAGCTTCATTTTTGATGCACAGGCACATCCTGGACTCTACTTCCTGATCCTATAGGCATAGTTTGCTGCTAGACGGCTGGATGTCCCACCTGGATCTAATTACCACATGATGAGTCTTTTTTAACTGTTTATCTTGTAAGTGCAAATTTTCCATTGTTTACTAGATAAATTGTCAATACTGCACTTAGAGGTGTCTTCCTCTCTTTTTCTTTTCCTAGAGCATGCAAACTCCAGGCAGGCGGTGCCATGGTTGGGACTTGAACCAACAACCCTAGTGCTGCCCGGTGGAGGTGCTAACCATTTAGCCACTGTGCTTCCTCCACCATCCTAACCTTGCCTATATAGAACAGTGGACCATGATCTCGTCTCTTCACTCCTAGACTTTAACTTTCAGGTAATGTTTTATTTGACAAAAAATAAATCATAGTCCATTTCAAAATTTAAAATGCCCTGAAACCATTGCTTATAGTACCAGTTTACAAACCTGTGTTTACTTGTAAAAATGTGACATTTTCCAGCACCTGTAAAATTTATGGCACGTTCAGGAACATCGCTGGAGACGATAGTGCCCACTAAAATGAGTGTATGATATATGACCAAAATCATTTGCTGTTCCTCCAACCATCTGTGTAATACACAACTTTTGTCAACATTAAGTCTCCTCCGAGTTGAATAACTTTGATTTAATTTAGCATAGCCAGGCATTGCCGTCTAGTGCGGCGTAGATAATTCATATAGATCGTTTTTCCATGTGATCGCATTTTAAAAAGAGAGCTTGCAACGGAGATGCTTTCCAAAATGCTGTTCGTAGCAAGACAATATAATTACAGCTGGGTCTCCAAGGGATCAGTGAGTTGTTTGGTTTTGCACAAATAAAGCACACTGCAGGAAAATTGCATCTCAAAATGTGCCAGTGTCTTCTATTATATTAAACGCAACATGCATTCGCTGGGAGAATTAGATTATTGTACATTGAAATGAATGCACAGAGTATCAATTTTTGTGTTAAACTATACTACTATTCTATTTTCCTACAGAGGGAAAACATGCTGGTGTCTGCTAAAAAAGTTTTTAATTAACTTATTATGTGTTCCGTTCCAAAACTCAAAGCAGAGCAGCATGGTGGATAAATGGTTAGAACTCTTGCCTTGCAACAGTAGGGTACTCCTGAGTTGGATTTCCACCAAAGGCATTATCTATGTGGGGCTCTCAATGGGTTTCTTCCCACAACCCAAAAGTATACTAGCAGATTCACTGGCTTCTGCCCAAAGCTATCACTGCGAGTGATAACAGCATTAGGCTGTTAGCTCATTTGGGATCAGGGACTACTGTGAACAGTTCAGTGTTCTCTGTACAGTACTCTGGAGCAAGTACCAGCACTGTATAAAATACACTTTCGGTATATCTATTTTCTGCACTGATCAGCTGTTTCAACAAATAACCACGTAGCTACAATGTCACAACCATTTGCATATATTTTTCCTTGGGGTACCTGTTGATTTTCCATGGCTTTCCAAGGACAGACAATGAACCTCTGATAACACTTAGGAACCCTGTAGAAAGAAGTATTCCTATCCAAGGATTATCTTTCTTCAATTTGAAAGAGAATGTAGAGTAGGGTATGAAGGATGTGAGAACTAGAATGTGATACATTATACCAGTATAGATGACTATGGTTGGAGCAATACCTTTCTGCTTTATTGCCTGGTTTCAGTGCTCATATGGGAAGGGTTTATTTACCAGAAGATAATTATTATTATTATTATACAGGATTTATATAGCGCCAACAGTTTGCTCAGCACTTTACAATATAATAGGAGACAATACAGCAACAATACAGTTCAATACAAGAGGGTTAGGAGGGCCCTGCTCCTTGGAGCTTACAATCTAAGAGAAAAGAAAGCCTGGTTATGGCATAGGCACCGACAACCAAACAACAGGCATGTATTATAGAGACACAATAGCTTTTAAAAAACTATTAGGTTTATGATATTAAAATTCTAAACTTTACTAATGCAAATATGCTCACATGGGCTTCATAAGTAGAAAAATCTTTCCTTCACATTTTAAAAAAAATTAGACAATGTTGTCTAACACCCACACAATTAACCACTTGCCCTCCAGAGGATTTATCCCCATTCCTGACCAGGCCATTTTTTTGTGTTACGGTGCTTCGCTACTTTAACTGACAATTGTGCAGTCATGCAACACCGCACCCAGATGAAATTTACGTCCTTTTTTTCCCATGAATTGAGCTTTCTTTTGGTGGTATTTGATTGCCTGTGCGGTTTTAATTTTTTTCGCTATAAGCAAAAAAACAACAATTTTGAGAAAAAAACAATATTTTCGACTTTTTTTTGCTATTAAACATGTCCAGTAAAAAAAATTTAAAAATCAAATTTCATCATAAATTTAGGCCAAAATGTATTCTGCTACATGTCTTTGCAAAAAAAAAAAACCCAATACGTGTAAATTAATTGGTTTATGTGAAAGTTATAGCGGTTACAAATGGTGGTATAGATAATGGGATTTTTTTTTCCTACTAGTAATGACGGCAATCGGCGACTTTTAGCGGGACTGCGGCGGGCATTCTGACACTGGGGGGGGGGGAACTAACTTGGTGTCACTGACATCCCCAGTGGCACCAATACAGTGATCAGTGCTAAAAAACAGCACTGACACTGTACTAATGACACTGGGCAGGAAGGGGTTAATGCGAGGGGCGATCAAAGGGTTAACTGTGTGTAGGGAGTGTTTTACTAGGGGGCGGGGGGGGTGTGCTTCACTGTAAGCACACTGCTCAGGATGGCTGTGCTGTGCACAGCCATCCTGAGCAGTGTGCCCGAGCTGACAGGGAGGAAGACTGTGATTGACATCCACGTCCGCGAATGGCAGCGCGGGTAGGGAGTGCACGTGTCCCTTACCCGTATATGCAAAATCACGTATATGCAGCAGTATATCTGCAATACGGTGGCGGGTAAGTGGTTAAGAACATGTCTGGATGTAATTTAGGGCATAACAATAACAAATATTGACAACTTTGGTGATCTTCCCTGGTAATAACTACGAGTGGACAAACCAGTTCTTGGTCAATATGTACACTGCTCAAAAAAATGAACGGAACACTTTTTAATCAGAGTATAGCATCATGTCAATTAAACTCCTGAGATATTGATCTGGTCAGTTAAGTAGCAGAGGGGGTTGTTTATCAATTTCAGCTGCTTTGGTGTTAATGAAATTAACAACATGTGCACTAGATGGGCAACAATGAGGTGGAGGTCACTGACATTTATTTCCCTACTCATCTTTTCTGGCTGTTTTTCACTAGTTTTGCATTTGGCTAGGGTCAGTGTCACTACTGGTAGCATGAGGCTATACCTGGACCCTACAGAGGTTGCATAGGCAGTCCAACTCCTCCAGGATGGCACATCAATACGTACCATTGCCAGGTTTGCTGTGTCTCCCAGCACAGTCTCAAGAGCATGGAGGAGATTCCAGGAGACAGGCAGTTACTCTAGGAGAGCTGGACAGGGCTGTAGAAGGTCCTTAACTCATCAGCAGGACTGGTATCTGCTCCTTTGTGCAAGGAGCAGCAGGAGGAGCACTGCCAGAGCTCTATGAAATGACCTCCAGAAGACCACTGGTTTGAATGTCTCTGACCAAATAATCAAAAACAGACCTCATGAAGGTGGCCTGAAGGCCCAATGTCCTCTAGTGGGTCCTGTGCTCACTGCCCAGCACCTTAGAACTTGATTGGCATTTGCCATTGAACACCTGAATTGTCAGGTCTGCCACTGGTGCCCTGTGCTTTTCACAGATGAGAAGAGGTTCACACTGAGCACATGTGACAGACGTGAAAGGGTCTGGAGAAGCCGTGGAGAATGTTATGCTGCCTGTAACATTGTTCCGCATGACCATTTTGGTGGTGGATCAACAATGGTTTGGGGAGGCATATCCATGGTGGGACACACAGAGCTCTACAGGCAAAACAATGGCACCCTGACTGCCATTAGGTATCGGGATGAAATCCTTGGACCCATTGTCAGACCCTACACTGGTGCAGTGGGTCCTGGGTTCCTCCTGATGCACAACAATGCCCAGCATCATGTGGCGAGAGTATGCAGGCAGTTCCTGGAGGATGAAGTAATTGATACCATTTAATGGCCCCATGCTCGCCTGACCTAAATCCAATAAACACCTCTGGGATATCATGTTTCGGTCCATCCAACGCTGCCAGCTTGCACCTCAGACTGTCCAGGAGCTCAGTGATGCCCTGGTCCAGATCTGGGAGGAAATACCCTAGGACACCATCCGTCATCTCATTAGGAACATGCCCCAACATTGTCAGGCATGCATACAAGCCTGTGGAGGCCATACAAACTACTGAGTACCATTTTGAGTTGCTGGAATGAAATTTCAGCAAAACGGACTAGCCTGCTGCATCATTTTTTCAGTTTTATTTTCAGGGTGTCTTTGAATTCAGTCCTCTGTAGGTTGATAATTTTCATTTCCATCAAACATTGTGGCATCCTTGCATTCCTAAAACATTACCCAGTCCATATCAGTATAGATATCCAGCATGATATTTTTCCCCATTGAGATCTGTTGTGTTTTCAAAGTGTTCCTTTAATTATTTTGAGCCGTGTATTATATGCCTTCAGCTGAACCTTAAGTAAACACTATTGCTCCATACCACAATGGGATCCTAGAGACTTTAAGTGGCTTATCATGTTAGAGCTGTAAAGTTTATACCCCATTGTGTCTTACAGTGACCAACTAGTAAAAGACCAAAGTGCAAAGTCATTGGGTTTGTCAAAAACAGGTTAAAATTTCAGAAGAATGCAAGCAGCTTTACAAACTGATGACAGCTTAGCTGTCAAGTTTGTTAATGATGTTCCTGTTCATAATTGGTCCATTCATGAGCTATCTCTGATTTGTTAGACCAATAGATATCTGTTTGAATGTCTTTAACTGAAGGCATATTCATACAAGACACCACATGAACATCTGCTAGAAATGTTTTCAGGGGGTTCAATATTAATGATACCAATAAGATGTTTATTTTTTCTTTTCCCTTTTTTCTTCACCCCTTCTTTCCTCCTTGATATCCAAGTACTAAGAACTATAAGTGCACAATATGAGCAAGTTAAAGTGGTAGTAAACTTTTTTTTTTTAAATGTTACCTACAGGTAAGCTTATAATAAAGCCTATAGGTAAAATGAATATCTCCTAAATGTGCACCGTTTAGGAGATATTCTCTCTTTTCTTAAGCTGGCGCATGCGCTCTGAAGGAATGGCATACCTGTGCTGTTCTTTCAGAACTCTGTGCTGTGGCCCGGGACTCCTGCATGTATGCGCAGGGGTGACATTATTGCGGCCTGGCCTGTCAGATGGCCAGAGCTTGTGAACCCGGAAGGAAGACTGGGTGAAGATGGAAGTCTCTGCAGTGGTGACAGTGCGCCAGTGGAGGGCTTCGTTTTAAGGTACGTTTTACATAATGTACTAGCATGCGATGCACACTAGCACATTATCACATTACCTTGCAGGGGACTCTTTATTTTTCTTTCTTTACTACCGCTTTAATAACTGCAGCTCAACAGCTAGGCAGTGTACAATAAACCCACGCCTACCTTCTATCTTTTGATTGACAGCTATCAAAGCCATAAGGTGATAGGGACAAACTCTTCACCTCAGGACAGGCTGGGAGACTCTACAGATCAGGTCTGGGGAGCGGTGTGCAGAGTAGGGTGGAAAATTGACTGACAGGAAGGCTGGAGTGTGGAGCCTGAGAGGGGGCCCCAGGGAGGGGAGCCTACCTACAAATAGGTTGCTAGAAGGGAGGATCTCCACTGTCCCGCCATCTCCTTGGGAGGACAACCTCTGCAGCAGAGAAGGAGCCAGCCCAGCATAAGGCCTGAAGGCAGCCACCACCCACCAAGCTAACAGGACAGGACAGTTTGAGTACTCCCACACCCCCTAGGCCAGTTAAGGGGAGAGGACAGTCAGGTGCAAGACACGCCTAGTTCTCATCCGGGACTACTTCATTATTAGCTCTTAGGACCCCTTGACAGGGATACCCTCAATGCAGCTTGGGTGAAGAGGAGGATTCTAAATCTGGGCCTGGGTTTCAGGAGGTACATCAAGGGGACTTTAGAGCTTCTTAAAAAGACAGTGCTATTTTTGTGGATCCACATTTTGTACAGTGTTCAGGTTGCTAAGAAGTTTTTCCTCAAGTTTATAGTTCCTTGGGCATCCCATATACAGTACCCCTCAGGGGCGGACTGACAACTCATGGGGCCCCCGGGCAATTGGGGATCACGGGGCCCCTGTGTCCTTGCCCACACAAAACACACCCAAAAAAGCCTATAAAAGGTACCAGGGACATTTTATGGGGCCCCCTACTGACCCCGGGCCCTCGGGCAGTGCCCTAGTGCTCGAATGGTCAGTTCACCCCTGGTACCCCTAAACCCTATCCAAGTTGTTACCTCTTACTAGAAAAAACAAAAAAACAGCTCAACGACTGTTTACTGAAAGTGTGGAACATGCATGTTGCCTGGCCTTGCAGAGTATAGGGGGACCCAAAACAAATCCAGCGGCCCTCAAGAGGGTAGTGCTACATCTCTATAGGAGACAACAAGTAGTTCAGTTTGCTGCAATATTTTGGTCACCCAGACAGGAAGTGAGAGGAAATTGCTCCACATTCAGATGGACAAAATCTTTCAAAAAGGATTGGATGATGTTCCATCTTAAAATCATTTGCATTCAATTCATTAGGCCATAAGTTAAAAACAAACAAACAAACAAACAAACAGATATTTTCGGTTTTGCACAAGAATAAGATATTGTAAGATATATTTTCTCCACTTTTATTCCAGCCTTGTGAGAGTAAACAAAGATATTAATGAAAAGTGTGGATTGAGAATTATCAACACAGGGCAATATCATGGGATTTGAGAATCTAATAAACTTTGTGTTTTCTATTTTGTAATATTACATTTAAACAGGAAATCCCTAAACACTGAAAAAAGTATGACTTCAGATGTTTTTAAATATAATTTTAAAAAAAATTTTGAGCCCATAGTAAAATCTCTATAGATAGTAATTAGGTCTGAGGTTTGACTTTGCTGCTATCATGGGTTTGAGACCAATTGTGGGGGTTTGAAATCTGTACACCTGGCAAATTTGTGTTCAGATTTGACTGAGAGATTTAACAACAATGCACTGCATGGCCTTTGAACTGCATCCAGCAGGCTTAGAAGGGCCATTTTAGGCGAATTTTGGAAATGCATGTCCCCTCGGCCTATAAAAGGGTAGCCGTTGTGTTAGTGTATTGAAAACTGTTGTAGGGAAAGGATAGGGAATGCTGGCAAACTGCATAGGAAGAGATTGGGCTCAGTTAGGAAACTGTAGTTAAATTCTGTCTGCTAGCAATTTGTGCAATCAACTCCTTTGTGGCTTTCATTTTTTTTCTTATTATGAGGGGCTTTTTGTTTATAATTTTATTTTGGGGTTAATTTGAAATCTGTGATTACTTGTAGCTGTTGTCCCATCCATAGCTAACATTTTTTTGTTGCAATGCTTCCTTTTGCTTCAGGGATTTATTAACTTTGAGGATTTTATTTATTTTAAAAAAATATCATTTATTACTTAATGTTCACAAGACCTTTATTTTAGGTCAGGTCAAGGTGCTTTTTTTTTGGAGCAAGGTTTCCCTAGAAAAAGGACTGTTTCAGGTATTTTTTGGGGGATTTTCTTATCTTTTGGGGTTTTTTAATTTATATTTTGGCTTAATAAAGCCTTTTAGTGGTGCATTTTATTGATCATCTCTTATTGTTGCTGTTTTGTTGCCCTAGAAAACTCATCTTGAGGAAGTCAGAAAGTGACGAAACGCATAAAGGGACGTGACGTCGGATGTTACACGTTGACTGGAAGTAGCGGAGCGGCCATCTTAACTGAGGTGATATCGGTATTAGCGTTCCCAGAAGCTGCTGAAGAGATGGTGTTATGGGAATATATGCGTTTTTAATGTCATTTTAATGTAAGCATATTCATTAAAGCCTGGATCTAATTTTTACTGGATATACTACACTATATGGTGCTTTCTTTCTCTATGAGTGATTGCCTATGGATGGCCCTGGGAAGTATTGTGTCATGCTTGTAAATATGGGATAACCCGGCATCTGGTATAGCGTTTGTGAGATAATCTTGAGGATTGGTGGTTTACTGGATTATTCTCTTAGAAGGATTTATGATCACGTATTTAGGGTAAGAGTATTTACTCTAGCCACATAGAAGTGTTCAGAGAGTGCTCACGGAGAAGTGTTCACATAGAAGTGTACATGGAGTGCCTCACTATTTCACGTGTTTTCACGTTGTGTTTTCAAATTGTGTTTTCACAATTTTTTCACATATTAGTTATTTATATATATATATGGCTTTGATCACTGATTAATTGAGGATAATACATTATCTAGCTTTTATTTCATTTTTTGGAGGTATACGGTGGAAATGGGTCATGCTTTGGGATTATTACACTGAAGAAATTTTTGGGAAGATTCACTGACACTAAAGAGGATTCATTATTTATATTAATTTCAAACAGGATTCACCGAACACTTGGCAAATCAAACCCAGGCAAATTTGCTAATTCCTATATATAATCTATCTGTAGATTCGAGTATGAAGAAAATTCAAAGTTAAAGCTAGGCCCTTTACCCAAAACATTTTGTGCTGAAACTGTTCTTTTTGTGCTTCTGGTCATATTTTTCAAAGGAAAAGTCCATTAAGAGTGGGATGGAGGCTGGATCTCAGATGTACAGTATATATCTCAAGTGGATTGCCCCAAGATTGACCATGCCAATTCTGACTGTTTTTTTTTCCAGATGCCTGTTCCATATAAAAAAGAGCACAGTAGCAAAAGAACAAAGTGTTGCACCAACCATATTGGATAGGCTTTGCCACCACTCTTTGTGAGAGTTCTTTCATGCCCAGTGCTAGGCACGTTTAACTACAGGAAACTTCAGTTAGTGAGCTCTTAAGATTAATTCCAACCCCTAACAAAGGTGAAGATTTCCAATTGGAGCCTTCCGTAGATGGGGAGAATCAGAGGCAACCCCAGATTGTGATCAAAAAAGGACACTGCAACCATAATGGGTAGGTGCCCTTAAAATGGAATCTTGGTTGTAAATTATAGTACGGCATCAACAGCAAATGGTCGGTTTTGCCAAAAATGCTTCTAAATCCCACACAACATGCTTAGTCTGGCTCGTTTGTGTAGTGTAAATGCTCTGAACCATGCAGGAGAACAGTTAAGTATATCATCTTACTAAACTTACCTACATATTCACTGTGTAGAACTCAGAAGCACAGAAGATGGGTCAGCGCCAGTGGCATGGTTGATGATATTGCAGTGAGTCTGGAGAGAGGAATTGTCCTCATGTGCATCCCCATGATTCCAGATATGGGGAAATTGCCATTGTATGATCAAACTACAATGAGGGTAATATCTAGTTTGTGCACACAGAAGAAACAATTAGAAGCATACTAGAAGCATGGTTTCCTGTTACTGCCCCACAAACAGAAAAGCAGATTCTGGTAAGTTATTGATGTTGCATCACAAAAGACTAAATTTTGCTTCGAGCCTGCAGTAAAGTGAACAAGTCTCCAAAGTTATCCATTCTCAATTACACTTTCACTGAACTTGCTACTTTAGAACATGAAATCAATATTTACCTTATATGCCCCAAATGATTGCAAATAATATAAGCCTTTATTACCAAATTGGCCTTCACGTCTGTGGCAATTTGCATTTAAGCTGATGAAAATTTTGCACATTAAGTTTGAAATCATTTGCAGTTCACAAAACGGCGACTTATTGTTGCAATCACAGTCAAATAATAAAAAGATATTGCAGAACTGGATAGACACTGTTATATTTCTATAGGGTTAGAGGAAAAAACTTCAAAGCCTCATGTCTTAAAGTCATTTACTATAACCATCCCGAAGACTGTTCCATTTTTCCCTAGGAGCAGTAAAATTGCTTTTAAATTGGCGGCTGGGAGACGACGTGATTACTAAGCCAGTTTATTCCATTTCAATAGGCAATTTTTAATGCATTTCACAATGCATTATCTGCCCATCATTTATTTCTCTGTGTTTGGTTAAATAGAAGGAATATGTCCTTAAAAAAATACAATTCTTTCACATTGCTTGCTATATTTTGAGAGTAAGTGACCTGGTTATTGCCTGAAGGAAGCCATAAAGATGTACAGCTTGGAAAATGGGAGAAGTACATTGCATAAATAAATATAAATGCAGAGTGTAGACTGCAAATAAATGTTATTTCAGCAATGCATACACACAGCATGCTACCGCACATACACATATAGTACATACAGACAACGAGACAGACAAGGAATATAGGGAGAGACCAGACCTCTGAAAGGAGCACAGCCTCCGGCAACCATAAAACAAGTGTATCTTTACTTAGCATGATTAGGTCATTTCTTTCATGAATACTAATCTTTTAGCAGCTGGATAAACCATAACACTGAGTTTTTTCTAAGCTGGGAGGATTGGTGTTACTGTATAGTCCCTTGGGTTGTGTTTGCACTTGGATGGGCCTTGTATGATACAAGTGAGACCCCCCAATTGAAATAAGCTTGTCTCAGGGCAATGTACTTGGATGCAGAACAGATAGGCAGCCCAGTCCTTGATAACTCACAAAGCTGCCCACAGACGATGCATTTTGAAAGCATGGGTTCAGGGGCGGACTGACAACTCTTGGGGCCCCCGGGCAATAGGGGATCATGGGGCCCCTGTGTCCTTGCCCAAACTCACAAAAGCCTATGAAAAAGATACCAGGGGCATCCCATGGGGCCCGACACTGACCCCGGGCCCTCGGGCAGTGCCCGAGTTTCCAAATGGTCAGTCCGCCCCTGCATGGGTTACAGGAAAGAAAAGACAGTGTGTGTTGATGGAGGAATCTCTCCCACTGAGCCATCATGTTCTCCCAGGGGTAAAGTGCGAGGAAGGGGGGGGTGCTGTCTCTGCTGGGAGAACACAGTGATTATTGCTAGCAGCTATAGCCACTGGCAATAATTTCATGTAAAATCTGACAGACTGGTTGCACCCAAGCCACACAGCAATCAATTTGGGTACAATCAGCCTGTCCATAGATGGTCTGAATCTTGGCTGGTTCAGCAGGAACTGGCCGAGATTTGAATCATCTATGGCTGGCTTAAGAGCCTGTGTTGATAGGCTTTTGTTTGCTACTTCTCATTCCAAACAGGTCTATGGGAATGCAGGAGCAGCTGAAGCAGGTCAATTACCCATTCAATTCTTTCTGAATGATCTTAGATGCTTCTCAAACTGATGTCAAAAGCACTCTGCATTTGCTCATCCAATGCCATCGACAACTTGGGTGTAATGCCCAAAAGAATAGCAGAGTCTTTGCAGAAGCTCCAGAAAGGAAAGATTGGAACCTCTCTTCATATTAGAAGCCATAGAATCAATTAATTGGTCTCTCTGATATAAAGACTAGAGATGAGCGAAGTATTCAAAAATTCGATTCGGCGGATTCGAGGAATAAATTCGATTCGATGCGAATATATTCGCTGCGAATTTAACTTATAAAAAGGGTTTCTAGGCTTCAGAGAGCCTTTATATTAGTGCAGAACACTGTACCTTTAATTTAAATGCCCTTGGAGTCTGCTGGGGAAGAGAAATAATACTGTCAGTCAGTATGACATGCAGATGAGTGCCGTCGATCTTAGAATCACCGCACACTTCACTCATTTGGGCAGTCACGGGGCCAAAACCAGAGTGTGGAGCCACAGTGTGGCGGTGGAGGCAGCAGCAATGGGAGGCCATACAGCACCCTATGACAAAAATGGAACCCACCAGCAGTGTGAGGAGACCTGAAAGTGGCACATGGCAGAGTGTGGCGATGGAGACAGCAGCAATGGGAGGCCGTACAGGGACCCATGAGACACTCTGGACCTGGCAGCAGCATGAGGAGGCGGTACGGGGGCCCATGGCAGATTACGGGCCTGGCAGCAGCAATGGGAGGCCCGTAATCTGCCAGCACCCTATGACAAAATGGAACCCACCAGCAGTGTGAGGAGACCTGAAAGTGGCACATGGCAGAGTGTGGCGATGGAGACAGCAGCAATGGGAGGCCGTACAGGGACCCATGACACACTCTGGACCTGGCAGCAGCAAGAGGAGGCGGTACAGGGGCCCATGGCAGAGTGGCAAAGTGTAAGCAGCTTAAATTGAAGGCCATACAGAGGCCTATGTTAAAAATAATAACATGTTTGGGGCATGATTCATGGCGGATTTAGTCAGTTGTGTCAGGAACTGGTGGTTTGAAATCCAGACTAATCCACGCCTGATTCATTTTCACAAACGTGAGTCTCTCCACACTTTGGGTGGACAGTCGTGTCCTCCGCGGAGTTACAATACCTCCTGCCGCACTAAACACGCGCTCCGATGCCACGCTACTGGCCGGGCATGACAGCTTTTCAAGGGCAAATTCAGCTAGTTGGGGCCAAAGGTCAAGTTTCGTTGCCCAGTAGTCAAGGGGATTGTCTACCTCGGTTGGCAGGGTGCTGTCCAAGTAGGCCCAAGCCTGTTGTTTGAGGTCCTGCTCCAGGTCCACCTGATGCTGCTGCTGCTTCGGCTGGTTAGTAGTTTCCTCACTGCGCTGGTGAAGAAAGCTACTCATCATCGACTGCAGACTGAGGCAGCTGCTGCTGGTGGAGCTGCCACTGCTCCTACCACCCCACCCCTCCCCTGCTGCCATGGCAGCGGAACGCGAGCGCACAGGGCCCACAGTGTCTGAGGATGGACGTTGGCGCAGAAAGGCAGAGACCAACTGACTACATAGGTGGTTTTTATAGTACGTTATTTTGGCCTCCCTCTCAGCAGGTGTGAAAAAGGCCACCATTTTTGAACGGTAGCGAGGGTCCAACAAGGTGGACAGCCAAAAGTCATCCCTCTGTCTGATGGTTATTATTCGACTGTCGCTACGCAAGCAACCGAGCATGCTATGGGCCATTTGTGCCAAGGAATGTGAGGGACTCCCTGCCTCCATCTCCACAGCATACTGCCACGGTGCGTCTGGGTCCTCTGTCTCCTCCTCCTCTACCAGATGCTCCTGCTCCTCCACTCCTGTCCGCTGAGTGGAAAAACCACCCATTTCACTCAATAATTCCTGAGCACCAATGTCCTCCTCTACCTCCTCCTCTTCTTCCTGTCCTGCCCCCACAGGGGTCATGTGGCATTGAGATCTGTGCGCCACGTCTACCGCACCCTGACCAGCCATTGTTAACAGCATTTGTTCCAGGACGTGCAACAGAGGAATGACGTCGTTCATCCCATAGTCCTGCCGACTCACGAAAAGCGTGGCCTCCTCAAAGGGCCTGAGCAAGCGGCAGGTGTCACGCATGAGCTGCCAATGGCTGACATCTAAGTTACACAGGGGAGTACCTTTATCCGCTTGTAACATCAGGAAATCGGTGATGGCCTTTCGCTGTTCGTAAAGGCGGTCTAACATATGTAGGGTTGAATTCCACCTTGTTGCAACGTCACAGCATGAGGAGTCGGTACGGGGGCCCATGGCAGATTACGGGCCTGGCAGCAGCAATGGGAGGCCCGTAATCTGCCAGCACCCTATGACAAAATGGAACACACCAGCAGTGTGAGGAGACCTGAAAGTGGCACATGGCAGAGTGTGGCGATGGAGACAGCAGCAATGGGAGGCCGTACAGGGACCCATGAGAGACTCTGGACCTGGCAGCAGCATGAGGAGGCGGTACAGGGGCCCATGGCAGATTACGGGCCTGGCAGCAGCAATAGGAGGCCCGTAATCTGCCAGCACCCTATGACAAAATGGACAGCACCAGCAGTGTGAGGAGACCTGAAAGTGGCACATGGCAGAGTGTGGCGATGGAGACAGCAGCAATGGGAGGCCGTACAGGGACCCATGAGACACTGTGGACCTGGCAGCAGCATGAGGAGGCGGTACAGGGGCCCATGGCAGATTACAGGCCTGGCAGCAGCAATGGGAGGCCCGTAATCTGCCAGCACCCTATGACAAAATGGAACACACCAGCAGTGTGAGGAGACCTGAAAGTGGCACATGGCAGAGTGTGGCGATGGAGACAGCAGCAATGGGAGGCCGTACAGGGACCCATGAGACACTGTGGACCTGGCAGCAGCATGAGGAGGCGGTACAGGGGCCCATGGCAGATTACGGGCCTGGCAGCAGCAATGGGAGGCCCGTAATCTGCCAGCACCCTATGACAAAATGGAACACACCAGCAGTGTGAGGAGACCTGAAAGTGGCACATGGCAGAGTGTGGCGATGGAGACAGCAGCAATGGGAGGCCGTACAGGGACCCATGAGAGATTCTGGACCTGGCAGCAGCATGAGGAGGCGGTACAGGGGCCCATGGCAGATTACAGGCCTGGCAGCAGCAATGGGAAGCCCGTAATCTGCCAGCACCCTATGACAAAATGGAACACACCAGCAGTGTGAGGAGACCTGAAAGTGGCACATGGCAGAGTGTGGCGATGGAGACAGCAGCAATGGGAGGCCGTACAGGGACCCATGAGAGACTCTGGACCTGGCAGCAGCATGAGGAGGCGGTACGGGGGCCCATGGAAGATTACGGGCCTGGCAGCAGCAATGGGAAGCCCGTAATCTGCCAGCACCCTATGACAAAATGGAACACACCAGCAGTGTGAGGAGACCTGAAAGTGGCACATGGCAGAGTGTGGCGATGGAGACAGCAGCAATGGGAGGCCGTACAGGGACCCATGAGAGACTCTGGACCTGGCAGCAGCATGAGGAGGCGGTACGGGGGCCCATGGAAGATTACGGGCCTGGCAGCAGCAATGGGAGGCCCGTAATCTGCCAGCACCCTATGACAAAATGGAACACACCAGCAGTGTGAGGAGACCTGAAAGTGGCACATGGCAGAGTGTGGCGATGGAGAGAGCAGCAATGGGAGGCCGTACAGGGACCCATGAGACACTGTGGACCTGGCAGCAGCATGAGGAGGCGGTACGGGGGCCCATGGCAGATTACAGGCCTGGCAGCAGCAATGGGAAGCCCGGAATCTGCCAGCACCCTATGACAAAATGGAACACACCAGCAGTGTGAGGAGACCTGAAAGTGGCACATGGCAGAGTGTGGCGATGGAGACAGCAGCAATGGGAGGCCGTACAGGGACCCATGAGAGACTCTGGACCTGGCAGCATGAGGAGGCGGTACGGGGGCCCATGGCAGATTACGGGCCTGGCAGCAGCAATGGGAGGCCCGTAATCTGCCAGCACCCTATGACAAAATGGAACACACCAGCAGTGTGAGGAGACCTGAAAGTGGCACATGGCAGAGTGTGGCGATGGAGACAGCAGCAATGGGAGGCCGTACAGGGACCCATGAGACACTGTGGACCTGGCAGCAGCATGAGGAGGCGGTACAGGGGCCCATGGCAGATTACAGGCCTGGCAGCAGCAATGGGAAGCCCGTAATCTGCCAGCACCCTATGACAAAATGGAACACACCAGCAGTGTGAGGAGACCTGAAAGTGGCACATGGCAGAGTGTGGCGATGGAGACAGCAGCAATGGGAGGCCGTACAGGGACCCATGAGAGACTCTGGACCTGGCAGCAGCATGAGGAGGCGGTACAGGGGCCCATGGCAGATTACGGGCCTGGCAGCAGCAATGGGAGGCCCGTAATCTGCCAGCACCCTATGACAAAATGGACAGCACCAGCAGTGTGAGGAGACCTGAAAGTGGCACATGGCAGAGTGTGGCGATGGAGACAGCAGCAATGGGAGGCCGTACAGGGACCCATGAGACACTGTGGACCTGGCAGCAGCATGAGGAGGCGGTACAGGGGCCCATGGCAGATTACAGGCCTGGCAGCAGCAATGGGAGGCCCGTAATCTGCCAGCACCCTATGACAAAATGGAACACACCAGCAGTGTGAGGAGACCTGAAAGTGGCACATGGCAGAGTGTGGCGATGGAGACAGCAGCAATGGGAGGCCGTACAGGGACCCATGAGAGACTCTGGACCTGGCAGCAGCATGAGGAGGCGGTACAGGGGCCCATGGCAGATTACGGGCCTGGCAGCAGCAATGGGAGGCCCGTAATCTGCCAGCACCCTATGACTAAATGGACAGCACCAGCAGTGTGAGGAGACCTGAAAGTGGCACATGGCAGAGTGTGGCGATGGAGACAGCAGCAATGGGAGGCTGTACAGGGACCCATGAGACACTGTGGACCTGGCAGCAGCATGAGGAGGCGGTACAGGGGCCCATGGCAGATTACAGGCCTGGCAGCAGCAATGGGAGGCCCGTAATCTGCCAGCACCCTATGACAAAATGGAACACACCAGCAGTGTGAGGAGACCTGAAAGTGGCACATGGCAGAGTGTGGCGATGGAGACAGCAGCAGTGGGAGGCCGTACAGGGACCCATGAGACACTGTGGACCTGGCAGCAGCATGAGGAGGCGGTACAGGGGCCCATGGCAGATTACGGGCCTGGCAGCAGCAATGGGAGGCCCGTAATCTGCCAGCACCCTATGACAAAATGGAACACACCAGCAGTGTGAGGAGACCTGAAAGTGGCACATGGCAGAGTGTGGCGATGGAGACAGCAGCAATGGGAGGCCGTACAGGGACCCATGAGAGATTCTGGACCTGGCAGCAGCATGAGGAGGCGGTACAGGGGCCCATGGCAGATTACAGGCCTGGCAGCAGCAATGGGAGGCCCGTAATCTGCCAGCACCCTATGACAAAATGGAACACACCAGCAGTGTGAGGAGATCTTAAAGTGGCACATGGCAGAGTGTGGCGATGGAGACAGCAGCAATGGGAGGCCGTACAGGGACCCATGAGACACTGTGGACCTGGCAGCAGCATGAGGAGGCGGTACAGGGGCCCATGGCAGACCACAGGCCTGGCAGCAGCAATGGGAGGCCCGTAATCTGCCAGCACCCTATGACAAAATGGAACACACCAGCAGTGTGAGGAGACCTGAGAGTGGCACATGGCAGAGTGTGGCGATGGAGACAGCAGCAATGGGAGGCCGTACAGGGACCCATGAGAGACTCTGGACCTGGCAGCAGCATGAGGAGGCGGTACAGGGGCCCATGGCAGATTACGGGCCTGGCAGCAGCAATGGGAGGCCCGTAATCTGCCAGCACCCTATGACAAAATGGACAGCACCAGCAGTGTGAGGAGACCTGAAAGTGGCACATGGCAGAGTGTGGCGATGGAGACAGCAGCAATGGGAGGCCGTACAGGGACCCATGAGACACTCTGGACCTGGCAGCAGCATGAGGAGGCGGTACAGGGGCCCATGGCAGATTACAGGCCTGGCAGCAGCAATGGGAGGCTCGTAATCTGCCAGCACCCTATGACAAAATGGAACACACCAGCAGTGTGAGGAGACCTGAAAGTGGCACATGGCAGAGTGTGGCGATAGAGACAGCAGCAATGGGAGGCCGTACAGGGACCCATGAGACACTGTGGACCTGGCAGCAGCATGAGGAGGCGGTACAGGGGCCCATGGCAGATTACGGGCCTGGCAGCAGCAATGGGAGGCCCGTAATCTGCCAGCACCCTATGACAAAATGGAACACACCAGCAGTGTGAGGAGACCTGAAAGTGGCACATGGCAGAGTGTGGCGATGGAGACAGCAGCAATGGGAGGCCGTACAGGGACCCATGAGAGATTCTGGACCTGGCAGCAGCATGAGGAGGCGGTACAGGGGCCCATGGCAGATTACAGGCCTGGCAGCAGCAATGGGAAGCCCGTAATCTGCCAGCACCCTATGACAAAATGGAACACACCAGCAGTGTGAGGAGACCTGAAAGTGGCACATGGCAGAGTGTGGCGATGGAGACAGCAGCAATGGGAGGCCGTACAGGGACCCATGAGAGACTCTGGACCTGGCAGCAGCATGAGGAGGCGGTACGGGGGCCCATGGCAGATTACGGGCCTGGCAGCAGCAATGGGAGGCCCGTAATCTGCCAGCACCCTATGACAAAATGGAACACACCAGCAGTGTGAGGAGACCTGAAAGTGGCACATGGCAGAGTGTGGCGATGGAGACAGCAGCAATGGGAGGCCGTACAGGGATCCATGACAGACTCTGGACCTGGCAGCAGCATGAGGAGGCGGTACGGGGGCCCATGGCAGTTTACGGGCCTGGCAGCAGCAATGGGAGGCCCGTAATCTGCCAGCACCCTATGACAAAATGGAACACACCAGCAGTGTGAGGAGACCTGAAAGTGGCACATGGCAGAGTGTGGCGATGGAGACAGCAGCAATGGGAGGCCGTACAGGGACCCATGAGAGACTCTGGACCTGGCAGCAGCATGAGGAGGCGGTACGGGGGCCCATGGCAGATTACGGGCCTGGCAGCAGCAATGGGAGGCCCGTAATCTGCCAGCACCCTATGACAAAATGGAACACACCAGCAGTGTGAGGAGACCTGAAAGTGGCACATGGCAGAGTGTGGCGATGGAGACAGCAGCAATGGGAGGCCGTACAGGGACCCATGAGAGACTCTGGACCTGGCAGCAGCATGAGGAGGCGGTACGGGGGCCCATGGCAGTTTACGGGCCTGGCAGCAGCAATGGGAGGCCCGTAATCTGCCAGCACCCTATGACAAAATGGAACACACCAGCAGTGTGAGGAGACCTGAAAGTGGCACATGGCAGAGTGTGGCGATGGAGACAGCAGCAATGGGAGGCCGTACAGGGACCCATGAGACACTGTGGACCTGGCAGCAGCATGAGGAGGCGGTACAGGGGCCCATGGCAGATTACAGGCCTGGCAGCAGCAATGGGAGGCCCGTAATCTGCCAGCACCCTATGACAAAATGGAACACACCAGCAGTGTGAGAAGACCTGAAAGTGGCACATGGCAGAGTGTGGCGATGGAGACAGCAGCAATGGGAGGCCGTACAGGGACCCATGAGAGACTCTGGACCTGGCAGCAGCATGAGGAGGCGGTACAGGGGCCCATGGCAGATTACAGGCCTGGCAGCAGCAATGGGAAGCCCGTAATCTGCCAGCACCCTATGACAAAATGGAACACACCAGCAGTGTGAGGAGACCTGAAAGTGGCACATGGCAGAGTGTGGCGATGGAGACAGCAGCAATGGGAGGCCGTACAGGGACCCATGAGAGACTCTGGACCTGGCAGCAGCATGAGGAGGCGGTACGGGGGCCCATGGCAGATTACGGGCCTGGCAGCAGCAATGGGAGGCCCGTAATCTGCCAGCACCCTATGACAAAATGGAACACACCAGCAGTGTGAGGAGACCTGAAAGTGGCACATGGCAGAGTGTGGCGATGGAGACAGCAGCAATGGGAGGCCGTACAGGGACCCATGAGAGACTCTGGACCTGGCAGCAGCATGAGGAGGCGGTACGGGGGCCCATGGCAGATTACGGGCCTGGCAGCAGCAATGGGAGGCCCATAATCTGCCAGCACCCTATGACAAAATAAAACACACCAGCAGTGTGAGGAGACCTGAAAGTGGCACATGGCAGAGTGTGGCGATGGAGACAGCAGCAATGGGAGGCCGTACAGGGACCCATGAGACACTCTGGACCTGGCAGCAGCATGAGGAGGCGGTACGGGGGCCCATGGCAGATTACGGGCCTGGCAGCAGCAATGGGAGGCCCGTAATCTGCCAGCACCCTATGACAAAATGGAACACACCAGCAGTGTGAGGAGACCTGAAAGTGGCACATGGCAGAGTGTGGCGATGGAGACAGCAGCAATGGGAGGCCGTACAGGGACCCATGAGACACTGTGGACCTGGCAGCAGCATGAGGAGGCGGTACAGGGGCCCATGGCAGATTACAGGCCTGGCAGCAGCAATGGGAAGCCCGTAATCTGCCAGCACCCTATGACAAAATGGAACCCACCAGCAGTGTGAGGAGACCTGAAAGTGGCACATGTTTGGGGCATGATTCATGGCGGATTTAGTCAGTTGTGTCAGGAACTGGTGGTTTGAAATCCAGACTAATCCACGCCTGATTCATTTTCACAAACGTGAGTCTCTCCACACTTTGGGTGGACAGTCATGTCCTCCGCGGAGTTACAATACCTCCTGCCGCACTAAACACGCGCTCCGATGCCACGCTACTGGCCGGGCATGACAGTCTTTCAAGGGCAAATTCAGCTAGTTGGGGCCAAAGGTCAAGTTTCGTTGCCCAGTAGTCAAGGGGATTGTCTACCTCGGTTGGCAGGGTGCTGTCCAAGTAGGCCCAAGCCTGTTGTTTGAGGTCCTGCTCCAGGTCCACCTGATGCTGCTGCTGCTGCTGCTGCGGCTGGTTAGTAGTTTCCTCACTGCGCTGGTGAAGAAAGCTACTCATCATCGACTGCAGACTGTGGCAGCCGCTGCTGGTGGAGCTGCCACTGCTCCTACCACCCCACCCCTCCCCTGCTGCCATGGCAGCGGAACGCGAGCGCACAGGGCCCACAGTGTCTGAGGATGGACGTTGGCGCAGAAAGGCAGAGACCAACTGACTACATAGGTGGTTTTTATAGTACGTTATTTTGGCCTCCCTCTCAGCAGGTGTGAAAAAGGCCACCATTTTTGAACGGTAGCGAGGGTCCAACAAGGTGGACAGCCAAAAGTCATCCCTCTGTCTGATGGTTATTATTCGGCTGTCGCTACGCAAGCAACCGAGCATGCTATGGGCCATTTGTGCCAAGGAATGTGAGGGACTCCCTGCCTCCATCTCCACAGCATACTGCCACGGTGCGTCTGGGTCCTCTGTCTCCTCCTCCTCCTCCTCTACCAGATGCTCCTGCTCCTCCACTCCTGTCCGCTGAGTGGAAAAACCACCCATTTCACTCAATAATTCCTGAGCACCAATGTCCTCCTCTACCTCCTCCTCTTCTTCCTGTCCTGCTCCCACAGGGGTCATGTGGCGTTGAGATCTGTGCGCCACGTCTACCGCACCCTGACCAGCCATTGTTAACAGCATTTGTTCCAGGACGTGCAACAGAGGAATGACGTTGTTCATCCCATAGTCCTGCCGACTCACGAATAGCGTGGCCTCCTCAAAGGGCCTGAGCAAGCGGCAGGTGTCACGCATGAGCTGCCAATGGCTGACATCGAAGTTACACAGGGGAGTACCTTTATCTGCTTGTAACATCAGGAAATCGGTGATGGCCGTTCGCTGTTCGTAAAGGCGGTCTAACATGTGTAGGGTTGAATTCCACCTTGTTGCAACGTCGCAGATCAGGCTATGCTGTGGAATTCCGTTCTGCCGCTGCAGCTCAAGGAGGGTGTGCTTTGCGGTGTAGGAATGGCTGAAATGCATGCAAAGTTTACGTGACATTTTAAGGATGTCTTGCAGTGGGATGGTGGATTTTAGGAACCGCTTGACAACCAGATTGAACACGTGAGCCATGCATGGCTCATGGCACAACCTTCCTTGACGCAGAGCAGACACCATGTTCTTTCCGTTGTCGGTCAACATGATTCCGATTTTCAGTTTGCGCGGAGACAGCCATCTGTCGATTTCTCTGTTCATTACACTCAGAAGTTCCTCCCCTGTGTGACTACGTTCGCCAAGGCATACCAGGTGCAGCACAGCGTGACACCGTTGCGCCCTGCACATGTGATATGCCGGTCGGGTAATGGGACTTGGCACGGGGGTGGCGGCTGAAGAAGAGGTGGTAGAGGCGGACATCTTTGCCGGACCAAGGACGTGCAAACGTGGAGGCAAAAGCGGCGTGACCTGTCCAAGTTGCTGGTGCGGCTGTGCCGGCACCACGTTCACCCAGTGGGCCGTAAATGACATGTACTGTCCCTGACCGTAGTTACAGCTCCACACGTCGGCGCTGCCGTGCACTTTGGCAGAGACCGACATGCTCAAAGACTGGCCCACCATCTCTTCTACATGTGAATGCAGGGCTGGCACTGCCTTTTTGGCGAAGAAATGCCGGCTTGGCACTCTCCACCGCGGCGCGGCACAAGCCATCATTTCTTGGAAAGGTGCTGAGTCCACCACTTGGAAAGGGAGGGACTGCAGCACCAGCAACTTGGACAGGAGGACGTTCAGCTTCTGCACCGTCGGGTGCGTGCTCGCAAACTGTTGTCTCTTGGAAACGGATTCCAAGAAAGACTGCTGACGGAATCCGTGAAGAGGAGTAGCAGGAGAAGGAGCATCTGAACGAGCGGAAGATGCCAACGAGCGACAACTCCCCTCAGCAGAGGTGTTGGAGCCTTGACTGGCTGATAGAGGGCGATTGACGTCGGGTGACGGAGCAAGTAACGGAGCGGGTGATGGAGCGGGGGCTGGGGCAGGCAGAACCGCCGTATCTTTATCACGGTTTTCCCAGGCCACCAAATGGCGACGCTGCATATGCTGCCGCAACGCTGTAGTCCCAACATGGGCCCCCTGGCCACGCTTGACTTTCTGGCCACATAGTCGACATACGGCTACGTTTACTTCCTCGGGCGGCTTGACGAAAAATTGCCACACCGCCGAGTAGGAAACTTTGCCCCCGCTACTCCTCACTGGCTGACTGCTACTTCCTCCGTGCACACCGGCACCACTACTGGCCGTGGTGGTAGGCTGCAGTGGAGCTGGTGCTCTACTCCGTGGCCGTTTGCCTCCACTGACACTGCTGCGACCCTGCTGCCTCCTGGGCAACCCACCGACTGTTTTGCTCGCTGGCAAGCTGGCACCCTCTTCTCCTGATGATGCGGAAGCAATAGCCTGATGACGACGAGGCTGCCAAGTGCGATCAGCCTCATCATCATCAATTAGGGTATCCGCCTCACTACTAGCCCCCTCGGCTGCATGTGGGTCAGGAGACAGACCTGTCTCTAGACCGGCTACCGAGCCACTCTCCTCGCCACTACTTCTTCGCCTGGCTGCTGAAGAGGCGGATGTCTCCCCCCGTTCCTGACCGCCCTCTGTTAGCTCTTCCTCACTGTACAGTGGGGCTGAGCCCACAGCATGCGATACTTCGCTTGGTGAGGGAACACCAAAGGACAGAGGCAGGTAGAGGACACGTGATTTCAGTGGGCTTGCTCCCGGGCCATGCCAACTAATGGTTGTGTCTGACGTACCCACCGACCGTTGGCTGTAGGTGTCAGAGGTGACCTGGGAAGAGGAAGACGACCGAGCCAACCAATCGATGATGGCAGGGTTGTCGGTGGAGACACGACCGCTGGATGACACCGGGAGCACTGGCCTCTGGCTGCGACTAGTGCTGCCTCGACCCCTTCCTCTGCTGCCACGTCTGCTCGCTCCTAAAACATTGCCTCCTCTGCCACTCCTCTGCATGTTGTCTGACATACTCTTTAATTCAACGATTCTGTGTCCCTGAGTAACAATTCTGTGTCCCTCAGTAACAATTCTGTGTCTGTCCTTGAGTAACAATTCTGTGTCCCTGAGTAACAATTCTGTGTCCCTGAGTAACAATTCTGTGTCCCTGAGTAACAATTCTGTGTCCCTCAGTAACAATTCTGTGTCCCTGAGTAATAATTGTGTGTCCCTCAGTAACAATTCTGTGTCCCTCAGTAACAATTCTGTGTCCCTCAGTAACAATTCTGTGTCTGCCCCTGAGTAACAATTCTGTGTCTGCCCCTGAGTAACAATTCTGTGTCTGCCCCTGAGTAACAATTCTGTGTCCCTCAGTAACAATTCTGTGTCCCTCAGTAACAATTCTGTGTCTGTCCCTGAGTAACAATTCTGTGTCCCTGAGTAACAATTCTGTGTCCCTGAGTAACAATTCTGTGTCCCTCAGTAATAATTCTGTGTCCCTGAGTAACAATTCTGTGTCCCTCAGTAACAATTCTGTGTCTGTCCCTGAGTAACAATTCTGTGTCCCCGAGTAACAATTCTGTGTCCCCGAGTAACAATTCTGTGTCCCTCAGTAACAATTCTGTGTCCCTCAGTAACAATTCTGGGTCCCTCAGTAACAATTCTGTGTCTGTCCCTGAGTAACAATTCTGTGTCCCTCAGTAACAATTCTGTGTCTGTCCCTGAGTAACAATTCTGTGTCCCTGAGTAACAATTCTGTGTCCCTCAGTAACAATTCTGTGTCCCTCAGTAACAATTCTGTGTCCCTCAGTAACAATTCTGTGTCCCTGAGTAACAATTCTGTGTCTGTCCCTGAGTAACAATTCTGTGTCCCTCAGTAACAATTCTGTGTCCCTCAGTAACAATTCTGTGTCCCTCAGTAACAATTCTGTGTCTGTCCCTGAGTAACAATTCTGTGTCCCTCAGTAACAATTCTGTGTCCCTCAGTAACAATTCTGTGTCCCTCAGTAACAATTCTGTATCTGTCCCTGAGTAACAATTCTGTGTCCCTCAGTAACAATTCTGTGTCTGTCCCTGAGTAACAATTCTGTGTCCCTGAGTAACAATTCTGTGTCCCGCAGTAACAATTCTGTGTCCCTCAGTAACAATTCTGTGTCTGTCCCTGAGTAACAATTCTGTGTCCCTCAGTAACAATTCTGTGTCCCTCAGTAACAATTCTGTGTCCCTCAGTAACAATTCTGTGTCTGTCCCTGAGTAACAATTCTGTGTCCCTGAGTAACAATTCTGTGTCCCTCAGTAACAATTCTGTGTCCCTCAGTAACAATTCTGTGTCTGTCCCTGAGTAACAATTCTGTGTCCCTGAGTAACAATTCTGTGTCCCTGAGTAACAATTCTGTGTCCCTCAGTAATAATTCTGTGTCCCTCAGTAACAATTCTGTGTCCCTCAGTAACAATTCTGTGTCTGTCCCTGAGTAACAATTCTGTGTCCCCGAGTAACAATTCTGTGTCCCTCAGTAACAATTCTGTGTCCCTCAGTAACAATTCTGGGTCCCTCAGTAACAATTCTGTGTCTGTCCCTGAGTAACAATTCTGTGTCCCTCAGTAACAATTCTGTGTCTGTCCCTGAGTAACAATTCTGTGTCCCTGAGTAACAATTCTGTGTCCCTCAGTAACAATTCTGTGCCCCTGAGTAACAATTCTGTGTCCCTCAGTAACAATTCTGTGTCCCTCAGTAACAATTCTGTGTCCCTGAGTAACAATTCTGTGTCTGTCCCTGAGTAACAATTCTGTGTCCCTCAGTAACAATTCTGTGTCCCTCAGTAACAATTCTGTGTCCCTCAGTAACAATTATGTGTCTGTCCCTGAGTAACAATTCTGTGTCCCTCAGTAACAATTCTGTGTCCCTCAGTAACAATTCTGTGTCCCTCAGTAACAATTCTGTGTCTGTCCCTGAGTAACAATTCTGTGTCCCTCAGTAACAATTCTGTGTCTGTCCCTGAGTAACAATTCTGTGTCCCTGAGTAACAATTCTGTGTCCCTCAGTAACAATTCTGTGTCCCTCAGTAACAATTCTTTGTCTGTCCCTGAGTAACAATTCTGTGTCCCTCAGTAACAATTCTGTGTCCCTCAGTAACAATTCTGTGTCTGTCCCTGAGTAACAATTCTGTGTCCCTGAGTAACAATTCTGTGTCCCTCAGTAACAATTCTGTGTCCCTCAGTAACAATTCTGTGTCCCTCAGTAACAATTCTGTGTCTGTCCCTGAGTAACAATTCTGTGTCCCTGAGTAACAATTCTGTGTCCCTCAGTAACAATTCTGTGTCCCTCAGTAACAATTCTGTGTCCCTCAGTAACAATTCTGTGTCTGTCCCTGAGTAACAATTCTGTGTCCCTCAGTAACAATTCTGTGTCCCTCAGTAACAATTCTGTGTCTGTCCCTGAGTAACAATTCTGTGTCCCTGAGTAACAATTCTGTGTCCCTGAGTAACAATTCTGTGTCCCTCAGTAACAATTCTGTGTCCCTCAGTAACAATTCTGTGTCTGTCCCTGAGTAACAATTCTGTGTCCCTGAGTAACAATTCTGTGTCCCTCAGTAACAATTCTGTGTCCCTCAGTAACAATTCTGTGTCTGTCCCTGAGTAACAATTCTGTGTCCCTCAGTAACAATTCTGTGTCCCTCAGTAACAATTCTGTGTCTGTCCCTGAGTAACAATTCTGTGTCCCTGAGTAACAATTCTGTGTCCCTCAGTAACAATTCTGTGTCCCTCAGTAACAATTCTGTGTCCCTGAGTAACAATTCTGTGTCCCTGAGTAATGATTCTGTGTCCCTCAGTAACAATTCTGTGTCTGTCCCTGAGTAACAATTCTGTGTCCCTCAGTAACAATTCTGTGTCCCTCAGTAACAATTCTGTGTCCCTGAGTAACAATTCTGTGTCCCTCAGTAACAATTCTGTGGCCCTCAGTAACAATTCTGTGTCCCTCAGTAACAATTCTGTGTCTGTCCCTGAGTAACAATTCTGTGTCCCTGAGTAACAATTCTGTGTCCCTCAGTAACAATTCTGTGTCCCTCAGTAACAATTCTGTGTCCCTCAGTAACAATTCTGTGTCTGTCCCTGAGTAACAATTCTGTGTCTGTCCCTGAGTAACAATTCTGTGTCTGTCCCTGAGTAACAATTCTGTGTCCCTCAGTAACAATTCTGTGTCCCTCAGTAACAATTCTGTGTCCCTCAGTAACAATTCTGTGTCTGTCCCTCAGTAACAATTCTGTGTCTGTCCCTGAGTAACAATTCTGTGTCTGTCCCTGAGTAACAATTCTGTGTCTGTCCCCGAGTAACAATTCTGTGTCTGTCCCTGAGTAACAATTCTGTGTCCCTCAGTAACAATTCTGTGTCCCTCAGTAACAATTCTGTGTCCCTCAGTAACAATTCTGTGTCTGTCCCTGAGTAACAATTCTGTGTCTGTCCCTGAGTAACAATTCTGTGTCTGTCCCTGAGTAACAATTCTGTGTCCCTAAGTAACGGTTCTGTGTCCCTAAGTAACGGTTCTGTGTCCCTAAGTAACGATTGTGTGTCCCTAAGTAACGGTTCTGTGTCCCTAAGTAACGGTTCTGTGTCCCTAAGTAACGATTCTGTGTCCCTAATACAGAGAGATCTGTCTCTCTTGAATGACCAGAGGCAAATGGAGAATTGTAAGATGGCCGCAATTTATAGCTCCACCATTACACAGTGCTGGCTGGCTGGCTGCTGATTGGCTAATGCGATCACATGTCATGAATGAATGCATTATGGGTCAGCGCGCCTTGTCTGCGCGCCTTCCCAGAGATCCCTGCTCCGTCGCCGCACATGTCGCCGCCATTTTTGGAAAAATTTCTAATATTCGAAACGAATTCCACTTTGCCGAGTTCGATTTGCTCATCTCTAATACAGACTACTCTATCTGGACCAAACACTCCCTATCCTGTTTCACTGCATTGGCAGCTTACTCATAGGGTCCTTATGTATGTACCAGATGTCCATACATAGATGTACCATACATGTATGTACCAGATGTCTATACATAAATGTACATACATGTCTATGTAGCACCTTTCAGTGTACAGTCTGGTTAGGCAAATTTATGTTGACTCATAGTAGTTAAGTGAGTCTAGGTAATTGCTGTGGGTTTAGTTGAAGGTCATTGTGGGGGATTCAAGAGACACCCTGCTTAGCATGGGAAGACTAGCACAGCAAAAGGCCAGAACTGCAGTTATCCAAAGCAGCAGGATACAAGGGACATTGTGAGTACCTCTACAACCCCAGGGCCTACAAGGGAGAAGTCTGCCAGATGCAATATCCAGCATACTTTCATTGGGACAGTGTAACATCTAACTCAAATCCCTTGCTCCGGGGCTGGTATTTTCTACAAAGTACTGGGACTTTGCAAATTTCACCCAGGGGTGCTCCTAAAAGAGGAACCTTTGCTATTGATTTTTTTAGATACTGATGTTAATCCAGAAGGATGTACAGTCCAGGATTGTTCTGTTAGTCGATCCTGCTCAGATGCTCACACACTGTAGTTAACAGGAGACATTTTATTAGGTGCTTCTAGCTGCCATTATACATGTGTCTGCCCTAGAACTACAACCAAAGAGAGGCAATAACACAGTTGTACCAGTATCTAAGTAGTGAGACCCCTAGAGGCCATACACAGCATATAACATATTGCTACACCCTTTCTCTTTTAAATAAAAGAACAATGAAATATAACAAACACAAAATGGTGAAGTAGAACATAGCTATAAATTAGATATAATCCTTGAGGTGAGCCGGCTTTCTGATTGTTCTGCCAGCTCGCGTAACATATGAGGTTTCTTCACAGAAATCTTGGTGTTCTTCTGATTCTGGCAGTCTATTTTCTGGGACTGTCTCTCTCTGCCTAGAGACCTCCCTATGCTCCTCAGCAGTCCCTGTTTCTTTGTTGCTGATATTCATAGTCTCATCGCTTTGAGTGTCCATATACTGTTCCCAGGGCCCTGTATCATCTCCTTCTTGTGTTTTTCTCAGATGTCTCCGATTTCTCCTCCATCTTCTTCCTTCCTCTGTTATAATTTCATAGGACCGTGGTCCCAATTTCTGTACAATCTTTGCTTTTTTCCAGTGTTTGTCATATTTCCCTATTGGCTGAATCCGTACATTGTCATTGCTCTGGAGAACAGGCAGATCTTTTGCAGATTTATTATAATAGAAAGCTTGCCTATCTTGATTCTTCGTTAGTTTGGCTTTAACATTGCCCACAAGCATTGGCTTTAGTAGTTGACCTGCAGTTGGTAGGAGAGTCCTTGTACGTCTACTCATAAGCCGCTGTGCTGGACTGGTGTCTAGGCCTTGTGTGCGTGTGTTTCTGTGGTCCAGTATAGACAGGTATATCTCTGTACCTGCCTGTTTTGCCTTTTGCATGAGTCTTTTGGCTGTTTTTACTGCTGACTCGGCTTTACCATTACTCTGCGGATATCCAGGAGATGATGTCTGGTGCTCAAATTCCCACCTCTCCCTGAACTTTTTGAATTCTTCCGATGTAAATTGAGCGGCGTTGTCAGAGAACACAATATCCGGAATGCCATATCTGGCAAAATGGGCCTTGAGTTTTTTAATTACTGTTTTGGCCCTTGTGTCCTGTAAGTAGTCTATCTCCCAGAAGTTGGAAAAATAGTCCACAGTTACCAGATATTCCTTGTCGTTCCACGTGAACAGATCTGTTCCTACTTTTGACCATGGTCTGTTTGGAATTGTATGTGGTTGCAATGTCTCTTTCGGTTGCTTATCATTGCACGATGCACATATTTCACACTGTGCTATAAAGTTTTTTATGTGGTCATTCATTCCAGGCCAATAAACATATTCTCGTGCACGACGTAGACATCCTTCTACACCTAAGTGAGTCGAGTGCAATCTTTCTATAATGTCTCTTCTAAGTGATTGTGGTATGACAGCTCTTTCTCCTTTAAAGATGATTCCATGCTGCACAGAGAGTTCATCTCTTATGTGAAAAAATGGAGAAACCTCCATTGGAGTATGCTGCTTGTGCTTTGGCCATCCCTTCAAGATGACAGTCGATAGGATCTGTAGAGTTTTATCTTCCGCTGTGCAGGTCTGTATTTGTTTCAGTCTGTCTTTTGAGACAGACAGATATTCACACATATTGATGCTTTCAATGTCTTTTTCTTCTTCATTTGTGATGGGTAAGTAAGCTCTGCTTAGGGCATCTGCAATCAGTAAATCCTTCCCTGGACAGTAACAAATGTTAAAATCATATTTCTGAAGCCTTAACAGCATACGCTGCAGTCTTTTTGGGGCATTCAGTAGTGGCTTCTTTGTAATACTTTCTAAAGGCTTGTGATCTGAATGCACCACCACTTGTCGACCGTAGGTGTACTGGTGAAATTTCTCTAACCCAAATACTACCGCTAGTAGTTCCTTCTCGATTTGAGCATATCCTTGCTCTGTTAGAGTTAACGCTCTGCTTGCATATGTGATTGGCTGTTTATCCTGCATTAGTGTGGCTCCAAGGCCGGTTTCTGAGGCATCACATTGTACTACCACTGCTTGATCTGGATCAAAATATTTTAGCGTTGCTGCGTCTGCAATAGCATTTTTCACTGACTGAAAAGCAGTTTCATGGCTTTCTGTCCATTCCCAGAGTACGTCTTTGTGAGTTAGCTGTCTCAGTGGCTCACACATGTCTGATAAATGCTTGCAAAATTTGGAAAGATAATTCACCATGCCCAGGAATCGTTGTACTCCACGTATATCTGTAGGTGTCGGCATGTCCTGTATCGCCCTCACCTTCTCTGGATCGACTTTAACACCATTTGAGGTAAGAAGATGTCCAATATATGGTACTTCTGTCATTTTTAGTTTGAATTTTTCCAGGTTCAGTTTGATTTGTTTTTTTCTACATCTGTCTAAGAATTGTATCATCTTTTTATCGTGATCCTTTGTTGCGGATTCTAGATCATCACCTTCCCCAACTATTAGTATATCGTCTGCTATTATTTTTACTCCAGACAGTCCTTCCAAAGCTTGCATCAATTTTTGTTGGAACACTTCTGGAGCTGGGCTTACTCCCATTGGCATTCTAAGCCACTTATAGCGTCCAAATGGGGAAGAAAATGCTGTTAATAAACTTGATTCTTTATCCAGTTCCACGTGCCAGAACCCATTTTTCACATCACATACCGAAAATATTTTAGCCTTTGATAGATCTGGTAGAATATCTTCTATTGTTGGCATTGGATAGTGATTTCTTTTAAGGGCCTTGTTCAGTGGCTTAGGATCAATGCATATTCTTAACTTGCCTGATGGTTTTTTCACTATCACCAAACTGCTTATCCAGTCTGTGCTTTCCTGTACTGGTGCTATCATACCTCTGCTGTGCAAATCCTGCAGTTCCTCTTTAAGCGGTTGCATTAAGGCTACAGGTACTCTTCTTGTAGGCAGTCTGGTAGGCTGTATTGTGTGATCAATTTCTAGTTTGTATTTACCTTCCAGGCACCCATCACCTTCAAATAAATCAGCATACTCTGTTTTTATGTGGTGAAAATCCAAAATGTATTCTGCCTTTTGTGTAGGATTTTGAGTATTGTCAGAAACTTCCAGAGCCATGATGTTATGGGACTGCACCTTTATTAAGTCCATAGCCTGAACTGCTTTAACTCCCAGCAAAGGAATGTGATCGTCCTCCTGCAACACAGTAAACTCCACTCTGTAGCTCTTTCTGTTACGTGGATTTCTTAATTTTAGCTTGCATGTTCCCATGGGTTTCAGAACACTTTTGTTGTACATGACCAGTACCTTATCAGTGGGTTCAATGGGAACCTGTTTGTTAAGCAGAGTAAATGGAATGACATTGCAACTTGCTCCACAATCCAGCTGAAATCTTATGGGCTGTTCATCCACCATAAATATGGCAAAGAGCTGCTTTGCATCATTGGCTACTGGCTGTTTGACTACATTGACGTTCTCTGTTGCAGACTGCAGCTGCAGCCATGTGATGCCCTCTGTGCTGTCCTCGTCTGTGTCCTGGGTCACTGTGTGGACTTGTCTGTACTGTTTGCTGGTTTTGAATCTGCACACAGCTGAAAAGTGGTTCATCTTGCCACAAGTCCTGCAGGACTCCCCATACGCTGGACATTTCTCTTTGTCTCTTTCATGTCTTTTGCCACAGTATTTACACTGGACTGAGCTCACAGGGAGCCTGGACCTTGCTCTGCCTTTCACAGATACTGCATGTACTGAGGCATCACTGGTGCCCTCCATCATCTTCAGCCTGTCTTTAGTCAGCTGTGCAGCCCTGCAGATTTGTATACATTTCTCCAGCGCCAGCTCTTCCTCCCTCAGTAATCTTTCTCTGAGGTGAGAGTCTCTGATGCCACACACTATCCTGTCTCGGATAAGGGAGTCCCTGATGTCCCCAAATCCACAGGTTGCAGCCAGTCTCCTCAGCTCTGTCACATATCTGTCCACACTGTCCCCAATCTCCTGATTCCTTGAGAAGAACTTGTATCTCTCCACCGTCTCATTCTTTTTGGGGTCACAGTGCTTATCAAATGCTTGCAGTATGTCTGTCAGTGCCATGCTGTCTGTGAGCAGGGTCTCGGCTAGTTCTCTGCCTTTTCCCCCAATCAAGTAATAAAACAGCTTTACTTCCCTCTGCTCATCTCTGGGTGCCACTGTCAGGTCCACATACAGAGTAAACTCTTCCTTCCAGTGTCTCCATGTCTGTGAGAGATTGGAAGAAGTGACATCCAGTCTCTGAGGGGGTTTCAGGCCACTCTCCATAGTGCAGTCTGATAGGGACTCTGTACTTACAGTTGCTGATTCTCTGTACAGTTCCAGTGTCACACAATCTGTATTTGTAGACAGAAGACTTGCTATTCAGAGGTTCAGTGCCCAGCTGCCACCATGTTCTGTTAGTCGATCCTGCTCAGATGCTCACACACTGTAGTTAACAGGAGACATTTTATTAGGTGCTTCTAGCTGCCATTATACATGTGTCTGCCCTAGAACTACAACCAAAGAGAGGCAATAACACAGTTGTACCAGTATCTAAGTAGTGAGACCCCTAGAGGCCATACACAGCATATAACATATTGCTACAAGGATCTGCATTTTTCTGTTCATAGAGAAGGAATTGGCCGATTGTTCTAAATCACATTGGGCATCCCATATTCCCTTATCCTTATCCAAGCTATTTTCCCCTCAATAAAACAAAAAAAATAAGCCCATGGACTGGTTACTGACTCTGTGAGAAAGTATACAAATGATTGTTGCCTGGATGTGCAGGAATAGGGGGACCCAAAAATCCAGCGGCCCTCTAGGGGGTAGCACTACATGTATGTACCAGATTAAGTAGTCTGTATATTGGAGAGTAATATTTGGTGAAATCCACGCCTAGGAACAATCTGTAGTCACTGCCACCAAAATGCATGCAATAAATCAAAAGAGATAAAATAAAATCCAAATGAGAGTTTCCGGCAGCTAGAATAATCCTTCCCCCCTGGGAAGGTGCATATATACATGTTTTAGAATCCAGTGTGCAAGTACTACATGGAATGATTAGTCCCCTTTCACAGTCATATGAGATTGTTTCTGCTACAAGATTGTCTTTGATTCTTCATAAATTTTCACCACATAATACTGGAATACTCCAATTCATACGTGAATCTGTAAACGTGTGAATCCTCTTCCTCCTCTTTTAGGGTAATTTTCCTGATGCAAAAATACATGCAAAAACCACATATAGTGCTTTATCTCCTTAAATCACAATCAATTTAAATTAAGTAATAAACACATAAATAGTGCAAATATTGTGCCAATTTATCCACCACGTGGCAACACTCCAAAATCTGTCATCCTTACTCTTATCCTCCAATCCAAATTTTCTTGCTTCTACATAAATTGATCTTGCGTCCCTTTTCTTTTTTTTTAAAAAAAACACTGCACTACATTGTACTGCTTTTAATCCTAAAACAGTTCCCATATATATTTTCTGTAGCACCCTCCTAGGTAGCTAGGGGGAGCTAGATCAGGTTTTTTCAGCTAGGAAGACTGAATAGCATCCTGGGCTGAGACAGGGGGTTATTTCAGGTCAGGGCTGAGAGGCTCTGCAGGTCAGTTCCCTGATACCTCCCCCTGCTCTAGAGATCTTTGAGATGATTCTAGAAGCAGTGGGTGGGGGTGAGGAGGAGCAGACATGCACACTTGGAGGACCTTGGCCAATCCCCAAGCAGGAGGCTTCGCATGGGGCCAAGGCAGCCTTCAAATGTGAAAGAGCCTGCTCAGCAGCAGGAGAGTTTGGGTGGAAGATGAAGTGAGAGGCTGGAGAGCAAGAGCTTGGGAGGGGGCCTAGTGGGAAAGGGCTCACCTACAGGCAGAAGAGCTGGAAAGGAGGAAAGCTCAGGACCTCAGCAGCCCCCAGAGCAAGGATCATCTGTTTAGCAGGGAAAGAGCAGCCCTGCAAAAGGCCTGAGATCAGCCACCAACCCATCAGCTCACAGACAGAGGACTGAGTGAGTAGACCTACACCCCCTGGGTCAGAAAGGGGAAGGAGCACTCTAGCCTCTTGCCGACCGCGCATAGCCGAATGACGGCTTCACCGCGGCCGGCCAGTTCTGAGTGGACGTCATATGATGTCCTCCCAGAACGCGCTCTCCTGCGCGCCCCAGGGGGCGCGCACCCGGCGATCTCCGTGATCGCTGTGTCCTACGGACACAGCTGATCACGTGATGTGGTGAAAGGCCGATCCCACCGGCCTTTTACCACGTGATCAGCGGTGTCCAATGACACGCTGATCACAGGGAAATGCAAGTGCCGGTTCTCGGCTGCACTTTCCTCACGCTGTCAGATCGTGAGGAAAGTACTGCCGAGAACCGGCAGTTGTCAGAGCGGGGATCGGCACCGATCATCAGGGCACTGATGATCAGTGCCCTGATGATCGGTGCCCAGCAGTGACACCCGCAAGTTCCGCCCAGCAGTGCGCCCACTAGCCCCGCCCACCCGTTCCCAGCAGTGCCCCCACCTGTGCCCAGCAGTGCCCCCACCTGTGCCCAGCAGTGCACCCACCTGTGCCACTCTGCAGTGCCACCTACCTGTGCCCAGAAGTGCCACCTACATGTGCCCAGCAGTGCCACCCACCTGTGCCCACCCACCTGTGCCCACCAGTGCCACCCACCTGTGCCCACCAGTGCCACCCACCTGTGCCCACCCACCAGTGCTGCCCACCAGTGCAGCCCAGCAGTGCTGCCAGTCAGTGCCACCAGTCAGTGCCCAGGGGTTGTGCCAGTCAGTGCCGCCAGTCAGTGCCCAGAAGTGATGCCAGTCAGTGCCGTCTATCAGTACCCATCATCAGTGTCACCTATCAGTGCCGCCTATCAGTGCTGCATATCAGTGCCGCCTATCCGTGACCCCTAATTAGTGCTGTCTATCAGTGCCGCCTATCCGTGCCACCTCATTAGTACTGCCTATCAGTGCCCTTTAGTGCTGCCTATCAGTGCCCATCAGTGCCGCCTATCAGTGCCCATCAGTGCCGCCTCATCAACGCAAATCAGTGAAGGAGAAAAAATACCTGTTTGAAAAATTTTATAAAAGAAACAAATAAACTTTTTTTTTTTTCAAATTTTTTGCACTTTATTTAATTTATAGCGCAAAAAGTAAAGCGTCCAGTGGCAATTAAATACCACCAAAAGAAATCTCTATTTGTGAGAAAAAAATGATCAAAATTTCATATGGGTACAATGTTGCATGACCGCGCAATTGTCAATCAAAGTGCGGCAGCGCTGAAAGCTGAAAATTGGCCTGGTAAGGAAGGGGGTATAAGTGCCCGGTAGGCAAGTGGCTAGTGGGAATTTGGATCAGCTTGCTACCCGGGATTTTCTTGCATTTAAAGTGAAAGGCACTGGATCCCCTACCCAGGGATTCCTTCAGGCAGCTGGGAGTATCTAGGATTTGGGGTGGTACACCAGGAGATGCTAGCTCTCCAAGAGAATTTTGCTCTTAAAGAGACTTGTATATAGTTCCAGGAAGATTGTCCTCAGTTGCCGTTCCCTTTTGGTATCCAATACATCTCTTACTCTATTGCAGTTCAATTCCTCTAATAAAATCCTAAAAAAACAAGCGCAAAGACTGGTTACTGTCTCCTGGATGCAAGTCTGTGTGGAAAATGTGTTTTGCCTGGCTGTGCAGGACTATGGGGGGACCCAATTTCAGCAACTCCTACAGGGGTAGTGCTACAATTCCATTTATGTATTTGGACATGCTTTGAAAAAAGAGAAGCTTAACTGTGGAGCAAAGAGGAACAGAACAGGTTGGGTCCTAAATCAGAACAGTTAGGAGATATGATACCATTCAATGTCAGGAGCACCTTGCAGTAACAAGGAATAATAATGTTCATCTATATCAATGATAGCGCCCGATATTAACAATAATAACACTCTATATATTTGGCGGAGTCTTTTTCAAAAGTCTTTTCCTGATCCCATCTAACTTAATTTCAGCAATGTCATGAGTTGGAACAGATCACTATCAAATCTGTCAAGCTTGTCATAACACGGCTCTTAAATAGGAGCTATCACTACCCCAGAGATACTTCTGCTAAGGAGCTCTTCTGTTTAATGGTGTTTAACACTTTCCTCCACATTTCCGCAGCATGCTTTTATGTCAGAGACAACTGTCACTGTTTGCTGGGTCTTACTGTCAAGACTGATAAGTGCTCATTTGCCTTCACACTTCTGAACTTTTATTCTTGCCATATGCAAATGGAGATAATTAACACCAATATCTGGAATGAGAAGAGAAGCGTGCCTGTGTGTCAGAGAAAGCCCATGCACATTAGTTACATGTGATGGAATTCTGAGCACTTTCTTGGAACAAGGAACCTACTTGGCTGTGGGGGAGTAAGGCAAAGCATTATATGGTCATACCCGCTAGCAGTGTGCTCCACATTACTTCTGCACAGAGAGATTGACAGCTCAGATCATCAATGGATATTTTACGGAAAAGAACACTGAATAAATTTTGGTAAAATTCAGCACAAATTGAAATTTGGTCTATGGTCAGGGATCTATGGTGTTCATGTAAAGTGAATCTCTGGCAAAACTTTTACTTTTTATTTTTGGTACAGTAGGAAAAGAATAGACCATCTGTCACATTTTTATTGCTATCTGTGAAATTCACCCCTCTGTTTGTCCTGCTGACCTTTGTCATCGGGAAAGAAGGTGGGGGGAAATCCTAAATTTTAGAGTTTCCCCTGGGAGAATATACTCAACCTGCTCCCCCTGCCAGCAGTGACTCAGCAGCTCAGCTCCCCGTGTCCCCTTTACCCAGGGCACCTGCTCTGTGCTTGCATTAGATATTAGAAAGCTGGTAGGTTGCAGATGGGGGGGGGGACAAGAGAATGGAGGGGAAAGGAGGGAGGAGAGGGAGAAAGGGGGGAGTTCATTGGAACAGCTCGGGGGGACAAAAAAGGTCATTAGGGAAGGTGTTAGAGCTGAAAACCATCTAAAGTTCAGTACTAACATTGTAGATGCCTAGCTGGCACACTAAAATCTAGCCCACACTTTCAAAAACCTTTTGGGACATTTATGGCCCATGTTAATTTGTTAAGGGGAAGTGATGTGTCAATCATTGGTCTCTGAGTGATTGTAGTAGAGTCATGTTGCTTCCATTTTGAGAGAATAGCCTTCCTAGCATAAAAGCTAGCATAAAACATAAATAGACGCTTTTAGTGAGACTGAGCCACTGTGTCACAAGTCCACAACAACAAGACATTGGGTTCTAAGTTCACATGTAAACCGACAACTGCGTTAACATCATCCACCACTGCTTTCCAGAAATTTTTAATAAGGGGACATTCCCAAACCACAACATAGAATGTTCCAACTTCCTGAGCACATTTAGGACAAATGGCAGACCTATGGGGGTAAATTCTTGCAAGGCACTGGGGGTGTGTAGTTTTCCCCATGTAGGAACTTAAGCTGAATTAATCTGTCTCTCGCTGAAATTTCAGTGGGCATATATTGTTGCACGTCTTTGTCCCATTCATGTTCAGACAAATTAGGGATATCCCTCTGCCATAAGTGGAATGTCTGAGTGTTCCATCCCTCTTCCCCACTGGTAAGCCTAAAATAGATAGAGAATCAGCATTACAGGTGGTTAGAAAGTGTTCCACTCTATGGGGATCTAGAGTCATCTTTTGTGGGGGAACTGCACCTGAATAGCATGGCGCAGTTGCAGGTATCTAAAAAACATCCAAGAAGATAAGTGAAACTCTGCTCTCAAGGCATTGAATGAAAGCAGTTCACCATTGGACATAGCATGTTTCAGGGTTTTAATACCATATCTGGCCTATACATTGTGATCTGGAATGGAACTTAAATGGGGTAGATTGGGGTTGCCTCATAATGGGACAATATAGTATCAACTGCACTTGTAGCCACCTTCACCTGCCCCCACACCTGAACTGTCTTACGCATCAACTGTGTCATGTTTGACGTGGCTCTCACACCTTGGTACACTATGTTGCTTAAAGTTGAGTATGATCCCAAAATGCCCATGTCTAAATTAACCGATGGGTTTGATCTGGTGTGGGAAAACTACCAGAGAACTGAGACCAGCAGTCCAATAATGCTTCCGAAAGCAGGGCATAGTAAGTATTCTATCAAATTTGGTAAAAAAAGAAGCCTGGATGGGAATTGAGGTGTTACAGAAAATGTACAGGAACCTAGGAAGGAATATCATTTTAATGAAGTTAGTTCTACCTACAGGGGTCAGAGGTAATGTCTTCCAAACCTGGCATTTATTAATCAGCTGTTGTAATACTGGGTAGAGGTTATCCACCAGGAAGCAGGTTAGGTTTCTTTGGTCTTCTATACCCAAATATTTAAATGTAGTCACCCAGTCTAAAAATTTCTGGTGGGGGGGGGGAGGTGGTGGTCCTAGAGAGGGGGAACAACACTGTATTATCCCAGTTGATTATGATTCCAGAAAAAGTACCAAACAGATCAATAATTTCCAACACCCATGAGAGTGAACTCTTGGCATCTCGGAGATATAGTGTGGTATTGTCAGTATAGAGTGATACCTGTTTTCTCTGGGGACAAACCACCAATCCCTGGACCATATCAGAAGAATATATAAGAATTGCCAATGGTTCTATGGGCAGAGCAAAAGTCCCCAGAGACCGAGGGCATCTCTGTCTAGTTCTGCACTGCAGGGGAAAGGGCTGGGACAGATTCCCATTAGTCTTCACTCGTGCTATCAGGGCTGCATACAAAAATTGGAGCCAGGAGATGAGATTGGGGCTGACCCCAAACCTCTGGAATGTCTGTCAAAGATATGCCCACTCTACAGAGTCAAAAGCCATTTCCGCATCGAGCAAAGCCACCATTCCATCCGTATCCCGTATCTCGGAATTAAGCAAGGTTAGTATATATTGTCCATATATTAATGCCTGTGTCTCTCCCTGGCATGAACCCAGACTGGTCACCATTTATTTAAAGATAGTATAACTGTATTCAGATGGGTCGCCAAGATTTTAGTTAGGATCTTTGCATCCACATTTGAAAGCGAAATTGGTCTGTAGGAGACACATAGTACTGGATTATTCCCTAGCTTAGGCACTACAACTATGATAGCCTCAGACATGGAGGTAGGAAGACGGCCAGCATATAGAGCAGTCTGGAGGAGAGCATGGTAGTGGGGGGGGGCTATAATCTCCAAGTTAGTTTTATAGAATTCAGTTGGAAGTCCATCGAACCAGGACTTTACCCATCTGTAGGAAAGTTGTCGCCACCTGAACTTCCTTTAGGATAATGGGACCATTCAAACATTGCCTAGTAGACCCTGACAGCACTGGGTTATTGATATAATTTAAATAAGTATCCAGGACCTCAGGGGTATATGCAGCCTTGGAGGCAAATAACTGGGTATAATAAGTTTCAAAACGTTCTTTGATACTAGATAGGTCAAACAACAGGGATCCATCCTCAGCCATAATCTGAGCAACATACGTAACCACAGCTTGTTCCTTAGCCAGCTACACCAGAAGTCTGCCTGATTTCTCCCCTTGATTCTTTGAGTTTGGAAAGCATATATTTCCTACATGACTCAACCCGCAGCAACGTGAGCTCTCGATAGGCAGCCTGCATAACTCTATAAATCCCCTCATCTTTTGTCAAAATATATTGGGATTCTAGGGTCTGTGCTTGGACCTTCTCATCTGAAAGATGTGACTCCTTACGCATTTTAGCTATAGCCATTTGCTATTGACCTCGAACGTACACAATAAAGGCATCCCAGACCACATCTGGAGAAACAAAAGTGGGGATCACATAGCTCAGAAGACACTCTATGAGCCTGATCCACTACAAAGAAGAAAAAAATGCCTGTGCTAAGAGGGTATGGAGAAGACATTCAGCAGCTGAGTCTTGGCCCTCAGACTCTGGCAGGCCCATGATGCAAAATATTGTTGCGCTGATTGTGGTTTTCAGTGTCCTCAGATCGGGACTTGAGCGCCTTCACCTTGGTGCAGAGGGTGTGCAAGGTAGCAGCATGATCTCTGATAGTGTCCTCCAAGTCTCCCAACCACCTTTCAGCTTCTGCCAGCTGGCCACGGAATTTGTCCATATCTTTCCGGATAAGACCATTGTCAGTTTGTAATGAGTCAATCTTATCGGTTAGGGAGGTTTGACATGTAGAAATTGCCTGCTTAAGGGCTGTAAAATGTGCTTGCTTCAGGAGCGTGGGCTCTGTGTCCACAGTTTGGGTTGCCGTGTTGGAGGCCGTGGCTGGAAAAGCTCCCATGCTACCAGAATTAAAAGAAGAGGCAGAAGCAGTCTGAGACACTGAGGTTTGTCGCCCCTTCGATATATCAGGCTTTGGAACTCAGACAAGCTGTCAATGGCGGTAAGGTTTAGAGATCTGCAGGGAATTCAGAGAAATAACAAGCTAGGCAGCGAAGTTTCATCTTTATACTTCTGCTCCAGTCGCCATCTTGGACACACCTCCTAATATGTAAATAGTTTTTATTCATAGCCAAGGAACAGGTTCATATGAAAAGGAACCTTTGGGTAAAAGTATGAAATATAGAATGGTAGTTCTTTCATTTTCCAGCACCGCCCTGAAAAATTTCTCCATTTCCTTTTTTTAAAAAAAATAGACATGCCCTCCACCTGCAGAGGGTACAGACATTTGGTTTGTTGGCTTTGAGGAAGAGGCAAGTCCTCGAAACAAGTTAGCCTGTTGTAAGTCCAGGGTTCCCATTGTGGATAGACACGTAGTGCGGATTGGACAGAGCTGTTCTTTCATATGCCTTGTCGTTTGTGAGTACAATACCTACTTTTATTGCTTTAATAAATGTTTTTTAGGGTAATACACTAGGCCGGTGTGCCCTCTGTTTGTTCTTCTTCCACCTGCATTGTCTGAGTGACCCATGTGTAGGCTTGGCCACTGCCACTTTGAAAAAAATCGTTATTGCATTGTTGCTGTGAGATAGCTGGGGGCAGCACTGGAGGGACATATCAAAAAACAAAAAGGTGTAGGCTGTCAGTGATCCGACAACTAGCTTGCTAGACAATTGTTTTCTACATGTTCACTTAAAACAAAGCAAAGAAAAAAATACACCAACATTTATGTAGCTGAGACATAATCCCCGTCACACTTCATTTTTGTCTTTGCCAGCTAGAATAAATGCTGTCTGAATACACACAGACAAAAAACGATTCTTCTCTCCGCAGTTCCGCATCTCTTTCTCTTATCCCAATCTGTATATATATATATATATATATATTATTTTTTTTTAAGAAGTGGTGTACTTCTAGTGACTACGTTCATTCAAGACAGCAATGATCTGCATACTGCTGATGCATCTTGTTGCTTTGAGCGATGTCTACACACAAACAGGCTTTCCTGCATGACTGACAGGCAACATGGATCTCTATGGATGAATGGAGCTGTCATTCAGACAGTGCAGGCTTAATTAGTGGTCCAAGCTGCATGGAGACATGTTTACCGGTTTATCACCATTCACAGATTTTTTTTCTTAGTAGAGTGTCAGGTTTTATTATTATTATTGTAGCACTACCCCCTTAGGAGTCACTGAGTTTTGGGTTCCCCTATAGTCCTGTACAGCCATTTTTCTTCAGACCTTGCACACCAGAGACAGTAAATAGTCCTTGAGCCTGAGTTTTTTTTTTATTCAGGGGTATTGAATTTGGATAGGATTGAGGGGTATATGGGACATCCAAGGAAACTGCAACTTGAGGACAACTCCTTAGCAACTATGTACACAGATAAAGATTCTCTTCTTGGAGAGCTCTCCAGCCCTCCTGGTGTACCACCGCAGACCCAGGATGAAATCTCCTTTCGGCCAGCTGCCTGAGGGAATCCCTGGGCAAGGGGACCCAGAAACTACCACTTGAGCCAAGCAGCCGCAGATAAGGAGCTAGTTGAGATTGCCACCTGACTGCCCTCTGCCCTTATCTGGCCCAGGGGTGTAGGATTACTCACTTAGTCTTCTCCTTTAAGCTTGTGGGTTGGTGGCTGCCTTCAGGCCTTACACTGGGCTGGCTCCTTCGCTGCTTCCCAGGCTGCCCTCTCTCAGGGGATGATTGAGGCTTCAAGATCCTCCTTTCCAGCCTGCAGGTAGGACCCTCTCCAGGGCCCCCTCCCAGGCTCCACACTCCAGCCTTCACTCCATCTTCCACCCAACATTACTCCTGCTGATCAGGCTCTCTCATATTTAAGGGATATCCTGGCTCCATGCCAAGCCTCCTGCTTGGGGATTGGCCAAGATCCCTTAAGTTTGGAGATCAGCCCCTGCACACCCCCACCCACTGCCTTCTAGAAACTTCTCAAACTTCCAGAGCAGGGGGAGGTATCAGGGAACTAATCTGTGAGCCCTCAGCCTTGACCCAGAGTAACCTGGTTGACTCATCCTAGGCTGACTCATCATAGGCTTCTATCCAGCCTCTGCCTAAAAACCTATCTCTGCCTAAAAACCTCCCCCTGGTTAACTAGAGGGGTGCTACATTATTATTACTATTATTAATATGGCAAAAGGAAGAAGGGGCAGTGTTACTCTACAAAAGAATCCTCCACATCAGTGGCTCTCATCCTTGGGGAGACAAGGGCCTAGTAAAATCACAGGAACAAACGTTGATGCATTTCGGCTTAACAAGCCTAAGCCATAACCCATATGGGTTATGGGCTTGTTAAGCCGAAACGTGTCAACCTTTGTAACTGTGATGTTTTTACTGTAGTCGATTTAATAAAACAAACATTTTAGAGCAATGGTGGTAGTGCAGATCAATTTCATTTTATTCTGGAATGGATAAGCAACTGTGGATTACGCACCTGCCCAGTTCTTGGGATGAGCGTCAAGCAAAGCCAGAAAACAATATTTACATGCCCATTATATATTTCATTCAAGAAACAAAAATAATAATATTGCAGCGGCATGTCATAATAAATACACTAAATGTTACTCATGCACCTATATAAATTTATTACTCCCTGCAGAAAAATTTGCAGCTTGAAGAGCAAAGCATAAAGTCAAGTTGGCCCCTCGATCTCTTACTTCATACTGCGCCACCTCTGATAATTAGACTGACATTCAGTATAAATCACATTCCAGAGTTTTAAAACTGCTCATAAAGGCTACTTTCTATTCTGTCACCAGCAGCGCCTACTTTTTTTCCCCTTTCTAAATTATGCCCTATAATGGCTATTTCTGTACTTTTCTGCAAGCCTACGAAAATTGTAGAGCCTTAGGAATAAAGGGCAGCTGATTTATTGTGGCGGAGCAGAACTTTTACTACTTGACAGCAAGAAAAGTTTCTGGGTATGAACTGCAGGCCTCCTGACACTCGTGTTGTAGGAGATTTTGTACCAGCAGTTAGCTGGGGGTTGACAATAATATTTGTATACGGTTTTGTTGACAGGGCCGAAGGACAAAGATATGGGAAGATAAAAACAAGCACAAAAAGAGTCATTTCCATTTTTGTGGATGGTAGATGGATGTTGGAGAGGTGTTATGCCTCTACATGTGGACAGAAAATTGATAGCAATAAAGCTTTAGAAAAAAAGACAACTAAGGGTAAGCCCACCTGAAAATGTTTGTACAGATGCAAAGTCCTCTTCTTGCGGGAAGATCAGACTGCAACATAGCAATTAATATGGCTAGAAATTAGTGAAATTGAGAGTTTTAACTTCACCAAAATACTGAAAAGATGCATTGGTGTCAATAGGGAAGGCAAAAAAAAAACCCTTTCTCACCTGCATCATCAACCCTTTCGCCAGCACATGCATCACAATAATATGAGAGCATTGAGAGCCACCAGTTGACACTTTGCATGGCTGGTGGCTATACACTCACCAGCCACTTTATTAGGTACACCTGTTCAATTGCTCGGTAACACAAATTGCTAATCAGCCAATCACATGGCAGCAACTCAATGCATTTAGGAATCTAGATGTGGTGAAGACGACTCTTGCTGAACTTCAAACCGAGCATCAGAATGGGGGAGAAAGAGGATTTAAGTGACTTTGAATGTGGTATGGTCGTTGGTGCCAGACAGGCTGGTCTGAGTATTTAAAAAACTGCTATAGCCCATTTGCTTCAAGGTTCAACGTGCTGTGCATTCAAAGATGGTATTCTGCATACCTTGGTTGTAACAAGTGGTTATTTGAATTACTGTTGTTTTTCTATCATTCCGAACCAGTCTGCCCATTCTCTTCTGACCTCTGACATCAAAAAGGTATTTTTGTCCACACAACTGCCGCTCACTGAATATTTTCTCTTTTTCGGACCATTCTCTGTAAACCCTAGAGATGGTTGTGTGTGAAAACCCCAGTAGATCAGCAGTTTTTGAAACACTCAGACCAGCCCATCTGGCACCAACCATGCCACGTTCAAAGTCACTTAAATCCCCTTTCTTCCCCATTTTGATGCTTGGTTTGAATTTCAGCAAGTCATCTTCACCACGTCTAGATGCCTAAATGAATTGAGTTTCTGCCATGTGATTGGCTGATTAGCAATTTGTGTTACCAAGCAAATCGCATGCCAAGTCGCACCTGATGTGACCGGGGTGTTAGCAACTTTTGCATGTCTTACCCCTACTCCAGCTTGTAACTGGACAGTGAAGGAGCAGCAGCAGACTGATGAACTCATCTCTCTGTAATTCATATCTCCTCCTATAAGCATGTTCTCTGCACTGCACAGCTGATTGGATTTTGATATTTCTTTCTACCCCAGTGTGAGCTCTTCTGTAGAGAAAATTCAAATTATTTTATGACAGAAGAGACTCTATTGGGCTCTTCTGTTACAACTGCTTCTTTCTGACTATCAGCATTAATGTACAGTGAGCTGTGCGTGCGCAGCTCACTGTGGGTTTACGGCATGGTGCTGTGCTGATAGGTGGTGAGAAAATCACTCCCCTGTGTCATCGCACTGCTAGAGGGGATTGTTTAGCAGGTAAGTCTGCCATAATATGCTAATATGCAGTGTACACCAGTACATTATGGCTTAAAGTGTTAATAAACCCAGGTCCCTGCATTCACTATATCTGGTCTCCCAGGTCCCTGCATTCACTATATCTGGTCTCCCAGGACCCTGCATTCACTATATCTGGTCTCCCACAGTACACAGAGCATGGAAATGCAATTATTTTAGTAAATGTAAACTGCTAAATACTTTTTCTCATCAGCAATTAGAGCAGTCTTGTTACTTCTATCAGTGTCCAGCTGAGATCTGGTTATGTGGAAGCAGCTTTCATTCTGCTCTGACTGCCCCATGAGATTCACCCTCCCAAGAAAAAGAAAAAAACTCTCTAGCAGTACACACCAAACTAAGCATGTGCAGAGTGTCCCTGAGGCTGTGTTCAATCAGCAGGTGAAATGGGGAACATGGAAGAAGAGGATGATCAGAGAAGGCAGGATCAAACATTCTTTTTACACATAGCAGAGGATTAACCCCTTAACCCCCTTAGCAGTATTCCCTTAGTGTAGCTCGGGGTAAAATTTGAGTACCAAGAGCGGTAACCCCAAGCTATACTAGGGCTTACCATGCGGCGTTTCTCAGGGAGTCCCTGCAGCACTTACCTTGTCCTTCGCTCCCACGATGTGTCCCCTGCAGCATCCCCGGCCATCTCCTTCGGCCGATGCCGGCATCCGGCTTCTGTGTTCCGGTCCCTGTGATGTCGGGACGTATGGGCGCCGGAACCGGCGGCAAATTTGAAATTTTTTAAAAATGTCATTTTTTTAAAAATGATTATTACATAGTAAAACATTGCTGTTTCAATGCATTTCACATACATTTTGTCCCTACTGCTTTGTCCTGTGCCCTGCCTGTATTTTGACTGTTCTTTCTGCCTGGAAATTTAGAAAAGTCCATGGCGTCCAAAAAGCGTCCCTTTACGTCAAAAGCGGTTTTAGACCAGCTAGAGAACAGCGATAGTAAATTAGAACCACTTGCAGAATTGAGCGATAATGATTTGTGGGGAAATTCGTCATCAGACACTGAAAATGATTTTGCGACTTTGCTCAGCGATGTGCGAATTTGCCTCTGTATTTCAAATTTCAGTGTTTTTGGTTTGATTATATTATTGAATTAAATTTATTATTATTATATTATTTTTTATGATTATTTATTAAATTATAATTTTTGATTTCGTGTTTCAAATTTTATCATACCCGGGATGTTTACTAGACTCTTGTTTGGACAGATTTCAGTGAGTTATTCCTAAAAATTACAGCCTACAATAAAAAACTACATATTTCCATGCAAAAAAATGGTACCGCTTTCAGCACAAAAAATCGGAAATAATCAGACCGCCGAGGAGGTTAAAGTGATACTAAACCCACAACAGTAAAATCAGTCTGTATATGCAGTAAAGCATGCTTGTTATACTCACTGTTGAACCTAAGGGGTTAATCCTCTGCATTGTGCAAAAACGCTGTTTGCTCCTGGCTTATCTTCTGATAAGATACATTGTGTGGAGAAACTCTGCACATGCTCAGTTTGGAGTGTATTGCTAGAGAGGTTTTTTTTTCTTGGGAGAGTGCATGTGATCAGCACATGGCCAATCAGCACTTTCCAGACAGAGGTCAGGGGTTCTCCATCCTCTTAGAGCAAAGTGAAAACTCCTCCTACAAGCTCTAACATGTGCTTGGCTGGACACTGATAGAAGTCACAAGACTGCTCTAGCTACTGATGAGACAAGGTATTTAGCAGTTTATATTTACTAAAATAATTGCATTTCCATGTTGTGTGTACTGTGAGAGACCAGATATAGTGAATGCAGGGTCCGGGGAGACCAGATATAGTGAATGCAGGGTCCGTGGAGACCAGATATAGTGAATGCAGGGTCCGTGGAGACCAGATATAGTGAATGCAGGAATCCTGTGTTTAGTAACACTTTAAGTTCCACAGTGAGTATAACAAGCATGCTTTACTGCACAGGGATGTTGAATTTGTATCACCCGACGCCCGGGACATGTAGTTCTGGGCATCAGGCAGTTAGCTTTTCTCAACCTTTAGCCCTGCTGCAGCACGGCTCACATGTCAGGTGGAAGCATTTGGGCAGCAGCACTGCCACCCGATTGCTTCCACACAGCCCACAGTGCCAGCCTTCCCCCCGCTCACCAAGCCTCCACTTGCCCAGAGCTGGCTCAGTGTGCACCAGCATCTAAGGGGAAGGGAGGAGAGTGAACTGAACATGTCCGCTCCCCTCCCCTTCTTGTCCTGACCCGGAAGTGACGTTTGACGTCATGTCCAGGTCCCCATTCACAGATTCCCACCCACTGAAGCTGGAAAATAATGTAACGCGGTGCGATGTGCACTGCATTACATTCAGTGGAACACAGGGGAGACATGCAGGGTCTTTTAAACCATGCATGTCTCTTTAAAGAGAATATGTCACTAAAAAATCATCGCTTAGCGGACTTTCTGTCCCCTATGTGATGAAAAAAATAGTTAAGTAGAAATTTGTTTTTTTAATAGTAAAAAAATCAAAGTTGCACCGAAGCACATAACATCCCCTCAAAAAAAATTGAGGCCACCCCCACATATACGTACGTAGAAATGTAAAAGAACACGACGGAGCGCCTACGCATGAAAACGTCGATTGCAATACACATGTTACATATCGCCGTGCACGCCAGAATGACATCAATAATTCTAGCATCAGACCTTCTCCATAATGCTAAACTGATGACCTATAAGGAGCTTTAAAAGGGTCGCCTATAAAAAATATAGGGTACTGAAGTTTGTCACCATTTCACGAGCACACACAAATTTAAGGTTTGACATGTTGGATATCTATTTATTTGGTGGAACCTCATCTTTTATATTTTACCAGAAAATAGGGTAATTTATTGCTTTTTTTTGCCCTAAAATTAATTTTGTGTATTTTTTACTGAAATTTAGCTTTTCCTAGACCTTTGCGGTAATATCATGCGACATAAAAAATTGGAACTACTGCTATTTTATTCTCTAGGGCCTCTGATTCCAGAAAAATATATAATATGTGTGGGTTTTGTGTAATCTTCAGGCCTAAAATGTTTTTTTAAACGTGCACAAAAATCACTCCCCTTTCCTGACAAGCACCCAATCAGTGCTCATTACACTGCAAGGTCTCTCCCCTCCCTGCTAGACCCCGGGTGCGGTGCTGGAGACAGGCAGGGAGGCAGAAATAAACAGCGCAATGTTGAAAAAAATTAAACGTTTAAGTCGCCATAAAGCCCCTTTTGATTTAAAAAGTCCCAGACATTCCTAACAGCACCTCAGATTTAAAGACGGTTTTGGTTAAAATTTTTTTTTTTTTTTTAAATCAGGATGAGTAGATTGTCATGAGCGACAAGTAGATTGGGACCAAAGACAGACTGACAACTCATGGGGCCCCCGGGCAATAAGGGATCATGGGGCCCCTGTGTCCTTGCCAAAATTCAAAAAAGCCTATGAAAAAGGTACCAGGGGCATCTCATGGGGCCCCCTACTGACCCCGAGCCCTCAGGCAGTGCCCGAGTTTTCAAATGGTCAGTCTGTCCCTGATTGGGACACCGATTTAGTCCCTGGACTAGCAGGTTTTTCAAAAATTTCCACACCCCTGCTGCATATACAAACTGATTTGTCTGTTGTGGGCTTAGTAACGCTTTAAAGCTTCCAGGGCCTTTTTTCTTTTTTTTTGCGAAAGGGTTTCATTTTGCCTTGAGTTATGTGTTAGAGTTTGGTTGAGGCAGTCAGGAGAGGTTCTTCCAGCGCCCCCATTCCCCCTCTGCTAATGTACTGCCTTGCTTCTCTGCCCCCTTGCCTCACCTGCCCATTGTTGCCATGGGGTGTGTACTGCACATATGTAGCACGTGTCGCCAGTCACTTGCTTTCTAACAGCTAGTAGGTAGTTGTGCATGCACAGTGAGTTGTGGGGGAACGGGGTGGAGAGTGGGCATGTTGGAGCCACTTATCTTGAGCAGGTTTGTGGTGAGGAGGTTCCTCCTCCTACTGCTGTGCCCAGGGCAGCTGCCCCTCCTGTCCACCCCCTGTCCCGGCCCGCATTGAAGCCAATGGTAAATTGGTTACTCACCAGTAGTGATAAATTAGTCTTTCGGGTGCAATAAACTAGCTGATATATATGTATAGTTTTTCCATACCAAAAAAAACATACCACACAATTTTGGCCAACAATAGGAGATCATTTTTAACTTTCCATATTTATTGCTGCTTTTTCTATCTTTTAAAAAAAAAATTCTCTTTATCTTCTTGGTTAGCATACCATCGGCATCCAAATGAGCTTCCTGAATAGTGCCGCCAAAGCAATATATTATGATTCAGGGCATGACACATAATTGCAGAATATGTTTGCCATCCACACTATAATGCTTTAATTCCAAGTGATGCTGTTGATAACTAAAACAATAAAATATTTAACACACACCTGGCACGCCGAAGCTGGGAGTCACTCCGCAGCCGCAGTCTGTAAACCGTGTTCCTGATATTCCAATGACTTCTTCAAAGAGATAATGACTAGCTGAAAATCTGCTAATTATTTTTTATTCTTCCAAATCTAATTTTTTTTTTTCGGTTTGCAATTAGCAGAGAAACGTGGCTCTAAAAATAAAGTATAGACAAACGCGCCGACGTGACGACAGGAGATCGACATTAGGAATAATGGCTTCATTTTCTCTGCTTATATGCAAGATAGTCTGAAGGTGACTTTAGTTGTCAGTCTTCTGTTTAACGGTGACATGGAGGGGAGACTTAATAACCGCTCTTATATTCACAAGCTTTACATGATGAAAATAGCAGAAGATGAACTTACAGATTGCTGCCGCGATCAATATGCGGGAAGACGCGCCTTTGGCCGAGCTGAGGGATCTGATTCAAGGAACGTCCCCCATATGTAATGGGTTTAGGAGAACATACAGTGGTTGCTTCGGCGCCCATCTGTGTCATAGTAATTGGCTTGTATCATGTGTGCCATAATTAGAGGATTGTGTCTGCTGGAACAATAATTAGGGATGCAATTTTTAACTTCTTCTTAGGCCTCATGCACACTGGCCGCCATTTTTAGAGCTGCTCCTAGGGGCATCTGGCTTTTTTTTTTTTGGCATCTAAATGTCCCTTCATATTAATCTATGTGTCCATTGTCCATGTACACATAGGTGTTTAGAGGAATTTAGATGCAGAAGTGTTTCGAGGCAAAAATTTAAAAAAATCCAGTGCGTGCAGGATCTGCAGCGTTTCAGCAGAAAAAACACTTGATGCGTGTAAACACTGGCGCTTAAACGCTTAAACGTGAATTAATTTCAATGGCCAGAATAAATGGTAAAATGGTCAATTAAATGAATTAACCTCTCTGGCAGAATGATTATTTCAGATTTTTGGTGCTGAAAGCGGTACCATTTTTTTGCATGGAAATATGTCGTTTTTTTATTGTAGGCCTGTAATTTAGGAATAACTCACTGAAATCTGTCCGAACAAGAGTCTAGTAAACATTCCGGATATGATAAAACTTGAAACACAAAATCATAAATTATAATTTAATAAATAATCTTAAAAAATAACAATATAATAATAATAAATTTAATTCAATAATATAATCAAACCAAAAATACTGAAATTTGAAATAGAGCGCCAAGTTCGCACATCACTGAGCAAAGTCGTAAAATTGTTTTCAGTGTCTGATGACGAATTTCCCCCACGAATCATTATCATACAATTCTGCAAGTGGTTCTGATTTACTATCGCTGTTCTCTAGCCGGTCTAAAACCGATTTTGACATAATGGGGTTTATTTACTAAACCTGGTTGACTCAGAATCTTGTCCACGTCTGCATAATAACCAATCAGCTTCCAGGTTTTATTGCTGAAGCTTAACTGAACATGCTGAGGTTAGAAGCTGATTGGCTACCATGCACAGGTGCCCAAGATTCTGAGTCAACCAGTTTTAGTAAATCTCCTATAAAGGGACGCTTTTTGGACGCCATGGACATTTCTAAGTTTCCAGGCAGAAAGAACAGTCAAAATGCAGGCAGGGCACAGGACAAAGCAGTAGGGACAAAATGTATGTGAAATGCTTTGAAACAGCAATGTTTTACTATGTAATATTCGTTTTAAAAAAAAAGTCCTTTTTTTAAATTTTCAAATTTGCCGCCGGTTTCCGGCGCCCATACGTCCCGATGTCACAGGGACCGGAACACGGAAGGCAGATGCCGGCATCGACCGGAGGAGATGGCCAGGGACGCTACAGGGGACGCATCGCGGGAACGAAGAACAAGGTAAGCGCTTCAGTGAATCCCTGTGCAATGCTGCATGGTAAGCCCGAGTGTAGCTCCGGGTTACCGCTTTTGGTACTGAAACTCTACCCCGAGCTACACTCGGGAATACCGCCAGGGAGGTTAAAGCCCAAGTGCTATGTATGTACAAACGTCGATCGTTTTTCTACCAAAATGCTGCTGCCAGGAGGAAAGGTGTCTAGGCGAGATGGCCAAAGCATCCAATGTACATGAGGCCTTAGATATCAAATTTGAAGGTATACTCCAGGCAAATTTAAAGCGGAAATTCACCCAAAAGGGGAAGTTTAATTTGTTCAACTCTTCTTCCCCACCACTTATGGACACTTTTACATTTTTTTGGAGAGCGGGTACCTAATTTTGACCTACTTTTGACGCTGCTCCCAGGAGGAAAGGTTTCTAGGAGAGATGGCTAAAGCGTCCAATGTACATGAGGCCTTAGATATCAAATTTGAAGGTATACTCCAGGCAGATTTAAAGCGGAAATTCACCCAAAAGGGGAAGGTTAATTTGTTCACCTCTTCTTCCCCACCACTTATGGATACTCTAAAAATTTTTTGGAGAGCGGGTACCTAATTTTGACCTAATTTTGACGCTGCTGCCAGTAGGATAGATGTCTAGGCGAGATGGCCAAAGTGTCCAATATACATGAGGCCTTAGATATCAAATTTAAAGGTGAAGATTTAAAGTGGAACTTCACCCAAAAGGGGAAGTTTCACTTGTTCTCCTCTTCTACTCCACCATTTATGGACACTTTAATTTTTTTGGAGAGCAGGTACCTTATTTTGACAGGTACCCACTCCCAATCCGAGCAGATGTTCCCTCCTCCGCAAAGGTCCCAGAAGGCTGTGGGACCATTCAAAAAGTGCAGCGAGGCTTGCACATGTGCAGTGGGAAGCTGATTGTAAAGCTGTAAGGAGTCACAGCCGGCTTCCCTTAGTAAACATGCCAGCGCCAGAGACCCGAAGACCGGTGAAGAACCGGAAAAGAACCAGCCTGGGTGAGGACCACAGTGAATCCCTGGACAGGTATGTGTCTTTTTATTAAGTCAGCATCTATGGTATGTGTAGTTGCTGACTTTTATTTGGGGGGGGGGGGCAACAACTGGAGCTCCTCTTTAAAGTAGAACTAAAGACAATTTTTTTTCATTTTGGATAGAGTAAGAGAGGGTTATAACCCCTATCAGGAGTTGCCATTTGTGTTCACTCGGGGGGATTTCCCTTTGTTCTAATGGTGGATAAAGAACCTGTTAATTGATACAAGTAGATTTAATTACAAATTACAGGAGCATCACAAACTTGGAATGCAATTATTTCTTACAATTTTGAGAAGATGCCAATAATTTACTCCAGTCCATTTTTGGGGTTTTGTGTGGAATGTGTCAGATTTGGCTTTTTGTTTCTCCACTTTTTTTGTGTCATACCAATACAAAAAAAAAAAAAAATAAACATGAGAATTCCGAAACATTTGTAATTGCAACAATTTTCTGGCCAAATTTTCTGCATTATCTGACAAAAATGTAGGGGTGCCAATGTTTTTGGCCATGACTGTATCTGAGACTGTATGAGAGATGAGCTCATCAGACTGCTGCATCTCTTCTCATTATCCAGGCAGCAGAGAAAAATCAGATCCATTACCCTTCGAGGCAAGTGACAGAGCTGTGTAATTCTCATAACTGGATGGACAGGAATACAAATCATTTAAGTGGTAAAATGGCTTTTATTCATGTCGTATACATACTGTATATTTCATCTGTGGATTTAAATCCTTCTATGTAGAGGACTGCATTAGCTTTTTGGTTTTTTTTTAGGCTTTTCTCCTTTTTTACATCTGGTAATCCAGACAGTAACACTCTTCCTGTGTAAAGTTGACCAAAGACTATTAGAAGTTTGTTTCATTTTAAGAACATTCATCTGATTTTCCAGTCATTGGTGGGGTCGTTACGTTCATTTTCGACTGCAGTGATGAGATTTGAAGAAATTATTTTTTCCAAACAAGTGATTTTCTAACGGTGTATGTGGTTTATGTTCGGGAAATTACATTCATTCCAAAATCAAAGGTTAAAAGCAAACTCAATTTTGAAGTGCTTTTGAACAACATTTGTCAAGCTGAATGTGCAAAGAATTTTCGTGCAGCTTAGGAGTGTCTCCACATTTGGACAGCAGCATTGTCAATCTAGAAATAGGGACGTGTTCAATGTACTAGCAGATTTAGGTGGACCTGACTAACAATTTAAAGCCAAATTCCAGCTAATCAAAGCCTGCCTAAGAACAGCCACCACTTTTGATATTTGCATAACTCCTTCCAAGAGCCATACAAATACCTTATGGTGTCGCTCCAAGCTGGGCATGGGAAGAAGGAGTCACCCCCCCCAGCAGATGAAAGGAGCATGCAGGTGTCCAGAAGTGATTCCAGCACCAGCCAATTCAGTGGTGTATTTTGTTTATACATTTTTATTCTTTTCCACATTCACAGCTTCATTGTATTCATTTCCTATTTTTTGTTTCTTTTTTCTTTTCCTCCTTTTTTTTTCTATTTACATACATATTCCCTTTATCCTTATCATTATTTTATTGTCAAATTATAACAAAGAATATATTTAGCTGGAACCTTTCCTTTTTTTTCCCTCTTACTTTTATATTTATTATTATTATTATTTTTTTAAACTTTTCATTTTATTTTTCATTACATGTTATAATTTTTTTTCTTTAGTATTATTTTTCAGATTTTTTTTCCCTTGGTATAATTTTTTTCCCTTAGTATACATTTTTTCTTGGCATGTTGATGAGGGGAGAAAGGGTGTTTTGCTTTTAGTCTATTAATGTTACTTTGCAATAAAGCAAGGAAGCTTAAAAAGCTATGTAGTGTTTTAATGTGCTTTTACTAAACAAATGTTGTACATACAACCTATTACAATATAGGAATATAGTACAAGACTGTCAGATATTGCACAATATGCCTACAACATGCACAAGCCTATCCATCCTTCCTAACAAGCATGTACTGTACATTGTGTGCAATAAACATACTAAACAGCTACTTAACTTGTTCTTTCTTTGATGGAGTCCTGCAAACAACTGTCCCTTTCTCTTTTAACGCATGGTTTTTAAAGTCCTTTCCCTTCCTCCCACTTCCTGCCTACATCATTTCCTATAGCATAATTTCCTGTCCCAAGCTTCACAACCCAGTCCAACAGGTTCATTAGCATATCAATAGGGGAGGCCTAGCTTCAATACATGGTCTTAAAATATTTTTTCCCTATTTATGTTATAAATAATCTCTAAAATAGGAGCAGATTTTTTGTGCTGCCTAGGGCAGCACAAAACCTTAATACTCCACTGATTAGATGTGGATATGTTTTTTGTGCTACAGCGCATTCTGCTATCTGTCACAAACAGAAAACATGCAGCGCTAAGGTATAAAGATCTGTCTCACGATGCAATGTGACCACCTAAATAGGTATAAACGCAGCTAGCATAAAGGTAATGGTATATGCAACCAATACTACAACATTCTCATGGTCAAAAAAGTGTACATAGTGACATAGGTATCAAAGTCAATATATCATTGGAGTGATATAAAAAATCTGTGACATCTGTGTTAGGAAGTATGGCTGTAGAATGCACTAACCAGATAGCGCAAATAGTAGCGCATTGGAGTAAAATGACCTACTCCTGGTCAATGGATCAGGAAACCTGCCGGAGTGGTGGTCGTCTCTGCTGTGGTCACCAGAATCATCTGTGTCCTCTCCAATTATGGCGTTACCAGGTATCCAGTGGGATAAACGCTCATCCGGTATGTAGTGGAATCCTTTTGTGTCAGCGGTCTCCATGGGGTGCGGTGTGCTCTCATGGAACAGGAGTCACCTTCAGGGCTCAGAAATAAACCCAAAAGAAAGGCTTCCGATAGTGTAGTAACTTTTATTAAGGAGTATAAAACAAATAAAGCACTTACATGGTGCAATTCACAATTCCAAGTATGATAAAGATGGCCGCCCGTATCAAGGTGTGGACCATGTGGGTAGTAGTGGTAGGTAAAGTAGCATCTCCCTAACGCGTTTCGTGGCAAGTGCACGTTGTCAAAGGGAGGCATTCTGCTATCTCTTCTTACCCTGAAGGTGACAATACCTGTATACTTCTCAGAGACTTGAGAAGGTGCATGCGCGCAAAACACGTTGTCTAGGTTACCGGCCACCGGCTTGCGTTCCAAGGCAGGATCCTCCCTTCCGCTACCTCCGAGATCGCGGTGACATCAGTTCCGGGATGCCGCGGTCTCATGGCTTACCATCTGTGCACAGGAGCACTTTTCTCTGCCCTACATTGCTACAATCAAGGAGCGAATGGTCCTCTACCTTTCCCAGGCCACCTTATATTTTGATCCTTGATTGTAATAAAGGTACACCTCGATGTGAGGTTTAAACTTATTCACTCTCACAGCGCTGTTTCCTTTGAGATTTATGGATTCACAGTACAAGTGTTTATTACAGCAGCAGTGATGGGACTATGTCTTGCACACTTTTCCAATTACAATATGGATGGTTCTTACTGCACTCGATTATCTGACATTCCATGCTTTCTCAGTTAAGCACACCCTCCTGACTGCATACCTGAGCTAAAGGTAGATGGATTCCAGGAAGTAAATGCTACATAAGTCATCTGCCCTTACTCAAGATGGCCATGGCTAGAAATGTTAGGTGGTGTTTTTCAAAGTGATTTCTCAACAAAAAAAAAGCATGGAGACATGGATGGATGGGTAAGTTTGCTTTGAATATTAAGTATGAATAATTAACATTTTCATTTTGTGGCGAGTTCTGCTTTAATTTGTGTTGCCCTGGAGTCTGCATGCCTCTATATATCTTGAAAGTTGGCTTCGCTGGTCTAGACAGATTGGGACAGAGCTTAATAGGCCTTTTCCAAAGCAATAGACATTGGGGTTGATTTACCAAAGGCAAATAGGCTGTGCACTGAAAGTGAAGTCGCTCTAGATCTGAGGGAAACATGCAAGGAAAATTAAAAAAACTGCATTTTTTTCTTGCACATGATTGGGTGAAATAAATCATCAGAGCTTCACCTCATTTCAGATCTTCTCCTCAGATCTATAAGCAGGGCACTCTGTTTCCTCTTGTACCAAATTGTATTGTAACTGTAATGTCTACCTTCATTTTGTAAAGCGCTGCGCAAACTGTTTCCGTTATATAAATCCTGTATAATAATAATAATCTAAAGCAACTGCACTTACAGTACACTTGAAGTACACTTGCAGTGCATAGTATATTTACCTTTAGTAAATCAACCCCATTGAATTATCCTTCTGATTAGAATGTGACAGATCATCCATTAGAGGCATTTAAACCCTCCCACCTGCACCTGTGCTTTTAACTTGCATAAGATGTACATTAATCATGTATTTTCACGTTGTCATTTGTTTCCCTGTACGCACAGCCTATAGTAAAGGAAATATTTAAATTCTAATGCCAGAAATGTATGTTTGTGTTCATATATAATGCATACAGCACTGCACAGGTTAATGTATGGTCTCTGTCTGTTGTCTCAGAAGTGACACTTCTTGTGAAGAAACTACATATCCCACAATCCAGAATCTCTTAACCCCGGTTCACATCTCTGCGGCCATGTGGGCCGCGTTTTGCACGAGATCCCATTCATTTGAATGGAATCCCGTGCCCATGACACGCAGAGAAGAAGTCCCTGCACCTCGGTTCCCAGTACGATTGTGTTTTCCAGTGCGGCCGGTGTGCCATTAGAACTAATGGCACCCGCCCACGGATCTGCAATTCTCTGTGCAGGTGGTGCGGCTGCACGGATTTTCATGTGGATCCGCAGCAGCACCACTTGCACAGATGTGAACCTAGGGTCAGTCTAGTGCTCTTCAGTTGAGAGTCAAATAGTAATTAGATCTGACACAGCCACAAGCAGGCAAAGCAATGATGGGAACAGATGTGCACTCCCACATTTGTGATGCAACACAGAGGAAATGATGAGACATGGAGACAACACAATGCATTTGCCTACCAGCATTGTCTGAACTCTGCCTATGCCACTCTGTTCTTCTCTACCAGCATACATTGATTCCCTTCCCAGCAACACAGTGATGCTGCCTTGACTCCCATGAGCGTGCCCACACATGATGTGCCCTGAAAAGACTCTTGGAAGATGTAGTATCGTGGGCATGCCAATGTCAATAGGAGCTGACCTCCCGGTAGCTTCTGCTGTAACTGCTACTTATCTATGTATGCTATTTTAGTGAAATAATCTGAAATAAAAGATGTAAAATGAAGTTTAGAAAGGAAATGAAGCTCGTCTGTGTCATGATGATGTTCTTGTGTAGTCATGAGTACACCTAGCCATTACAGTCTGTACAGCCTGATTAATCAGTGAAGTCATCTACAAACTGCTGCAATTAGGAGCAAATACCCAACTGACAGGAACTTTCACTGCAGCTCCTGCTGTTACTTATAATCAAGAAGAAACAGCAAGTGGACATAACCTGAACAAATGATTAAACTCCTCAGTAGACAGGATGATTAAACTGACAGACAGGAATCATTTAAAAAGAGAAACTGATATATAATATGGCACAAGAAAATCAGGTAAGTATTTGAGGGGGGGTGGGAGGAATATTGTGACATTTTTTTACCTTAATGTAGGGAATGCAGTAAGGTAAAACATGTTTAGCCTTTAGAACCACTTGATGTTGGTTCTGATAAAAATGTGTCAGAACACGCATTGGGGTTGATTTACCAAAGGCAAATAGAATGTGCACTTTGCAAGTTGCTCCAGAGCTTAGTAATTGAGCAGAAGCTCTGCTGACATCCATCAGCCAATCATGTGCAAGCAAAAATGTTTTTTTTTAATTTTCATTGCATGTAATCGGTTATTCTTTGCAAAATGACATTTTACGTCCTTTACTAAGCTCTGGAGCAACTGCATTTGCAGAGTGCAGAGTACCGTCCAGGGGCGGACTGAACATTTGAGCACTCGGGCACTGCCCGAGGGCCCGGGGTTAGAAGGGGGCCCCATGAGATGTCCCTGGTACCTTTCATTGGCTTTTACATAGGCTTTTTTGGGTGTGGGCGAGGACACAGGGGCCCCGTGATTCCCTATTGCCAGGGGGCCCCATGAGTTGTCAGTCCGCCCCTGGTACCGTCTATTTGGCTTTAGTAAATCAACCCCAATGCAGTTTGTTGTTTACGGGGTTGTGTAGCTGCAGACCAGTCAATGTGCCAATTCTGGCCCATGTCATTAGCCAAAAGTAAATACAATGATCATATGAACATCAGAACTGGACCACAGAGCAATGGAAGAAAATATCTTTGAGGTGTTAACTTGACCTCCAAACTCTCCAGATCTCTTATTTTTTTTTAAATTTAAATATTTAAATTAAAAAAAAAAAAACTCTCCAGATCTCAATCCAATCGAGCATCTGTGCGATGTGCTGGAAATACAAGTCCGATCCATGGAGGCCCCACCTCACAACGTACAGGGTTTAAAGGATCTGCTGCTGATGGCTTGGTGCCAGATAGCACAGCATACCTTCAGAGGTCTAGTGGAGTCCATGCCTCGATAGGTCAGGGCTGTTTTGACTGCAAAAAGAGGACCTACTCAATATTATGGTAGATGGCTTAAAATGTTTTGGCTGATCGGTTTATATAGTCAGATATAGTAATTTACACAGTCATGTGAATAATGAAGTACACCCCGTGGTGGACAAATTCAACATTTTTAAATTCAACCAGTGTTACAGTGCTTACAGATAAAGTTGATATGCTTGAATAAGAACAGAAAAATATGCCTTTTCAATCATTTATTCAACAAAAAAATCTATAGATGTAATGATTTACTATGGAGAAAGTAAGTACACCCTTGGCATAAAAAGCTGGTAGTACCCCATTTAGCGAAAATTACTTCTTGTACATTTTGCGTGATTGCCCATCAGTCACCGACATTGACATTTTTGACCACTTCCCCATGCAAAATCTCTTCAGCAAGACTTTTCTGGATTTCAAAATCCCGCTACCAAATTAAAATGGGAATCAAATCAGGGTTTTGAATAGGCCAGTCTATAACCCTATATTACTGTACTTCTTCTTTTTGAAACATTTCTTGGTGGATATACTAGTGAGTTTCAGACTATTTTTGTGCTGAAAGCATATTCTGTATATTGCTCTTTTAAAACACTTTGTAATAAAATATTTTTTATTCTAGCAAGCAAGTTTTGCATTCTCCTTGGCATTTTATGTAAATGAAAAACCCATTTAAAGCAAACAAAACCCATCAATGTAAGCCCTTAAAGTAGGTATTCTGTTGTTTTGTCCAGGTTTAGGCTGTCGTTGCAGCAGTGGCTGGCTTCAGGATGCACCAGAGACTAGGCTGGGGTACAACTGAGGCCTAGGCTGCAAGGCAAGCAGTGGCTATGATGTGGTGGAGACCAGGCAGGGGTGCAGCAAAGGTGTTACGTGATGTGGCCGCAACCCTCTAGGACAGGGTTTCTCAACCAGGGTTCCATGAAACCCCAGTGTTCCTCCAGAGTTTGCTAGGGGTTACTTGAGAGAGCAATTTCAGCCCTTAGATGAGTTACCACTGATCATTTTAGCTATCTGAAAGCGGGTTTTCTTCCCAACAGTATTGCCAACCATCCATTATTTTATGGACAGCCGGTAAAAACCTGGCACTTTTCTCCTGTCCGTAAATGCCCATAACAGGAGAAAAGTGCCCGTCAAAAGTGCTGCGACAGAATTGGTTTGGAACTGCACATTCGCAGTTTCAGAGCCGCCCAGGACCATTCCAAATTTCTGACTGTGTTCGGCCCCGTGCCGATGGAGAGTGGGCTGGGCGGGTTTGATCATGACAGTGAACGACGTGATGATGTAATGGTGCAACAGCTGGCTTTCCCACCACACCAGACCAGCCGCTATAAAAACCCAGCAACTGAGCGGCTGGCGTCGGACTCAGAGTAGCGCTCTCTGTGAGCTCTTATGTAAGGGGGAGGGGGGTCTGATGACCAGAGACACCCTTACATCAGAGTTTCCCTTTACACCAGAGTCTGCAGAATTACCCTTTACATCAGAGTCCTCAGAGTTCTCCTTTACATCAGGGTCTACACAGTTCTCCTTTGCACTGTAATGTAAGGGGGAATTCTGTGTTGGGTTACATTAACCTGACCTTCATGTAAATGGAGAAACATGGTTTTTGTTTTTTTTTTATTACTTAAACACATTGATAATAGAAAAATGGATTTTGACTTTTGTTATAACTTAAACATATTGCTAATAGCAGTAGCTACATGTTTGTAGCTTATAAAAATATATACACTGGTTACACTGTTTTGCACTGAAAATGGACAGCTTATGTACTTTTTTTGAAGAGTCAGTACAAAATTTGGCTCTGTCAGTACATTTCATGAGTTTTACCAGTAAAAAAATTGGTGATGTCAGTAAATTTATGGCGTCTTGTCATTAATCTTCACTTCAGGAGGTTGTCAACACTGCTTCCCAATGTCCACAAGTGTAAGGAGCATTCTTCCCATTGACAATCACATTAATGTATCATGAGCTTTATGTTCTTAAGGCCCCTTTCACACCGGCGGTTAGAATTCAGCTTTTAGCTGCAGTTAGAGGAGCTTATTAACTGCAGCTAAATGCAGACAATGCATTCCTATGGCTCCATTCACATTGTATTTAGCAACGTTTTCAGAACATACAGTTTTATGCGTTTCGGAGAAATAAAGTTGACAGCGTGAAGGAGCGATGTACCGCAGCTATCTGTACATAAACTCAGGTAATCGCAGTACAGAGAAAAAATAAGTAAACAGCTATAGAAAAGGCAAGAATTTACTACTGCAGCTAAACACAGCCGCATGTAAATGCACGTAAATCGCAGATAAACGCAAAGTACAAACACAAGTGATTTCTGTGCCAGGAGTGTTGGAATTAAAAAATTAAAAAAAACCTGCATTTACAAGCGGCAGAACAACTGTCTGTGTGGAAGAAGCCTTAGGTATCATGAGTTTTAGCAGGCTGCTCTGGGAAGTGCCTGTGGCTGCTGAAGATTGAGGAGGCACCAACACCAGAGTAACTAGAATTATAAATAGTGCAGCGCTCAAAAACAATACTAACTCAAATAATACAATAAATGTGCTCACATGCAATAGTGTCACAAAATTGTTCAAAAACAAATCGTTAAGTGAGATATCTTCATTATAAAGTGCCACTCAGTATTATTCTCTATCACATTAGTGCCCACATATTCAAAAAATAACTACCATTTGAAAAAAACAATTTTCACAGTGCTCCAAGTGTAATAACGTGACCACAGTTTATATACTACTCAAAAAAGTCCAAAAAATTGTAGAAATGTCCATAGAGAACTGATAATAATAAATTCATGCAGTGTGCAAACAAAAGTGCAAAAAGAATGTGTTCATATTCCGCAACCAAGCCAGATAGATAGAAGAGCACAGACAAACATGAGAAGGGATCGGAAACAGGACTGCAGCAAGAAAGCCTTGATTGTATGACTTGGCTCGGCTATAGAGGAAGACTGACAGAAGCTTCACAGTGCTGAAGATCACAGGCTGCCAGTCAAGGAGAAAGAAGAGAGAACCAGGGAGATAAGGTTGGTGAGCAATTGTTCTCCAGAGGTTCCGATTGGGGGTAATGGATGTCCCCTAAAGTGATCCACAATGTCAGGAGAAGTGCTTGTCACCAGGGGATAAGGATCCAGAGTGATCCTGAAAGCTGTTTGGCCCTTAGGGGTCGGTTTAAGGAGGTGAGGAGGCAATCTAGCCTTAGGAGGTGAAGAGTGGCACGGTTGCGGAATATGAACACATTCTTTTTGCACTTTTGTTTGCACACTGCATGAATTTATTATTATCAGTTCTCTATGGACATTTCTACAACTTTTTGGACTTTTTTGAGTAGTATATAAAGTGTGGTCACGTTATTACACTTGGAGCACTGTGAAAATTGTTTTTTTCAAATGGTAGTTATTTTTTGAATATGTGGGGACTAATGTGATAGAGAATAATACTGAGTGGCACTTTATAATGAAGATATCTCACTTAACGATTTGTTTTTGAATAATTTTGTGACACTATTGCATGTGAGCACATTTATAGTATTATTTGAGTTAGTATTGTTTTTGAGCGCTGCACTATTTATAATTCTAATTATTATTTACACTGTTTGGGTAGCAGGCTAAGTGCTGGCAGCTTTCAGTAGGTGAACTTCCCTTTTAGCGCAGGAGGATTTCTGTCTGTATTTTAGTTGTATAACACCAGAGTAACGATGACAACATAACTACTAGGGATAGGTGAACTTTTGATTAGTTGGTTCAGTTGTGTGTAAAACATTAAGAAAATTTGCAAATCTCCGAAATTTGGTGTCAGTGGGGATCAAAACCAAGCTTCTGAAAAAAACGGGCGTTACAGAACAGCAAAATAAGCTCAATTGTGCAGAATGAGCCATTTCATTTAAAAAGTCTACCAGTGTTAATAGGATAGAAGGGTGTTAGCTGCTGGCACTGGCTGATGGTGCTCAGGCAGCAATAAATGCAGATACTGGTTAAGATAAAAGCAGCCTGTGGTCCCTTTCTCCATAAATCCTATTGGGAATCCTAACTGTCAAAAATAACACGGAAATCTGGATATGGCTTGGGGCATCCGAATTTATAATTTTTTTTTTCTAAATCTAATGTCATTTGAAATTCATGATTAACTCTAATTACTATGTATTTGTACTTTGTCTGCACATTGTCTGGCTATTCCAGCACAGACATACCAGTGCTGCAAGGATAAGTACACTTATCTCTTAAACACTTGCGAGTGTAAAAAAAAAAAAAACAGATTTCTCCAAACAGAGATTTTTTTCCTAACAAGCTCTAAGCAGCATTTGAATAATTGACCTGTTCTATGGTCTTAATGTCAGCAGAAAGAGAATATATAGCGAATGCTTCTGGGCATTTGAGATAATGAAAATATAAAAGTGAAATGCTATCGTGTAGACCTAAATGAATGGTCAAATGCTTTGGCGCTGTGTATCAGAGGATCATTCATTCAAGTTGTAATGGCACTTTTCTAGAAATCATTTGCATTAAACAACCAATAACCCTGTGTTTAATGTATACCTGTAAATCTTCTTGGCCCTGCTGGGTTTTGTTTCATAAAAGCACTTAGGAGCACTTAAAAACCTGACGCCATCCTTGAACTGCTGAAAAGCAAATATGTACAGCGGCTCATCAGTTGTGTGTTGTTAACGGGAATCTTCCATGTAGAAGATATTTGTATTATTCACAGTCAAATAACGTTTGCCCTTTGTGTTACCGTTACATATTTATTAACTCGGACTGCCTGGACTTGTCTCTCAAATGCTGTCATTCCCTGGGAGCCTCGAACACTGGAGTTTTAACGGGAAATAATCTGTGGATGAGAAAACAAATAGCTTCTTGAAAACTGATATTTCAGGTTTTGGTAAATGCTGGAGAGCTGAAGCAAACAAAGTGCACCTATCCTTTTGTCTCCTTCCCCAATCTAATCTACCTACCCTGCCTCTCTCCAAATGAATACCTAACTTTACAATTCTCTTCAGCCTTGAGAGACAGCTCCATAGGAGTTTCTATGATTAATGCCCCATACACACGATAAGAAAATAATACGATTTAGCGGAATCACTGATCGAACGATTTTCTCTTTGTTGATGACTAGGATGTTTTAACCGATAACGATATTGCAAACAAAAAAATTCGGTTGAACAACAGTGAAAAATTTTGTCGTTTCGCATACGAACGACCGATTTTCTATGCGGTGGAATGACAGTCATACGAAAAAAATCTACACTCTCTCAGCCTCAGAGATTCTGCTCTCTCCTGGCTCTCATCCTACCTGTCACAACGCTCTTTCATCGTTACCTATAATGCTACCACCTGCAACCTCTCTGTTGGGGTCCCTCAAGGCTCCGTCCTCGGGCCCCTTCTCTTCTCCATCTACACCTCCTCCCTTGGCCAACTCATACACTCTCACGGCTTCAACTACCACCTATATGCCGACGACACACAAATCTATCTCTCAACCCCCCACCTCACCCCCTCGGTCTCCGCCCGAATCACACACCTACTGAGCGACATATCTGACTGGATGTCGCTCCACTTCCTTTAATTGAACCTCTCCAAGACCGAGTTTCTTGTCTTCCCCCCAGCCTGGACACCACCCCCCATTGACTTCTCCATCACATCCAACAACGCCACCATCAAACCCGCCCCGCAGGCCAGAGTACTTGGTGTCATTCTGGACTCCAACCTATCCTTCCAGCCCCAAGTCCAATCTTTAACAAGCTCGTGCAGACTCCACCTCCGCAACATCGCCAAAATCCGCACGTTCCTAACCCCAGAAACCACTAAACAGCTCATCCACTCCCTCATTATATCACGACTCGACTACTGCAACTCCCTCCTCACTGGCCTGCCTCGCCGCTGGCTATCCCCGCTTCAGTCGATCCTGAATACGGCAGCCAGACTCATTCACCTCTCCATCCGCTCCATCTCCGCCACCCCCCTCTGCCAATCCCTCCACTGGCTTCCGATTGCGCAACGGATCAAATTCAAAATCCTAACACTGACGTACAAAGCCGTCCACCACACTGTCCCGAACTACATCACTGACCTAATATCCAAGTACCACCCAGCACGCACACTCCGCTCCTCACAAGACCTCCTTCTCTTTAGTTCCCTGGTCTCCTCCTTCCATGCCCGCCTCCAGGAATTCTCCAGGGTGTCACCCATCCTCTGGAACTCCCTGCCCCAGCCCATCAGATTATCACCTACTCTCCTCTCCTTTAGGTGCACCCTGAAAACCCATCTCTTCAGGGAAGCCTACCCCACCCCCTGCTAACTTGCCGACCTCCTCCACTCTTCCTACCACTCCATCCCCCACAGCTATCTCCTCCTGTGCCACCATCCCCTCCCTCCTAGATTGTAAGCTCGAAAGAGCAGGGCCCTCGATCCCCTCATGTTTTGCATTGTATTGGTATTGTTCTGTCACATGTTCTGTCCCCCTTTGTAATGTACAGCGCTGAGCGAACTATCGGCGCTTTATAAATACTGTATAATAATAATAATAATTAAGCGCTATCTAGCATGAGCGGAAACAGAAGATGACCCGGATGTTTATGTCCAAGGTGTCTTCGTAAACACGAACGAAAAATCCAAATGTTAAAAGTAGATTGGACTAATGAGGTAATGAAACCAGAATTATGCATTTTATATTTTTATGTATCACTATTTATGTATATAGGTCATGCAATAACCTATATTATACTCATTGCTGTTAATTGTTGTGTATATCGCTCGTTCTGGCTGGAAGGGCGTGGCTACAAGGTCACATGCACACTGCATCACTTCCACTTGTACGGAAGATGTCAACACTATGTATTGCCCAACGAACAATCTTTTTAGATTGGTTAATGTGGGCCACAATTTCGACCAATGAACGAACGCCTCCCGGTCTTCGGATGACCAATCGGTCGATTTGCTAATCGTGTATTCCCACCTTTAGGTTTCCCCAATCTAATTTATCTACCCTCCCCTTCCCCAAATTATTACCTACCTTCCCAATTCTCTCCAGCCTCCAGAGACAGCTCCATAAAAGTCTCTACGACTAAATTCATTGGTGTGAAATATGCCATAAGAGGAGGTCTGTAGCATTAACTGTGTGGTGAAATAAAGTTGCTTTCCAGAGTGATGCCATTGGTGTGTGACTCACTAGTTTGACACGTGGATTTACTGGAGTGTAGATGAGCTCCTTCAATTAGCACCCGCCATGCCCTTCAGTGGAAGGATTGGCCTTGGCCTTCGGAACTAGGGTGGGATCTATGTGAATCTTCTGACTATGGGGATATATTTTGCAGGGACAGTCATAGCACTGAAGACTTGGGGTGCTGGATATAAACAAACACAGGCGACCCCCATTGTTGGATAGAGGTACATGTGCATCTGAAGTGGGGGGAGGTTCAGGTGGATAAGGTCATGCAGGGAGAAAAAACGTACTTTGCTTTAAATTGCAATTAACCCTTTAGGTTAGGTGTCATGGACAAGTGCTAGAGGAGTGGTGATAGAAGGTCTCCTTACTGTCTCGGGAGGGCACCATACCAGTCTTTAAAGGAAATGGGGGGGTGTTTCACAAGATTGCCTGTAGAACAAATAAAGACGTTAAGTATAGCAATTACTATTCCTGCTCACTGATGGCCTGAGGCCTGACATTTTACAGACCCTTATTTGGCCCGTTATTTACTGTCACCTGCTTTACAAGATGTTTTACCAGCTTGAGTATAGAAATGCTAGCCACAGGATAATGTTATATAAAGGTATCAGTCAAATTATCAGACAAACAGTAACGTACAACTTAAAGTGTACTATATAAATGCAAGACAAACCGACAAGGCCAATAAAATTGAAAAGGAGTATGTAACAAGCACAGTGCAGAATAGCAGTATCTATGAGAAAAGAGAATAAGGAGAAATTACTGGTAAAAAACAGTATAGTAATATATTTTATTTAAAAAAAAGTATAGTTCATTCTAGTGCAAACACAGTTACTTTTGGTTCCTTGGGGGGATAACACCTCTCTCCCCAAGAGAATGGTTGTAGCTAGTAGCCCAGATGATCAACGACATGGGTTTCTTGAGGCAGGAGTCCCTGGTCCAGATATCTAGGCAGTGACCTAAGTCCCAGGGATAGTTGTACAAAGAGGCAGCTGAAGATACAGAAAAGGTAGCATGTTGGGGCCAGGTAGCGCAGTGCCCACGGCATTGACTGGGGTTTAAGAAGAAGCTATTGGTGTAAAACAGTGGAATTTATATTCTCTGTGCACTTCCAGGAGTCCTGGGGATTATGGAAATCCACTGGATTTTGAGGAAAGGAATTAAGGGTCACTCCACCCTCTATTAAATTAGGTGGGTAAAGAGGGACTCCCCTACATTTGCCTGAGGGTATCACAAGGAGGCTTTTTATAGCTGGTAGCCCAGGTGGTTGACTACTGACAGGCATCACAGAAGGGAGGCTGAATGAGTCTCTGGTCTAGATGTCCAGGTAGAAGCAGAAGTCCCAGGGATGGGTGTACAAGGAAGCGGCTGGAAATACAGGGTCATCCCACTGGAAATGCAAAATTGGAGACCAGCTAGTAGTCCTGAGACAAGGTCATCTAGTACCCTGGGCGAAGATGCTCCAAAACACATGAGCATTATGTGTCAGCCAAAATCCCCCCCTCCAAAACAAATCAAACACTATAGAAGCTATACGATTGAAGCAGGGGCCCTGCACTAGAGATGCCACTGGCTGTCAGATTGCCACTGTGCAGTGTTTGCTTTCCTGCCCCCTACGAATGTTATTTGCTGGAAGGAGATGGGGGAAGATAAACAAAAACTGCACAGTGGTGATCCAGCTGTCCCCATCCCAAAGAACTGCAGTGGCAGGAGGAGGAGCTGGAGGGGAGAGAGAGCACAACCTGCTCCTCCTCCCAGCTCTCTCCTCCTCTCTAGATCTGGCTTGTCTCCTCCAGCGATAAACTGACAGGATTTGCGAAGCTACCGTCACTAGTCCTGTCAGCTTGTAGGTAGGAACTCTCCATGCAATGCCCCCCCCCCCACCTCACATGATACCACTGCACCCAGGGCAGCAAAATTGGAGACCAGCTAGTAGTCCTGAGACAAGGTCATCTAGTACCCTGGGCGAAGATGCTCCAAAACACATGAGCATTATGTGTCAGCCAAAATCCCCCCCTCCAAAACAAATCAAACACTATAGAAGCTATACGATTGAAGCAGGGGCCCTGCACTAGAGATGCCACTGGCTGTCAGATTGCCACTGTGCAGTGTTTGCTTTCCTGCCCCCTACGAATGTTATTTGCTGGAAGGAGATGGGGGAAGATAAACAAAAACTGCACAGTGGTGATCCAGCTGTCCCCATCCCAAAGAACTGCAGTGGCAGGAGGAGGAGCTGGAGGGGAGAGAGAGCACAACCTGCTCCTCCTCCCAGCTCTCTCCTCCTCTCTAGATCTGGCTTGTCTCCTCCAGCGATAAACTGACAGGATTTGCGAAGCTACCGTCACTAGTCCTGTCAGCTTGTAGGTAGGAACTCTCCATGCAATGCCCCCCCCCCCACCTCACATGATACCACTGCACCCAGGGCAGCTGTCCCTCCCGCCCACCACTTGTCCTAGCGCTGCCATCTAGCACAGTGCCCATCACAGTGATAGGGTTGAAGCTGCATACTCACGTCCAATGGCCCTCACACTAGGAGCAACAAAAGATAACCCCTCCACCTGGTGACAGCCAATGTGCCTAGTCACTGCTGTCCCATCAGCCACTCTTGTGATTTACATATCCCTTCCACACTGCTTTTCCAGGTAAGTGCCCCCCCCCCCCAAGTTTCCTCAATCAGCTTTCTAGATTCCTGTCTCTACTTCCTGCCTATTACACAATAAATCAGCATCACAACCTCTGTCTAGTAAACAGTAAGGGTTAAAGCTGAACCAGTAGACAAAAAACCTACACCAAGAAGTGGTGGAGCGATCCTTCTGGTTTTGTAGTGTGGAAGAAAAGAATAAATCACAAGACCTCACCAGAAATAGAAATTATTAGGCAGGTAAATCATTAAAAAATATAGGAGTGTATTTATAAAAACAATGCAAAAAATGCATGTACATTTGTTCTGTGTGAACAGGGCAAAATTAAATGTTAGTAGACTATTTTCTCTCCAGGTTGGACATTCTTCCTTCAGAAGTGTATCGTGAGTCAGGAAAATACCACATTATGGCCACTCGATGGAGCTGACAATCACAGTAAGTAATTATTTATTTTCTATGATAATGAGCTCCATTTAGTGGCCATTATACAACATGTTTCTGTTTCACATTATTTTTATGAATGAAGAACATCTGACCTCGAGAGAAAATAGCCTAGTAAAATTTTATTTTGCCGGAATTTGCACAGAATGAATATACATGTAGGTTCGCAGGGCAAATAGCTTTATGAGTTTATGTTTAATAAATACACCCTATACAGTATGTATTAACTGTGTCTACTTGTCTGGAGAGCCCTACCCTTTCTATTTCGGACCACATATACCCCTTTATTATCCGACCCTCTTTATTTCAGACCACATGCATCCCTTTATTATCCAACTCTCTTAATTTCAAACCACATGCACCCCTTTGTTATCCCACCCTCTTTATTTTGGACCGCATGTACCCCTTTATTATCCGACCCTCTTTATTTCAGACCACTTGCACCCCTTTATTCTCCCACCCTCTTCAATTCGGATCACATGCACCCCTTTATTATCTCACCCTCTTTATTGTGGACCACACGCACCCAGTGGTGTATTTAGATTTTGTGCTACCCTAGGCAACACAAAAATGTAGCCCCCCCCCCCATGAGAGAGAGAGTTCAATAAGTGTGTGTATGTATATATGATTCTCTTTCTCTTCTCTCTCAATTCCCTCTCTCTCTATTCCCGCTTTCTCTCTCTCCCCTCTCTTTCTCTCTCTCCTTCCCTGTCTCTCTCTCTCCTTCCCTCTCTCTTACCTCTCTTTCTCTCTCTCTCTTTCCCTCTCTCTCCTTCCCTCTCTCTCTCCTTCCCTCTCTCTCTCCTTCCCTATCTCTCAGAGCGTATGGGACTACACACACACACACACACACACACACACACACACACACTCACACTGTGTGTGCAGTCCCATATGATCTATCAGCGATCCTGTCTCATGTGCTGGAGGGACGACAGGAGGGAGAGCCCAGAGAACACAACACAGCTCACCTCCTCCCAGTTCTTTCTTCTCCGACACTTCTCCTTTCCCTGCTCCAGGCTGTGCCCTGGTCCCAGCTGTCCGGGAGGGGGAAGGAGCTCAGCGGAGAGCGGTCACTCACTAACACCAGGGCACCCCCTCCATCCGGCCAGGTCTGTCTCTCCCTCCAGCAGCAGAGAGCCAGTGGGAGGGAGAGGGGGAGAAACCTCAAACTGGTTTTCAGCTGCTGGAGGGAGAGATACACAGTGCATCCTTCTGCAACTGCTCTCCCCCACCACACCGATCCTCCTGCTGTCCGGGCCACCTACAGGAGTACCGGTGGTATCCCTCTGATGGCGGCCCTGCATGGCTCTGTGCGCCACTGCTCACCAGGTCCCTTCTTCCAGGGGGCGATGCCGCCCCCCTAAAAATTGGCGCCCTAGGCAAACGCCTTGTTTGCCTCGCGGTAGATACGCCCCTGCACGCACTCCTTTATTATCAGACCCTCTTTATTTTACACCACATGCACCCCTTTATTATCCGACCCTCTTTATTTCAGACCACTTGCACCTCTTTATTATCCCACCCTCTTTAATTCGGAACACATACACCCCTTTACTTTCCCGCTCTTTATTTTTGAACACATACATCCCTTTATTATCCCACCCTCTTCAATTCGGACCACACGCACCCTTTTATTATCCCACCCTCTTTAATTTGGACCACATGCACCCCTTTATTATCCCACCCTATTTATTTCAGACCACATGCACCTCTCTATTATCCCACGCTCTTTATTTCAGACCAAACGCACCCTTTTATTATCCCACCCTCTTTAATTTGGACCACATGCACCCCTTTATTATCCCACTCTATTTATTTCAGACCACATGGACCCCTTTATTATCCCACCCTCTTTATTTCAGACCATATGCACGGCTTTATTATCCGACCCTCTTAATTTCAGACCACTTGCACCCCTTTATTTTCCCATCCTCTTTCATTTGGACCACATGCACCCTTTTATTATCCCACCTTCTTTATTTCAGACCACTTGCACCCCTTTATTTTCCCACCCTCTTTATTTCAGACCACACGCACTCCTTTTTTATCAGGACCTCTTTATTTCAGACCACTGGCACTCCTTTATTTTCCCACCCTCTTTATTTTGGACCACACGCACCCTTTTTATTGTACAATCCTCTCTATTTCGACCACTGCTTCATAATCATCTGCTGAACACTATGAGATATCTTCATAATAAGCGCCGCTGTTATCGCAGGGGGAGCAATTCTACGGCAGTGACTTCACAGATCTATCTTGGCATTAGTTGCTGATTTCCCTGGGCAACAACTGATTACTAGAAACATATAGAAGGTTAGATCTGCTCTCTTCATGTCTGCAGTGTTTAAATTCTGATCACTTTCTCATTTTGCTTTCATCGCCAGGGACTTGGTGATGTATATTGTAGAAATTTAAAGCCTTAACAAGCAGCCGTCGTGCTGGAGCCTTCCCAAAGGTTAACGCGAGCTATCTGATTGTCAAACTTTATCCTCACATCCCGTTTTTTTCTCCTTATGAGCGTAGTCATGAGTGTTACACATCATTTAGGATTAAACGTCCAAGCTGGTGGCATTTATGCTTCTTCGTAAAGAGTGTGAATTTGAAAAATATCCACAGGAAGCAGACGTTTTTTGCACATAGGTTTTGCACAATGGTGTTGATTTTCTCAGAGGGTGTTTCTTTTTCATTATCTGAAACCACATAAAAGCGATCTGTTGTACATGGGGTCCTTCTACATCTTTGTTGTTCCTCAAGGTGGTACTTTGGATATGAGATCCCCTATCCCAGTTCAGCCACTCCTCTTGTAGACCAGGGGCCGCAATGCTAAGCCCCTTGAGGAGGGCCATGGATAAGGGGGTACCACCGATCCTCCTGTACAGGACCCAAGCAGCAGGGTGAATCATATTTGAGCAGGGAGGGTGATCGGCAGCTGAAAGCTGGCTTCTTCTCCTCTCCCTCTTGCTGGGTTTCGGCTACTGCAGGGAGAGCCATACAGGGGATTGGTTCCAGTACTAGCACCCTCACCACACCGATCACCCTCACTCTGTACCATATGTTTCCACCTGCTGTCCAGGCCCTCCTGTGCCCCTGCAGTGCTGTTGGATTCCTTCCTCTCCTTCATGCTGGCAGCTGCTATCACACAATAGGATCCTTCAGGATCTTCAGGATGGACAGTGGGGAAAGGGTCAAGTAAATATGTCATATTTACACGCCCCATCCTTTCCTGAATGAACACAATGAGTGATTGGTATTGATCACTCACTCTGTTCATTCACAACTGAAGCATAGCAAACTGTGTTTATTTGGGTGGGGATGTCTGGTTGGCTGTATGGGGCCCCATGGTTTCTAACAGCAGCCCTGCCCGTGAGCCAAATACTGCCAACTGCAAAATCTGGCCCTCTGATGTAAAAGGGGATTCTGATAGAGACCCGGATTTAAGTGAGGGCTCTATCAGAGTCTGATGAGGGCATTAATGTAAGGGGGACTCTAATGTAGGGGGTCTCTGACATGATCTCTGATATAAGCTGAGACTCTGATGTTAGAGGGACTTTGATGGAGACTCTAATATAAGGGGACTGTGATAAGGATTCTAATGTAAGTGAGAACTCTTTTGTCAGGGGGACTTATCTGGGGACTCTGATATAAAGGACATCTGATGAGGACTCTGTTGACCTTAATGTAGGTGGGAACTCTAATGCAAGTGGATACTCTGATGGGGACTCTCAAGTAAGGGGATCTCTGGTGGGGACTCTGGCATAGGAGATGGGGGCCCTCATGTAAGGGGGATCCTCATGTATGGGGAACTTTGATGGGGATTCTGAAATAAAGGGCTCCAACATGATCTCTGTTGTAAAATGGGACTCTGATGTAGACCCTAATGTAAGTGGAGACTGATGGAGATTCTCAAGTAAGGGGAATTCTGGTGTAAGGGGGACTTTGATATAAGGAGGACTTTGCTGAGGACTCTGATATTGGAGAGCAGTGATGGGGACTCGCATGTAAGGGGGGACCCATAAGTATGGGGGACTTTGATGGGGATTCTGATATAAGGGGACTCTGACATGATCTCTGTTGTAAGCTGGGACTCTGATGTAGATTCTAATATAAATGGGGACTCTGATGGTGACTCTCAAGTAAGAGGGCTCCAATGTAAGGGGTACTTTGGTGGGGACTCTGATATAGGTGAGGCTCTGATGGGGACTCTCATTTAAGGGGGACACTCATTTAAAGGAGACTTTGATAAGGACTCTGATATAAGGAGGCTCTGACACAATCTCTGATGTAAGCTGGGACTCTGATGTAGACCCTAATATAATTGGAGACTCTGATGGTGACTCTCAAGTAAGAGGGCTCCAATATAAGGGGTACTTTGGTGGGGACTCTGATATAGGTGAGGCTCTGATGGGGACTCTCATTTAAGGGAGACTTTGATGAGGACTCTGATACAAGGAGGCTCTGACACAATCTCTGATGTAAGCTGGGACTCAGATGGAGACCCTAATGTAAGCAGGAGCTCTGATGTAAGATTAACTTTGATGGAGACTGTGATGAGAGGAGACTATGATGGAGATTATGATGTAAGTGGGGAGTGTGATGGGGACTCTTTTGTCAGAGAGACCCTGATCCAAGGGAGACTCTGATGTAAGCGGTGCTTTGGAGGGGACTCTGATATAAGGGGCCTCTGATGGGGATTCTGATGCAGACCCTAATGTAAGTGTTGACTCTAATGCGAGTGATGGAGAATCTTATGGCTCTGATGAGGACTTTGATGGAAACTAGGACTCTGATGGGAACTTCCATGTAAAGGGGTCTTTAATGGGCACTCTGATATAAGGGGGTGAAGATGGAGACTCTGATGGGCTCACGTTTATTTAGAATATTTTTGCTTTGTTTACTGAAGCTTTTCCTTGTTGTCTGAAATCATTTAGACTCCATTCACATTTGTGCGACTTCAAAATCGTGTCATTTTATTTTGTGACTGTACAGTGTGACTTGATGCGACTTTTACATGACTTTGATGTGACTTTGGATGAGTGCGACTTTGTCTTCTACCAAGGGTGATTGTTTGTGCTGTACAAAGTCGCACAGAAGTCGCATGCATATCATGTATGTGTGATTTTTATGCGACTTTGGGGGGGCTTACATTGAAGTCTATGGCCCTCAAGCCGCATGAAAGTCGGACCAAAGTAGTGCTGGAACTACTTTAAAAGTCGCTGCAACTTGAAATCGCACAGATATGAATGGTACTCATTGGGAAACATGGGGTGCGACTTGTCATGCGACTTTGGACCCCAAAGTTGCATGGCAAGTCGCACAAGTGTGAGTGGGCCCTTAACCTCCCTGGCGATATTCCCGAGTGTAGCTCGGGGTAAAATTTCAGTACCAAAAGCGGTAACCCTGAGCTACACTCGGGCTTACCATGCGGCGTTGCTCAGGGATTCCCTGCAGCACTTACTCCCGCGATGTGTCCCCTGCAGCGTCCCCGGCCATCTCCTCCGGCCGATGCCGGCATCCAGCTTCCGTGTTCCGGTCCCTGTGACGTCGGGCGCCGGAACCGGCGGCAAATTTGAAATTTTTAAAAAATGTCATTTTTTAAAAAATGATTATTATATAGTAAAACATTGCTGTTTCAATGCATTTCACATACATTTTGTCCCGAGTGCTTTGTCCTGTGCCCTGCCTGCATTTTGACTGTTCTTTCTGCCTGGAAACTTAGAAAAGTCCATGGCGTCCAAAAAGCGCCCCTATGGGGTTTATTTACTAAAGCTGGAGAGTGCAAAATCAGGCTCCCTTCTGCATAGAAACCAATCAGCTTCTAACCTCAGCTTGTTCAATGAAGCTTTGGCAATGAAACCTGGAAGCTGATTGGTTTCTATGCAGAAGTGAGTCTGATTTTGCACTCTCCAGCTTTAGTAAATAAACCCCTTTATGTGAAAAGCGGTTTTAGACCAGCTAGAGAACAGCGATAGTAAATTAGAACCACTTGCAGAATTGACTGATAATGATTCGTGGGGGAAATTCGTCATCAGACACTGAAAACGATTTTGCGACTTTGCTCAGCGATTTCAAATGTATTTCAAATTTCAGTGTTTTTGGTTTGATTATATTATTGAATTAAATTTATTATTATTATATTATTATTTTTTATGATTATTAATTAAATTATAATTTAGGATTTCGTGTTTCAAGTTTTATCCTACCCGGGATGTTTACTAGACTCTTGTTCGGACAGATTTCAGTGAGTTATTCCTAAAAATTACAGCCTACAATAAAAAACTACATATTTCCATGCAAAAAAATGTACCGCTTTCAGCACCAAAAATCGGAAATAATCAGACCGCTAGGGAGGTTAATGGTGATTATATAAAAAACTCAAGCCTATTCGTTCATTAAACTTTGCTTAGTATAAGACGGATTTTTCTCAGCCTGTGAATATTTGTAAAATACATAATGTGGCCCTCGTACTAAAATGTTTGGCTTCCCCTGCTGTAGACAATGGGGAAAGTTTACACCAGTAAGTGTACATTGCTACTTAGTTACCTTTTATACTTTGCTAGTAAAAGTGTTTGATTTCTCAGTTGCTCGGGGAAATCAGGCAATAATGGTAAGATCTATCTGTGTAGTTAGGAGCTTTGAAATGCTTTCGCCTCAAGAACAATTTTGCTTATTCCGCAGATAAATAACCCACTAGGACTTGCTGACAGAGGCTGGGAGCTCAGTCCTGGGTTTGCCCCCTTATACTGAGCTCAGAGCTCCTTACATTTACTTTCATTTTATTTTTTCTTCTTATTTATTTATTTTTACTGTACCATTTTATACTAGTATGTTCTTGTGTAAAGCTAAATTTCTGTCTCTTCAAGAAGCTAATAGACCTCTGTTGTGCCTGTGTACAGTATATTTCTGCTCCTACCAAAGACGTAAAGATGTCAGCTGTGGGGCATGTGAAATTTTGAGGTTCGGAATCCAGATTCTTTAACATTTTAGCTCTGGTTCACACTGATGCGGTCCAAAATTTGCACCATTTCCTTTTTTTTTTTTATTTAAATATTTATTAATTTTTCAGATAAACAAGTTATACAAACATACTCATTAAAACCTTAGCATATTATCAAAACATTTATCGTTTCTTCGCTTCCCCCCCTCCTCCTACCTTTATACCACCCATTCCCCCCCCCCATCCAGTCCCTAACCCCTTCTGCTCTGCATTTTCCTGTTCATTTCCGGAGATCATAATCCCTATAAAAGAAGAACAAAATATGTTTCGTATTATTCTATGTTAATCCCCCATAACCTCTAAGGCTAGCATTGACTATTTGAATTCCTCCCATTTGTTCCATCTTGTATGGTGACTCTCCATCTTATCTTCATTCAAATGATAAAGTTCCTCCAATTTACATATTAGATCCACCCTATCCACCCAGTCTTTTATTTTCAGCACCTCCTGTCTACTCCAATGCCTGGGTATCAGTCCCTTTGCTTTGCAGCATTTTCTGTGCAAATCCATAGGCCACCTTTTGCCCTGGTTCCCCTGGCCTTGCTTTGGTTATTGACTCCTAGAGCGCTGGAGGGCTTCATCCCCCACACACTGTCCATAGGCCACCTTTTGCCGCTTTTGCCCTGGCCTTCCTTTGGCTATTGACTCCTGGAGCGCTGGAGGGCTGCATCCTCCACACACTATCCATAGGCCACCTTTTGCCCTGGTTCCCCTGGCCTTCCTTTGGCTATTGACTCCTGGAGCGCTGGAGGGCTGCATCCCCCACACACTATCCATAGGCCACCTTTTGCCCCGGTTCCCCTGGCCTTCCTTTGGCTATTGACTCCTGAAGCGCTGGAGGGCTGCATCCCCCACACACTATCCATAGGCCACCTTTTGCCCCGGTTCCCCTGGCCTTCCTTTGGCTATTGACTCCTGAAGCGCTGGAGGGCTGCATCCCCCACACACTATCCATAGGCCAACTTTTGCCCCGGTTCCCCTGGCCTTCCTTTGGCTATTGACTCCTGAAGCGCTGGAGGGCTGCATCCCCCACACACTATCCATAGGCCACCTTTTGCCCCGGTTCCCCTGGTCTTCCTTTGGCTATTGACTCCTGAAGCGCTGGAGGGCTGCATCCCCCACACACTATCCATAGGCCACCTTTTGCCCCGGTTCCCCTGGCCTTCCTTTGGCTATTGACTCCTGAAGCGCTGGAGGGCTGCGTCCCCCACACACTATCCATAGGCCACCTTTTGCCCCGGTTCCCCTGGCCTTCCTTTGGCTATTGACTCCTGAAGCGCTGGAGGGCTGCATCCCCCACACACTATCCATAGGCCACCTTTTGCCCCGGTTCCCCTGGCCTTCCTTTGGCTATTGACTCCTGGAGCGCTGGAGGGCTGCATCCTCCACACACTATCCATAGGCCACCTTTTGCCCTGGTTCCCCTGGCCTTCCTTTGGCTATTGACTCCTGGAGCGCTGGAGGGCTGCATCCCCGACACACTATCCATAGGCCACCTTTTGCCCCGGTTCCCCTGGCCTTCCTTTGGCTATTGACTCCCGGAGCGCTGGAGGGCTGCATCCCCCACACACTATCCATAGGCCACCTTTTGCCCCGGTTCCCCTGGCCTTCCTTTGGCTATTGACTCCTGGAGCGCTGGAGGGCTGCATCCCCCACACACTATCCATAGGCCACCTTTTGCCCCGGTTCCCCTGGCCTTCCTTTGGCTATTGACTCCTGGAGCGCTGGCGAGTACATACTGCAAAACATTGTAGAACAGTAGAAGCGCGGCACATTATTGGTATTCATTTTATGCACATTAATATATGGGACTGTGTTTGGTGTTAGCAGCTTTCAAACTAGAAAGAATAGTATAGCAGCTCACAAGGTTTTCACATACAGTACAAATTTATGCCGAGTCTTTTTAACAGCTTAAAGTACAAAGCCCACCACTGTGGGAATGTGGGGTGAAGTGTGCATGTGAACGTGCACTGTATTCTTGCTGTGATCAGACTCTTGCTAACAGGCATGATTACACTGAAGGTGTCAGGAATCAGACATGTTGACTTCCAGCTGGTGATTGCCATCATTTGACTGCAATTGCCTGGCAGAGCAGTGCTGCAAAAGCATCGCATTGTAATGAAAGCCTCCCGCTGCCCCTTATTATCAAGAGGCAGATAGATAATGGATCTCTTTATCATGCTGGAGCATATTTTAGCTGCTTTAAGAAAATAAAGAAGTACCTTATGGCAACATTATAAGTCTGCATGAATAGATTTACAATATACAGTAATATTAGCATTTTCCCCCTCAACCTGTAACTTTTACCAGTAAAACAATTCTCCTCCAGCTCCAGTCCATTGATTCAGTCTAGGCTGAGATAATGTCATTAGTTTGTTGCAGGCAGAAAGAAGCTTTTTCTCAGTCTCCTCTGCCACATTAATCTTTGTGAACCTAAAAGAAGTTTTGTATTGCCGCTCAAGTCCCTGGGTCCAATTCTGCTGGACTTGCACTGTGGGTGTTGGCTCAGGGAAAGGAGCTCATCCCAGCTGTGCATATGCTAAAAGGAGGAAGACCTGGTCGCTGCTGGAAAAACCCAATGATCATACACATAAACTGCTAGATTGTACTCTCCTAGATTGTAAGCTCCAAGGAGCAGGGTCCTCCTATCCCTCTTGTATTGAACTGTATTGTTGCTGTATTGTCTCCCTTTATATTGTAAAGCGCTGAGCAAACTGTTGGCGGTATATAAATCCTGTATTATAATAATAATAATAATAAAAGCAGCTTCAGCCTAGGACTGTCCAAGCTACGCCCCTGACGTGTTTTGCCCCCCAGTCACATTTACCAGACCATTCCTTTCCTGAATGAACACAATGCGTGATTGACACCAATCAATAACTGTGTTCATTCATAACTAAAGCATAGTAAACTGTGTTTTCTTGTGGGAATGGGGGGGGAGGGCTTGTCAGGTTGGCTGTATAGGGCCCGTGGTTTGGGGGGCCCTGTCAGGTTGGCTGTATGGTTTCTAACAGCAACCCTGCCTCCAGGACTAAGCCTCAGGATAGGACAAAATTTGTCGGGGCGTGGCTTGGACGAAGCTAGGCTGAGGCTGCTTTTACCAGTATGACCATCAGGTTCTTCCAGAGTGTGGCGATCGGGTCTTCCTCCTTTTAGCCACATTCATTTTGTTACTTTTGTACCAACTTGATGGGGCTATCATGTTCACACATGATCCTGAACGAATGACAATATTTTAATAGGAATGTTTGTTTTCTGATTATTTGTACTCCAGTTGCTATGGACTATTCACATGGTTACATTGGCCTATACCCATGTCTCCTCTATTGACTATATGTACGGATTCTATATGCTACAATGTTTGTACTTTGCTATATTGTTTCAATAAAATGTTCTACCTGTAAAAAAAAAAAAAGAAAAAGGTCCAAGGTGAGAGGTTGCAGCAGGGGCTGATCTGTGCCAGACATTTGTTAACAAAGGCAAATACTGTATAGGCATCAGGAGTGAAATGACTGTGACATCTTCAAGTTCTCTTCTGTATGCATGAAGTGACATCTGCTATGTAATTGCTGAGCAGCCTGGTCAGAGAACATGCCCTCCACCATCACCACTTTCTGGCCACACTGCTAGCAAGGAGACGAAAACATAACGAAAACATAACGAGGTACCAGGTGCAAACTGGAGATGATCACAACTATTCATCACAGTGGGGGGTCTACAGCCCTGGCCAAAAGTTTTGAAAATTACACAAATATTAATTGTCACAAAGTGTGCTGCTTCAGTGTTTTTAGATCTCTTTGTCAGATGTTACTATGGCATACTGAAGTATAATTACAAGCATTTCAGTGTCAAAGGCTTTTATAGACAATTATGCAAAGAGTCCATATTTGCAGTGTTGACCCTTCTTTTTCAGGACCTCTGCAATTTGCCTTGGCATGCTGTCAATCAACTTCTGGGCCACATCCTGATGATGGCAGCCCATTCTTGCATAATTAATGCTTGGAGTTTATCAGAAGTTGTGGGGTTTTTTTTGTTCACCCGCCTCTTAATGATTGACCTCAAGATCTCAATGGGATAAAGATCTGGGAAGTTTCCTGGCCATGGACCCAAAATGTAGATGTTTTGTTCCCCAAACCACTTATTTATTACTTTTGCTTTATGGCAAGGTGTTCCATCATGCTGGAAAAGGCAATGTTCATAACCAAACTGTTCTTGGATGGTTGGGATAAATTGCTCTCGGGGGATGTTTTTGTATCATTCTTCATTCATGGCTATGTTCTTAGGCAAAATTGTGAGTGAACCCATTCTCTTGGCTGAGAACCCCTCACATGAATGGTCTCAGGATGCTTTTCTGTTGGCATGACAGGTCTGATGGTAGCACTCACCTTTTCTTCTCCAGACAAGGTTTTTTCTGGATGCCTCAAACAATCGGAAGGGGGATTCATCAGAGAAAATGACTCAGCAGTCTAATTCCTGTAACTTTTGCAGAATATCAGTTTGTCCCTGATGTTTTTTTCCCTGGAGAGAAGTGGCTTTTTTGTTGCCCTTCTTGACACCAGGCCATCCTCCAAAAGTCTTTATGTCACTGTGCGTACAGATGCACTCACACCTGCTTACTGCCATTTCAGAGCAAGCTCTGCACTGGTGGTCAGGACCAGGACAAGCGATGGGGCGTCTGCCCTAGGCGCAATGATTTACCGTATGGATGGGGGTGTCTTCCTTCTGTTTCAAGGCTGACAGGAGTAGTGACAGAGGCAGCATTATTCCTGTCAGTCCAGCTCTGAGAGTGGTAAGGAGAGGTTGAGAAAGTCAGGAGGTGACTTCCTACAAGTAAAGCGCTCCTTAATTCAGTTTGCCATCTTTGCCCTGGGTGCTAGATGACCTTGTCCCAGCACTGCTGGTGGTGCCCCGATCTCACAGCTTAATCAACTTTAGGAGATGGTCCTGGAATTTGCTGGACTTTCTTGGGCGCTCTGACCCTTCTTCACAACAGTTGAGCCTCTCTCCTCCTTGAAATTCTTGATGATCCTAAAAATTGTTGATTTAGGTGCAATGTTAGTGGCAGCAATATCCTTGCCTCTCTCTTTTTGTGCAAAGCAATGATGACTGCACGTGGTTCCTTGCAGGTAAATTAATATTTGTGTCATTCTCATAACGTTTGGCCAGGGCTGTAGGTCATCACCAATCATTACGCATGCACCAACTGTTCATTCACAAAAGTAACATGTTAGGACTGTGCGAGCTATCTGTCGGTGCAGTGTATGTTTACTATCAGCTGACAGATCTACAACACAGCCTCGCAGCTCTGACTGATCATTTTTTATTGAATTTGTGAATGAACAGTCAGAGCTGGTGGGGCTGTGTAAATATACAAGACACCAGCAGAGTCACACAGTGTCAGGGCTCCAGGGTATGACCAGAGGTATGTGAACTGACGCAGGGAAACGCAGGCTTCAGATATGTGATAAACAATATAATTTATTAACACTAACAATACATAAATGCAGTGCAATACTAAAACATAACACAGTGCAAATGAACCAAACCAAACCACCCACAGATAACAATACATACGATGCAAGCATCGTCAGGCAGGCCGGGTCAATAACAATCGGGCAGGTAGGAACAGGAGGAGCAGGCAGAGAGTAGTCAGGTCACGAGCCGGGTAAAGCAACTAACGGGCAGGTAGGTACAGGGGGTCAGGCAGAGAATGGTCGGGGTCACAAGCCAGGGATCAAACAGGAGAAGTCAGCAGAGGTCCGGATCAGGCAGGGTCAGCAACGAATCAGTCAGTCAGACAGGAACAGGAACAGGAATGCAGGTAACAAGATACAGGGGCCCATAGGAAAACACACACCAAGGCCCAGACTGCAGGTCTGGCCATCCCTTAAATACACCTGCATAATCAGCTTCAGGTGTTTGGCTGACTACAGGGTTGAGTCTCTGATTGCTGAGAGCACCCGCTGGCCAGCCCTGGTACTGCAGCCCACAAGGCAGGTGAGTCCCACCATTACTGGCAAGTCCATTCCTGACAGTACCCCCCCTCAAGGAGCGGCCTCAGGACGCTCCAAACAGTCCTAGCTGGGCAAAATGTACCGCCCGGGTCTGGTAACTGGCGGGATATCAAAGACTGGCACATCGGGCTGGACTCCGGGCAGCGGCACACCGGGCAGGACTCCGGGCAGCGGCACACCGGGCAGGACTCCGGGCAGCGGCACACCGGGCAGGACTCCGGGCAGAGGCACATCGGGCAGGACTCCGGGCAGAGGCACATCGAGCTGGACTCCGAGCAGAGGCACATCGAGCTGGACTCCGGGCAGAGGCACATCGAGCTGGACTCCGGGCAGAGGCACATCGAGCTGGACTCCGGGCAGAGGCACATCGAGCTGGACTCCGGGCAGAGGCACATCGAGCTGGACACCGGATCACCAGGCGGAGCAGCAGGCGCCGGGTTTCCCGGCGGAGCGGCAGGCACCAGGCCATTAGGCGGAGCGACAGGCATCTGGCCCCCAGGCGGGGCGGCGGGTGCCGGGCCCCCAGGCGGAGCAGCGGACGCCGGGCCCCCAGGCGGGGCGACGGGTGCCGGGCCCCCAGGAGGGGCGGCGGGCGCCGGGCCCCCAGGAGGGGCGACAGGCATCGGGCCCCCAGGAGGGGCGACGGGCATCGGGCCCCCAGGAGGGGCTCCGGGCCCCCAGGCAAAGCGGCGGGCGCCGGGCCCTCAGGCGGAGCGGCAGGCACCGGGCCCCCAGGAGGGGCGGCAGGCACCGGGCCCCCAGGAGGAGCGCCGGGCCCCCAGGCGGAGCGGCGGGCACCGGGTCATCAGGCACGACAACGGGCATCGGGTCACCAGGCATCAGGTCATTTGGCTCGCCAGCGGGCACCGCGTCATCTGGCAAGGCAGTGGGCACCGAGTCACCAGGCACGACAGTCGGTTCCGAGTCAACTGGCATGACCACGGGCACTGGGTCAGACATTGGATCGTCTGGCTCGACAGCGGGCATCGGGTCACCAGGCATCAGGTCATTTGGATCGACAGCGGGCACCGGGTCATCTGGCGTTGGATCGGCTGGCTCGACAGCGGGCATCGGGTCACCAGGTATGACAGCGGGCACTGGGTCACCAGGCATCAGGTCATTTGGCTCGCCAGTGGGCACCACGTCTTCTGGCAAGGCAGTGGGCACCGAGTCACCAGGCACGACAGTGGGCTCCGAGTCAACTGGCATGACCGCGGGCACTGGGTCAGACATTGGATCGTCTGGCCCGACAGCGGGCATCGGGTCACCAGGCATGACAGCGGGCACTGGGTCATCAGGCATGGGATTGTCTGGCTCAACAGCGGGCATCGGGTCACCAGGTATGACAGCGGGCACTGGGTCACCAGGCATCAGGTCATTTGGCTCGCCAGCGGGCACCGCGTCATCTGGCAAGGCAGTGGGCACCGAGTCACCAGGCACGACAGTGGGCTCCGAGTCAACTGGCATGACCGCGGGCACTGGGTCTGACATTGGATCGTCTGGCCCGACAGCGGGCATCGGGTCACCAGGCATGACAGCGGGCACTGGGTCATCAGGTACCGGATCGTCTGGATCGACAGCGGGCATCGAGTCAACTGGCCTAATGGAATCATCAGGCTGGATCAGTTCATCAGGCTGAATGGAGGCATCAGGCTGGGTAGAGGCCTCAGGCTGAATGGAGGCATCAGGCTGAATGGAGGCATCAGGCTGGGTAGAAGCATCAGGCTGGGTAGAGGCATCAGGCTGAATGGAGGCATCAGGCTGAATGGAGGTATCAGGCTGGGTAGAGGCATTAGGCTGGGTAGAGGCATCAGGCTGGGTAGAGGCATCAGGCTGAATTGTGGGCGCCGAGGCACCAGGCTGAACCACGGAAGGCAGGTTCTCAGACGGCAGGCTCACCGGTTTGGATACTGGCAGAATGGTACTGGTTGGAAAGAATTTTTACTTTTTTCTGGTTTTAACTACTGGAGCACTGCAAGTAAACGCAGGTCTGCAAACGAATGGAGCAGCTGAGGACAGAGAAGAGCTAGAAGATGGAACAGAGGAGGGAGCAGTTGCTACAGAGGACTTCTTTACAGGGTTAAAGAAAGGATAGGTGCAGCGAGTGGGAGCAGAGGACTGGTATGTGGTAGTTAGAGTATACTGGGCAGTCACTGGGGGTGCTGTCGGGGATGCAGGAAGAGTGCCTTGAGTGGAGGAATGATGTTGTAAGCTGACTGAGGCTGGGTGCAAAAAGTCTGACCATGTCTGCAGTATGGGTTGAACAAAGCTCCGCTTACACAAAGCCTGTCTGGTCAAAGACTGCACTGCGTTTATACAATCTCTTAGTACCTGTGGTGAACATGCAGAATAACGCTCCAGAAAATAATCCACATCATCCTCTAATAACCATACCAGGGACTCTACCTGGTCGGCACTAAATGGCGGCAAAAATACATCCCTGCATTCGGGGGTACCAGATGAAACCAACTCAGCACAAACCTGAATCAATGGCTGCACCTCAGAGAATTCTGTGCCCTGATCTACTAGGCAATGAGCGATCCTTATGCACTCTAGCAATTGATCCCTGGGATACTCCTTCAGAGTCTGATAAGCATATTCTCTGTCATCAAACACTAGCAGAGATAAATACACAACCTCATCAAGATCCATCCTTCCCAGCAACAAGCCAAGATGGCTTCCCTGTGCAGCCACTTCTGTTCAGGATTGGCCTTGGTGTAATGTCAGGGCTCCGGGGTATGACCAGAGGTATGTGAACTGACGCAGGGAAACGCAGGCTTCAGATATGTGATAAACAATATAATTTATTAACACTAACAATACATAAACGCAGTGCAATACTAAAACATAACACAGTGCAAACGAACCAAACCAAACCACCCACAGATAACAATACATACGATGCAAGCGTCGTCAGGCAGGCCGGGTCAATAACAATCGGGCAGGTAGGAACAGGAGGAGCAGGCAGAGAGTAGTCAGGTCATGAGCCGGGTACAGCAACTAACGGGCAGGTAGGTACAGGGGGTCAGGCAGAGAATGGTCGGGGTCACAAGCCAGGGATCAAACAGGAGAAGTCAGCAGAGGTCCGGATCAGGCAGGGTCAGCAACGAATCAGTCAGTCAGTCAGACAGGAACAGGAACAGGAACAGGAATGCAGGTAACAAGATACAGGGGCCCATAGGAAAACACACACCAAGGCCCAGACTGCAGGTCTGGCCATCCCTTAAATACACCTGCATAATCAGCTTCAGGTGTTTGGCTGACTACAGGGTTGAGTCTCTGATTGCTGAGAGCACCCGCTGGCCAGCCCTGGTACTGCAGCCCACAAGGCAGGTGAGTCCCACCATTACTGGCAAGTCCATTCCTGACACACAGGCACAACAGTGCTGACTATTCATTCACAGTAGCAAACATCAGCCAGCTGCTAGTAAACATCCACTGCACTGGCAGATAAGCACACAGCCCTGCAGCTCTGATTGATCTTTTACTATTCTGAATGAACAGTCAGAGCTGGCAGGGCTGTGTAAATATACATGACACCGGCAGAGTCACACAGCCACAACAGTGCTGACTGTTCATTCACAATAGCAAACATCAGCCAGCTGCTAGTAAACATCCACTGCACTGGCAGATAAGCACACAGCCCTGCAGCTCTGATTGATCTTTTACTATTGTGAATGAACAGTCAGCGCTGATGGGGCTGTGTAAATATACATGACACCGGCAGAGTCACACAGCCACAACAGTGCTGACTGTTCATTCACAATAGCAAACATCAGCCAGCTGCTAGTAAACATCCACTGCACTGGCAGATATGCACACAGTCCCACAGCTATGATTGATCTTTTACTATTGTGAATGAACAGTCAGAGCTGGTGGGGCTGTGTAAACATACATGACACCGGCAAAGTCACACAGCCACAACAGTGCTGACTGTTCGTTCACAATAGCAAACATCAGCCAGCGGATGGTAAACATCCACTGCACTGGCAGATATGCACACAGCCCTGCAGCTCTGATTGATCTTTAAGCAAACATCAGCCAGCTGCTAGTAAACATCCACTGCACTGGCAGATATGCACACAGTCCCACAGCTCTGATTGATCTTTTACTATTGTGAATGAACAGTCAGTGCTGATGGGGCTGTGTGATGTATCTGCCAGTGTTAGGTATGTTTACTGGCAGTCATCAAATCTATCACATGGCCCACAGCACTGACTGTCCATTTATAATAGCAAAAGATCTGTCAGTTTAGAGAGGGGGCAGAGGCACATTGCTGGCTGTAACTCTCCCTTAGGAATGCCCATAACTTGAGCCTTAGCCAAAGGTAGAGGTAGAGTTGCACATAGAATCAGTTTAATTTTAAACCACTGCACTTATCTTAATAGGACCAATTATTATGGGTATTGCCCCCCTTGGGGATTCTACAAAGATTTTCACTCTCTGGTGATAACTCTCATTTAAAGCGGAGCTCCACCCAAAATGGGAAGTTCTGCTTTAAGCCTTTGTCCCCCGCTCCCCATTAAGGATTGGCACCTTTGGGGAGCGGGTACCTGAATTTGACAGGTACCTGCCCCCACTTCCACTGCGATCACCTAAGTGATTGGAAGAAAAAGTTGTCCTCCCCCCTCTCTCCCTGTAGTCTTCTGGGACACATGACAGGTCCCAGAAGACTACAGGACCATTCACAAAGCACAGCACTTCTCGCAGATGCGCAGTGGGCACCCGGCTGTAAAGCTGCAAGCTGTCACTGCCGGGTGCACACACACTGAAGATGCCAGCGCCAGGGAGAGAAGACGGCTGGTGAAACCAGCGGTGGTGAGGACACCGCGGGATAGAGGGACAGGTAAGTGGCTGTATTTTAAAAGCCAGCAGCTACAGGTTTTGTAGCTGCTAACTTTTGATTTTTTTTCTTTTTAGGTGGAACTCTGCTTTAAATAGTAACATCACTTTTCTTGAGAAAAAAAATCCCCTCTGGCTGTTCCATTAACATTACAGGGATTTTAACAAACTTTTAGGCAGTTTCCTAACTTTTGTTGCTTTGGCCATACATTATTATTATTATTATACAGTATTTATAAAGCGCCAACAGTTTGCTCAGCGCTGTACATTACAAAGGGGGACAGAACATGTGACAGAACAATACCAATACAATGCGATACATGAGGGGATCGAGGGCCCTGCTCTTTCGAGCTTACAATCTAGGAGGGAGGGGATGGTGGTACAGGAGGAGATAGCTGTGGGGGATGGAGTGGTAGGAAGAGTGGAGGAGGTCGGCAAGTTAGCAGGGGGTGGGGTAGGCTTCCCTAAAGAGGTGGGTTTTCAGGGTGCGCCTAAAAGAGAGGAGAGTAGGTGATAGACTGATGGGTTGGGGCAGGGAGTTTCAGAGGATGGGTGACACCCTGGAGAAGTCCTGGAGGCGGGCGTGGGAGGAGGAGACCAGGGAACTAGAGAGAAGGAGGTCTTGTGAGGAGCGGAGTGTGCGTGCTGGGCGGTACTTGGATATTAGGTCAGTGATGTAGTTTGGGGCAGTATGGTGGACGGCTTTGTACGTCAGTGTTAGGATTTTGAATTTGATCCGTTGCACATTATACAACCCTCATTAAGTATCTCACATTATACAATTTTCCTTTAGAATTACCAAAACTATATAATATGAGGTCATACCTAAACACTTTCAATGTGTATGCAATAAGGCAGGCCCTTGCACTACATAGTTGAAGATAAATCTAAAAGAAATTTAATAACAAAATTGTAAAATGTATAGCCCGCTTTATTGTGAATGAGAGGGTTTGGTTCATTATCATGAACTGGTGCACTCTCAGTGTTCTAATGAAAAAAAACGCAGGGTTTGCATTCCTTTAGAAATATTTAACCCTCATTAAGTATCTCATCAAAACTGACATTTCTATTGCATAGTCAATTCTATGTGGCTTATGGATACACAGAGCAGGGCTCAGGAGCAAGCACGCATGAGTGCTCCTGTTGCAAGCAGCTTACTATGGGAGCACACAGTGGGGGTGGGAGTGGAGCGCAGAAGAGGATCAGGGCTGCTCTGTGCAAAACCATTACAGGGAGAAGATAAGCATAACAAGTTTGTTATAAGAAAAAAAAAGCTTTACTATCACTTTAACCGCTTCAATACTGACGCTTCCTGCTTAGGCCAATTTTCAGTGTTAGCTCTGTCACGCTTTGAATGCCAATTACTCACTAATGCAACACTATGCCCAAATGATATTTTTATCATTTGTTTTAGACAGATAGAGCCTTTTTGGTGGTATTTAATCACCCTTTGGTATATAAAAAAAAACAAACAATGAAAATTTTGAAAAAAAAAATGTTTGCTTGGTTTCTGTTATAATATTTTGCAAATAAATAATCTTTCTTCATAAATTTAGGCCAAAATATATTTTGATACATTTATTTGGTAAAAGTAACTCAAATCAATGTATATTATTTACCGTATTTTTCGCTCCATAAGACGCACTTTTTTCCCCCCAAAAAAGGGGAGAAAATGTCAGTGCGTCTTATGGAGCAAATATGGAGCGGCTGGTCCAGTATTTCCACTGCCGCCGTGTCAGAATACCAGTCCGGCCGCTCAGCTCTGCAGCGGGACCTTATGGAGATGACTGCTGACCTTTGGGGAGGTGGGGAGCGGGTACCTGAATTTGACAGGTACCCGCTCTTACTTCCGCGGAGTTGTTCTTTGACCTTACCTGTTCCTCTATCCAGCGGCGCGCTGTCTTCCCGGCTTCTGTAGTGTGGGCGCTGGGCTTGACAGCCGGGTGCCCAGTGCGCATGCGCAAGAAGCGGTGCTTTTTGTGAATGGTAAGGCGGTACCTGGGACACATGACAGATCCCAGAAGCCGCCGGACCAATCACAAAGCACAAGTGCTTCTCGCCCATGCGCACTGGGCACCCGGCTGTCATGCCGAGCACCGACACTACAGAAGCCGGGAAGACAGCGCGCGGCTGAAAAGAGGAACAGGTAAGATCAAAGAACAACTCCGCAGAAGTAAGAGCGGGTACCTGTCAAATTCAGGTACCCGCTCCCCACCTCCCCAAAGGTCAGCAGTCATCTCCTGTACTATGTCCGTAGTCTCTGGTCATCCCTGTGCTGTCCGCAGTCTCTGGTCATCCCTGTGCTGTCCGCAGTCTCTGGTCATCCCTGTGCTGTCCGCAGTCTCTGGTCATCCCTGTGCTGTCCGCAGTCTCTGGTCATCACTGTGCTGTCCGCAGTCTCTGGTCATCTCCTGTACTGTGTCTGCAGTCCATTAGTTCAGAATTTTTTTTTCCTGTTTTCTGCCTCTAAAACCTAGGTGCGTCTTATGGTCAGGTGCGTCTTATGGAGCGAAAAATACGGTAGTTTGTAGGAAAGTTATAGAGTCTACAAACTACAGTATACATAAGGTATTTAAAAATTGATCAATCCTGATGTACTGATGGCCTACCTCATTTCCTGAGACAATAAAATGTCAGGACAGTACAGATACTCCCCAAACGACCCCTTTTTGAAAAGTAGACTGTCTGAGGTATTTAGTAAGAGGCATGGTGAGTTATTTGAAGTTATTTTTTGTCACAATTTTTTGGAAAATGAAGAAATTAAATAAAATGTAGGATTTTTTTACAATTTTTTTTACATACTGTCACCAAAGCAGTACAGCATTATCATCTGACTAGTGTGGCTTTGATCAGGGATACTGACTGGTGACAGTATGTAAAAAAAACATTTTTTTTACATTTTTTTTTAACACACTGTGACCAGAGCAGTGTTACTACAGTGACTCTGTACTAATCCTAGGAGGTGATCAGGATTTTTGTTTTAACACTATGACTGATTATAGCAGTGATGATCTCTGTTATCAGCAAACATTTTTATGAATGGCATCAATTCAATGGCATTGTGTACTATTGGGAAAGCTGCGATTGGCCACACATCACATCACATGGTACAGATGCACTGTGATTGGCCCTGTATGTACCATGTGATCACAGTGACAAATCACAATGATTATTACAATAGCACACAATGAATGGCTATGAATGAAATCCATTCATTGTGTACAACTGTTAGGTGATTGCTGTGATTGGTCACAGTGATCACAAGGTACTGGGGCCGACCCAGACAAAGTGGGTGACAGATTGTGCTGCAGTGCGACCTGGAGGTTAAGCATGAGGTGTGTGACTGCGATGACATTTTATGAGGTCCTCCAGAACAACAGTGCTTCCTCTTGTTTGTGTTTAGACCAGGTGGGAGGTAGTTAAAGAGGAACTTTGGGCTTTTTTAAATTTAAATTAGAGTTCAGCAGCTACAAATACTGAAATGTAAATTCTTTCTTATAGAGCTGCTTAGAAAAAAAAAATCACACTTTCATTTTTTATTTATTTAGAGTTTGCTTTTTTTTTTTGGAGGGGGGGGAGTTATTTTACTCAGGGGAAAGTTTGTAAAGCAGTTAATGTGACATTCACCAAACACATACTGAAGGTGAATCTACGCAGTGAATGTGTTTTAAGTTACCACCTGCAGTAAATGTTTGTTGAATGTCATATGAACTGCTTTATAATATCCACCTTAGTGTTTTTCTATTTGAGTTTTTTCTGAATTTTTTCTGTGTGTGTTTGATAATTTTTTGATCATTTTCTGGGTGCATTTTTTTTACTTAGTTTTTTTTTGCTGTTTGTCTTTTTTTTTTTGAAAAGTAAAATAATGAGGTTCATTAGGGGCATATTCTGGCACAAGAGCAGGTCTAAAATAGTTGAAAGAAGCTGTTAAAAAAAAAAGCAAAACACTGCAAATTTATAAAGCATTGTTTTCCACTTGCTTATGGATTTGTGTGTACCAGGGGCGGACTGACAACTCATGGGGCCCCCGGGCAATAGGGGATCATGGGACCCCTGTGTCCTTGCCCAAACTCAAAAAACCCTATGAAAAAGGTACCAGGGGCATCTTATGGGGCCCCCTACTGACCCCGGGCCCTCAGGGAGTACCGAAGTTTCCAAATGGTCAGTCCGCCCCTGGTGTGTACACATTCCTTGCTGGCAAATATACAAAAAGTATCAAACTTTTTTTCATATTAAAGAAGCATGTGCAATTGCAAATTTGATTATTGGTTCACTTCTCCCCTCCCCCTTAAAAAAAAAACTACTACTTACCCTCCCCACACTTTAGCTCTGCCCTTCACATTCCTCTTCAATGTAGGATAATGGTCCTTTTCTGAGCTGAATGATACGCATCACCAAAGGGCCCCCCCTAACCTGTGAGCCCAGGCTGTCATGGATTCATTAATACACCACCTGGGGGAAGGGTTGTCATGGCACAGTCTGGGCTTATAGTGGAATGCTGCAAACAACAGCGCTCACACATCAAAACCTGACAGCCATTCTATGTAGCATTGAGGATCACCCACTGTGACACTGGAAGGGGAAGGAAGGGGAAGGATCTGTTCCTCATGGGACTGTCAAGATGACACTGGCTACCTTGCTTTCTGCATAAGTGTTTTTTAAATTTAGTACCACCTGGTTGCACCCAGCCAGAGTTTGTCTGATAGATGGAACTGTTTCTTTTTGTTTCCCTAATTCCACTCTAGCTATTTACACCTGCCTGCTATCAGTTAGTATCTCTGGTTATAGTGAGGGGAGAGGCAATAGAGATGAAGTGTCCTTCTTTGGCCAACCATTAAGTGTTTTGTTGCCAGTGATTCATGCTGGGGAAGGCCACAAAAATTTGGGTCAACTTTGAGTAGGGGCCTTTTGTCCCCAAGCTTAGGCCTGGGAAGAAAATGCTGTCTGAGCTTTAAGGCCTGTTGTGTGGAGACCTGGATTTGAGCCTAAACTGGTCCTCAGAAGCTGTTCTGCTGTTAATGGAGATAGTGGGAAGAAGCTGGAACCTCATTGAGGCCTGGTGACTTTCTTGGGAGGATTCACCGAGAAGACCTAAAACCAGCTAAATTTCTGCTACTTACTGTGGCTCCAGTTTTGGCCCTTTACCTTGTACAAGCTGGAGGAGGATCTGGAATCTGTAAGTGATGTTATGTGTATCTGGAACCCTTTCCCTCTCCCCCCAGTGAATTATTGGAAGAATAAAATCTCCAAAACCTTTAAAAGGAGAACCATCAAAGGATTACGTTGTGACGTCACAAGCCGCTCCCATTGTTGACGGCACGACGCTCACAATCCTTTGATGGTGTCTGATAACTATACTTTGGAGAAAATGACATCGATGTGATCATTGTTTGCACATTGTGTGGAACAGTGTGGTGCACTATAGTACCAATTACATGTGAGGGCAATACTGGGAGTTTTGTTTTTATGGTAAATAAAGCTTTTATACAAGTAAAACGTTGTCTATGGAGATTTCTCTTTATACATGTAAGACTGAGCAGGAATGAAGTATGGGATGAAGGAAGTATTAACCTCCCTGGCGGTCTAATTATGTCAATAATTTTGAATGTCAAAGCGGTACATTGTTTTGCATGGGAATTTGTTGTTTTTTATATTGTAGGCCTGTAATTCTTAGGAATAACTCATTTAAATCTGTCCAAACAAGAGTCTAGTAAACATCCCGGGTATGATACATTTTGAAACATGATATCATAAATTATAATATAATAAATAATTATAAAGAAAATACTATAATAATAAAAAATTTAATTCAATAATGTAATCAAACCAAAAACACTGAAATCTGAAATTTGAAATAGTACAAAAAGCGATAACCTCGAGCCACACTCGGGATCACACTGTAGTGCTTGTCCTGTGATCCCCCAATCCTTACTTTGTCCTCCCACTTTGTCCTCTGGCTGTGTCCTCCAGCCAATGCCAGCATACGTCTTCTGGGTTCCCTTCCCTGCGAGCGTCAGGCAGACGCAGGGGGGTGGAACCGGCAGGAGATTCAAAAAAGTAAAAACATGACATACACACAATACATTGTACTCTGTTGGGATTACATTACTGTATCATACCATTTCACATATATTTTGTTCCGAGTGCTTTGTCCTGTGCCCTGCCTGCATTTTTACTGTTCTTTCTGTCTGGAAACTGAGAAACGTCCATGGCGTCCAAAAAGCGTCCCTTTAGGTCAAAAGTGGTTTTAGACCAGCTAGAGAACAGCGATAGTAAATTAGAACTACTTGCAGAATTGAGTGATAATGATTTGTGGGGAAATTCATCATCAGACACTGAAAACGATTTTGCGACTGAGCTCAGTGATGTGCAAACTTGGCGCTATATTTCAAATTTCAGTGTTTTTGGTTTGATTATATTATTGAATTAAATTTATTATTATTATATTATTATTTTTTATGATTATTTATTAAATTATAATTTATGATTTCGTGTTTCAGGTTTTATCCAACCCGGGATGTTTACTAGACTCTTGTTCGGAGAGATTTCAGTGAGTTATTCCTAAAAATTACAGCCTACAATAAAAAACTACATATTTCCATGCAAAAAAATTTACTGCTTTGAGCACAAAAATATGGACATAATCAGACCGCTAGGGAGGTTAACAAAATTTTTGGCACACAAGAGGTGATAAGGAATGAAGAAGTAAAAGGCAGTTTATAACACCATTGTGAAGCACAGAAGATATAATTAGGACTTTTTGTGGGACTGCATAATTATGGAATTTTTTTTAATGGTTCATATGACTTTCGGAAGCACATATTTAAGTTGATGGTTTTATGTTAAGAGAAGTGTGGCACTGGTTGATATTGATTTTATAAAGTTCATCTCATCATATATGAGGGTGTGAATAGTGAGGGTGATTCCTTATACAAATTATGTTTATTAGTTTTTTTATGTAATAGCAACTCAAAAGGGTTTGGTAATTTTAAAATGATAACTGTTACACATTTCCCATTTTCATTGAAGGACCAAGCCCTATGGTAATGTTAGCCCACTCCACCACTGGTGGTCCCTCTTCTGAGCTCAGGGGTTGCTACATTTACAGTATGCATTCCATTTTTAAAATGTACTGTTTGGGGTAGACCAGGTTTGTGGGAGAGCACTTGAGGTGGAGTTTGGTATAATGTTTGGGTTTAGATATAAGGCTCCAGATTATGCAGTAAGAAATTATTTTCTGGTTTTATTTTCACTTCCTCCATGGTCATTTGAGACATCAGTGTAGTCAAGGTTGTGAAAGAACGCTGACCTACTGCATCCTTTAAAGGAGAAGTATGGCCAAAGATTTTTTAACCCTATATGTCCTATGGATCACTGTGACACATTTTCAGCTGACTGTGGGCTAAAGTCGCTGTCTGCTGAACTCTGGCGGTCCAGGCTCTGGAAAGATCCCGAACATATGGTCGGGATCCACCAAGATTCCTGGACCAGCAGCTGGCTCAGCCTCTCAGCACGCCAGTGAGATCCTGCACCAACTAGTCTCACCCCCTCCACAATCCAGTGCTCCTGTGAGTGCTGGATGAGCAGAGCAGAGAGCCAGTGTCAGGGCTCCCGGGTATGACCAGAGGTTTGTGACTGACGCAGGGAAACGCAGGCTTTATAAACAATATAATTTATTGAAGACTAACAATACAAACATAAACGCAGTGCAATACTAAAACATAACACAGTGCAAACGAACCAAACCAAACCACCCACAGATAACAAAACATACAATGCAAGCGTCGTCAGGCAGGCCGGGTCAATAACAGGAGGTCAGAACGTATAGGGTTAAGCAGGAGAATGGTCAGACAAAGCCAGGGATCAGAGCAGGAGAATGGTCAGACAAAGCCAGGGATCAGAGCAGGAGAATGGTCAGACAAAGCCAGGGATCAGAGCAGGAGAATGGTCAGACAAAGCCAAGGATCAGAGCAGGAGAATGGTCAGACAAGCCAGGGATCAGAGCAGGGTCAGCAACGAATCAGACAGGAACAGGAACAGGAACAGGAACAGGGTAGCAGGAACAGGATACAGGGCCCAGGAGAAACACACACCAAGGCAGAGTCTGCAGGTCTGGCCATCCCTTAAATACACCAGTATAAGCAGTTCCAGGTGTTTGGCTGGCTGCAAGGTTGAGTCTCTGATTGCTGGGAGCACCCGCTGGCCAGCCCTGGTACTGCAGCCCATAAGGTAGGTGAGTCCCACCATTGCTGGCCAGTCCATTCCTGACAGCCAGAGACTGACAGTCACCGGCTATCTGCTCACTAAAGTCTAAAAACTGAGGGATCAGCAGTCTTTGGTCACTCAGTGCAAGGTTGGGGGGGGGGGGGGTGACAGATTCAGAATCCACCCAGGTGAGTATGAGTATAATTTTTTTTATTTTAAATTTCTCGAACCATCAATCCAGGAACCCTGGTCAAAATGAAGGTACTGTATGCCAAGCTGAGATCGGCTACATACATTGGTCAGAGTCAAGCTTCAAATCTGACCCAACAGAATTTTGTTAAAATATTTAACTATCTATCTATCTATCTATCTCTCAACCCCCCACCTCACCCCCTCGGTCTCCGCCCGAATCACACACCTACTGAGCGACATATCAGACTGGATGTCGCTCCACTTCCTTAAACTGAACCTCTCCAAAACCAAGTTTCTTGTCTTCCCCCCAGCCCGGACACCAGCCCCATTGACTTCTCCATCACATCCAACAACGCCACCATCAAACCCGCCCCGCAGGCCAGAGTACTTGGTGTCATTCTGGACTCCAACCTATCCTTCCAGCCCCAAGTCCAATCTTTAACAAACTCGTGCAGACTCCACCTCCGCAACATCGCCAAAATCCGCACGATCCTAACCCCAGAAACCACTAAACAGCTCATCCACTCCCTCATCATATCACGACTCGACTACTGCAACTCCCTCCTCACTGGCCTGCCTCGCCGCTGGCTATCCCCACTTCAGTCCATCCTGAATACAGCTGCCAGTCTCATTAACCTTTCCAACCGCTCTGTCTCCGCCACCCCCCTCTGCCAATCCCTCCACTGGCTTCCAATTGCGCAACGGATCAAATTCAAAATCCTAACGCTGACGTACAAAGTTGTCCACCATACTGCCCCGAACTACATCACTGACCTAATATCCAAGTACCGCCCAGCATGCACACTCCGCTCCTCTCAAGACCTCCTTCTCTCTAGTTCCCTGGTCTCCTCCTCCCACGCCCGCCTCCAGGACTTCTCCAGGGTGTCACCCAAATTCTGGAACTCCCTGCTCCAACCCATCAGATTATCACCTACTCTCCTCTCCTTTAGGTGCACCCTGAAAACCCATCTCTTCAGGGAAGCCTACCCCACCCCCTGCTAACTTGCCGACCTCCTCAACTCTTCCTACCACTCCATCCCCCACAGCTATCTCCTCCTGTGCCACCATCCCCTCCCTCCTAGATTGATAGCTCGAAAGAGCAGGGCCCTCAATCCCCTCATGTTTTGCATTGGCGCTTTATAAATACTGTATAATAATAATAATATTTCTTCAGGTCATTTGTCGATTTTTTAATGGTTAGTGGGGTCAAATCGATGATCGTTTTCAATCACAGTGAAGAGAAAATTCAAAGGAGTAGGATGGATGGAAAATTTTTCTTGAATGAAAACTATTCTGGCTGGGAATGTTGTTTTCGTTCAGTAAAAATCGTACATATTATAATGCATATGTTCTAGGAACAAAAGAAACCAGTTTCGTATGTCCGAAATTCAATTTTGAATATCAGTTCTGAATGAAATTTTAAGGGTTTTCTAACAAAATTAGTTGACTCATTGGAGGCAGGCTCAAATGCTCTGACAAGTGAATGAAATGTTACCGCTACATGGCCAGCTTTAATTCTATAATGTAACACAGGTAATGTTTTTACACTTTTTACTGCCTTTGCACAAGGAACAGCTTACATTGTACATTTAAAATGTTTTTTTTTCCAACTAGGTCCATTTTCATTTACCAATTCTGGAATGTACCTTTAATGCTCAAAAAAAGACATGTTAATTTAGCCGGAAGCCCTACATCTGTCAGCTGTAGATAAAGCACATTCTGTGTCTGTATTTTCCTCTTGGAACTTACCGAGATGTTTGCTAATATGAAAGATGAGATCCAAAGGAATGTCTAAGTGTTTTTTTTCTGTATGAGCAATTCAAAGACGGGCGATCACAGGATTTACAATGTACCATATGCATCAGTAGCATAAATGAAGTTCTGCATTCAGAGCCCTGACATACCACACTAAAATTAGTACATGCATCTCAAAGGCTGGGTGCACTCGTACTCTGGATCAGCACGATGAAAAGCTTTGTGCATTTGCACGGCATTAAATCAAAGTGTACAATTAACAAACATACACAGACAAAGAATAGCATTACCTTCGTTAAAATGGTAATTTCTCACATTTTTGTTTGAATATGTTGCATAAAAATATCTTCAACTGTAAATGTTAAAGAAATCTGTAGAGTTTTAGCATCTGTCGTCCCCAATGGAAGCAGCCATTTGCCTAAGAAACATACCCCCAAATATACCAAAGCCTATAGAACTATAGAAAGTATCAACCCCACTCAAGGCATTCATATGACCCAATTTGGGTGCTGGCTTACTGGGGATTGTAACGGCACACTGAATCCAGTCATGATGTTTTTTTTTTTTTAAATCTCAACACCCCTCCAAGGGAAACCCTATGATTTAAAGCCATTGGGGTCAAATGCATCAACGGAGAAACACATGCAGTTATTTGAAATGATTATTTAAATTTGATAAAAGCTATGAGGGATTGGATTTGGTGTATTGCTACAATCTTTCTATCACAGATTAAAGAGACATATGGGTTTGATTTACTGAAGGCAAATAGGCTGTGCACTTTGCAAGTGCAGTTGCACTAAAGCTTCATGTAGCGCTACCCTCGTGAGAGCCACTGTATTGTGGGTATCCTTAAGCCTCTCCCATCACAGCCAGGCAACAGGTATTTTTCACACCAACTTGCATCCAGAGACAATGACCAGTCCATGGGCTTGGTTTTGTTATTTTATTTCGGGAAATCAACTTGGATATAGGGATTATGGGATGCCAAGTTTGGCTTGAATTAATGGAAGGGGGACACTTCCCTCCTATGTACAAAGGCAGATCCTGGACTGTTTCTGAAAGCCATCAGTCGTTGCGGATCAATAGCAGCTGCCCTTTACAGCCTAGGAACTAGCAGCCCATCAAAAATCAACTTAACTTCCCATAGCCACATGCAGAGATGTCTTCTCTTCCCCCATAGAGCTTCTCCCAGCTCCACAGCCTGCAAGCACTATCAGCCCTCCTGGCTTCTTGGAAGATCTCCTGGGACAAGGATTAAGGATTGAGCCCAGAAAGCTTGCTACATGTCTTTCCCCTTGTAGATTCCAGAGTGTGCAGCTGTACTCACACTGTCCACTTTGCTCCCTGCTGCTCCAGACCTTGATCCCATTCATATCTCTCCACTAAATGTATCCTCCTGAGCCAGCTCAAACCCAGCCTGGAGGACGCCCCCCCACCACCCAGATCTAGGGGACCCCTCCTAGGCACCAACAGTCTCCACAGCATTCCATCTTCCACCTGACTCCCCTCTCAACCTGACTCTCCCATATTTATAGGCCAGTCCATCACTCTACCAGGGCCTCCAAACCAGGGATTGGCTGGATTCCCCATGAATATGCATATTAGGCCTCCACTTCTTCCTACTTACCAACTTCTGGAAGGTTCTATGGTCCTCCAGAGTCAGGAGGAGGCGTTAGAGCCACAACCTGTTAAGTCATCCAGCTGACCTGGAAGAACCCAACCTCAGTCACAGACTCATATAACTATCATGAGTCATATACAATGATTTTACCTATGATACACTACACTATTCTAGTAGCACACTAGAGGGTGCTACATTAGTAAATGAGGGGAAGCTCTGCTGACTTCCATCATCCAAACATATACAAGCAAAAATGCTGTTTTGTTTTTATTTTTATGTGATTGGGTATCCTTTACAAAGTGCACAGTCTATTTGCTTTTAGTAAATCAACCCCACAGTCCCTTTAAAAGTGATCTAGTTACCAGAGTCCTGTCATCGATCTACTCTCCTCCTGATCTGTACTGTCATTACCCATCTTTCACAGCTATTAGTCTTCTTCTCTGCCATCAATCATTTTTTTACTGATTATCATATGAAAGAACACACCCCCACATCCTATTAGACTTGCATACTCAAGCAACTGATCAGCATATTCTGTACCTCACATCTGCAGCACCCAGTTGCCAGCAAGGAGGAGCATGTACAACTAAAGAGATGCTGTGCATGTGTCTTTTCACATAACCCTTTGGCTTCTCCTCCAGCCTCTTTCCTGTCTACATGCCCTATGTGCAGCATTGCTTCTTGATAGTACAAAGGTACACCATGACTATGCAATGTCTCTTGGCACAGTGCCTTTAGTTTCCCTTAGGGGGTATATGTGACAAGGTGACAAGGCAGGAGCACAACTGGAATAAAGGTGCAATCCCATAACAGGAAGAACCTGAACAAGGACCTCCCTGGCAAGATCACCAGGTATTAGTTTAAGGAAAGCTTCATTAACATCAACTTTATTTTACCAACTGTACTTCCACTTTCTCCATCAGCTCATCCCCCCCACAGTTATTACCTTTTGTATCATTTGACCCTCCCTTTTAGATTATAAACTCTAAGGAGCAGGACACTCTGATTCCTCCTGTATTGAATTGTGTTGTAACTGTACTGTCTGCTCTGATATTGTAAAGTGCTGTGCATACTGTTGGTGCTATATAAACCCCGAATAATAATACTAATAACATGTTAAAGCTTATATCAGATTGGGTACTGTAGGTACATTTAAACTTTTTTTGGATCAAACCAGTCTAGCTGTAGGTGAATGGTCATTTCCTTAATATGTTAGGCCTTCTACCTGACAGAGTTGTAACCACTCACCATGTACAGTAAATGTTCTAGCTGAACTCCAGGCAAACAGCTAAACACACAGATAAAATACATAGATGAGAGCTGGTTTATATGTCACAAGAGGTGTGTGTCTGCCCACTCAGACATCCCGGAGATTTACACAGGTCTGCCAAATAGCAAAACCCCGTATATCAGAGGCAGGTACCTGGACTTTCTCTGCTGCAGTTTCCCTTTTACTTACAGGTGTCCTCCCCACCGTTACCCAGTGAAAGGCAGGCAGCAACACACTGAAAAGCTCATCTCTCCATCACTATGTTCTCCTATCCTATCTGCACTCTCCTGAGAACTCCTGACTAGCTCTTTGTGCTGCTTCTCCCCTTTCCTGAACCCTGCTGTACAGACTATACACTGGACTGCAAGTGAATGACACCAAGTCATATTAAATTATTGATACTCTTTGGCTTTGTGAATCCGGAACTGCATTCATGTGTGCCTTTTATAACTGCCTTCCCTCTTAAAGACTGCTGAACCTCACAGTGACTTTGCATCTGCCACGTGTATGGAGAGTGCCTAATAGTAGCTCCTCAGTTAAAGTAACCAAGTTCAGATCAGTGAGGCTGTTGTCTGGTTCCTGCACGAGGGGCACCCATAACTCCTTTGACTTGGGGCTGCATCTGTGTCTAGACATAACATATATGTACTTTCAGAATATGAGCATGTGTGTTCTGTACAGGGCTTTTTTCTCAGAGAAAAGGTGTAGAAACACAAACAGACAAGGGTGGTTGGGATGGTAGGTGTGGCCAAATTGCATTAACAGTTGGGCATTATTACAAACCGATTCATGAGTGCGTTGTGTATAGTGTATAGGGTTGAGGAGTGTGCTACAGAGTGCAGAGTTGAGGAGTGTGCTATGTACAGAGTGTAGGGTTGAGGAGTACATTGTGTACAGAGTGCAGCGTTTAGGCGTACGCTGTCTACAGAGTGCAGAGTTGAGGACTGTGTTGTATACAGAGTGCAGGGTTGGGGAGTAGGGAGTACACTACATGCAGAGTACAGGTTTGAGGAGTGTGCTGTGTACAGAGTGCAGGGTTGAGGAGTGCACAGTGTACAGAGTGCTGGGTTGAGTAGTGCGCTGTGTACAGAGTGCTGGGTTGAGTAGTGCGCTGTGTACAGAGTGCATGGTTGAGGAGTACGCTGTGTACAGAGTGCAGGGTTGAGGAGTGTGCTGTGTACAGAGTGCTGGGTTGAGTAGTGCGCTGTGTACAGAGTGCTGGGTTGAGTAGTGCGCTGTGTACGGAGTGCAAGGTTGAGGCGTGTGCTGTGTACAGAGTGCAGGGTTGAGTAGTGCGCTGTGTACAGAGTGCAGGGTTGAGGGGTGTGCTGTGTACGGAGTGCAAGGTTGAGGAGTACGCTGTGTACAGAGTGCAGGGTTGAGGAGTGCACAGTGTACAGAGTGCTGGGTTGAGTAGTGCGCTGTGTACAGAGTGCTGGGTTGAGTAGTGCGCTGTGTACAGAGTGCATGGTTGAGGAGTACGCTGTGTACAGAGTGCAGGGTTGAGGAGTGTGCTGTGTACAGAGTGCTGGGTTGAGTAGTGCGCTGTGTACAGAGTGCTGGGTTGAGTAGTGCGCTGTGTACGGAGTGCAAGGTTGAGGCGTGTGCTGTGTACAGAGTGCAGGGTTGAGTAGTGCGCTGTGTACAGAGTGCAGGGTTGAGGGGTGTGCTGTGTACGGAGTGCAAGGTTGAGGAGTACGCTGTGTACAGAGTGCTGGGTTGAGGAGTGTGCTGTGTACAGAATGCAGGGTTGAGGAGTACGCTGTGTACAGAGTGCAAGCTTGAGGGGTGTGCTGTGTACGGAGTGCAAGCTTGAGGAGTACGCTGTGTACAGAGTGCTGGGTTGAGGGGTGCGCTGTGTACAGAGTGCAGGGTTGAGGAGTACGCTGTGTACAGAGTGCAGGGTTGAGGGGTGTGCTGTGTACAGAGTGCAGGGTTGAGGAGTACGCTGTGTACAGAGTGCAGGGTTGAGGGGTGTGCTGTGTACAGAATGCAGGGTTGAGGAGTACGCTGTGTACAGAGTGCAAGCTTGAGGGGTGTGCTGTGTAAAGAGTGCAGGGGTGAGTACTGTGCTGTGTACGGAGTGCAGGGTTGAGGCGTGTGATGTGTACAGAGTGCAGGGTTGAGGAGTACGCTGTGTACAGAGTGCAGGGTTGAGAAGTGCGCTACATACAGAGTGCAGGGTTGAGGAGTACGATGTGTACAGAATGCTGGGTTGAGGGGTGTGCTGTGTACAAAGTGCAGGGTTGAGAAGTGCACTACATACAGAGTGCAGGTTTGAAGATTGCATATCCCACAAGTCAGTTTTCAATCAAAAATGTTTTACCCCTAAATTCTCTTCACTCCCTTCACCCTATTACAGAACTGTCCCCCCCAATAATTCACCCAAGATTTCAGGACAGAACGGAGCTCACCAACCCTCCCCACCACTTTCAGTACAGAACTCACCTCGCTCCCCAAATCCTATTCCACCAACTACAAAGAGTACATGTGAGTACAGGCTGCCGATGCAGGTGTTAGGGGGAGCATTCACCTTGAGACTAGAGCAATAGCGTAGACTCCCAGCCCCCCCTTCCTCTGCTGTTATACAGAGAGTTGCAGGGCAGGGATGTTCTGTGGAGGTGCCGGGTGAGGAGTGCTGTCACTTGTAAATACAGAATCGGTGCTTCTGTATTTACAAGTGACAGTAATGAACAGCGAGCAAATGACCAGCACAGGTGGTCATTCCACCACATTATGCCTGAAAAAGAAAAAAGTCCTGGTTCTATCCCCTTATGTGTTATTTTGAACTGCATTAAGTTATCATTGGTCTGTAGTATGCTGATGTCTAGTGGTGGTTTAGAGCTACTAAAACATGTTTACTTGCTTTGATTTGGTATCTCCCACTGCCCTCCCCTCCTGTTTAGTGGTAGTTAGTTCAGTCCTGGGTAGACTTTGCCTGTTTTTTCATGTTCCCTCAGTCTGTGTTATTAATTCGCAGAGACAGGGCTTAGGAAAATCATTGTCTTCTTATACTTGAAAAGACTAGAAAAACATCCTCGGTTATGTAAAATTGCTTTAGACTCAACTTCTGTGTCTCATTGAAGAGTCAAGCTGCCTGTGGATGGTGCCAAGTCAGCAAGTGACAATACTGTTTGGACAAACTTGGTCAAAGGAGGTATATGTCAATGCATACAGTGGCATTTAAAACAGAACAATATACAGTGGGGATTGAAAGTTTGGGCACCTCAGCTAAACATTTGTATTAATGTGCATAAAGAAGCCAAGGAAAGATGGAAAAATCTCCAAAAGGCATCAAATTACAGATTAGACATTCTTATAATATGTCAACAAAAGTTAGATTTTATTTCCATCATTTACACTTTCAAAATAACAGAAAACAAAAAAATGGCATCTGCAAAAGTTTGGGCACCCTGCAGAGTTAAAATCTTGTACTGCCCCCTTTGGCAAGTATCACAGCTTGTAAACGCTTTTTGTAGCCAGCCAAGAGTCTTTCAATTCTTGTTTGAGGTATCTTTGCCCATTCTTCCTTACAAAAATCTTCCAGTTCTTTGAGATTTCTGGGCTGTCTGTCACGCACTGCTCTTTTAAGGTCTATCCATAGATTTTCAATGATGTTGAGGTCAGGAGATTGTGAAGGCCATGGCAAAACCTTCAGTTTACGCCTCTTGATGTAATCCCCCGTGGATTTCGAGGTGTGTTTAGGATCATTATCCATTTGTAGAAGCCATCCTCTCTTTAACTTCAGCTTTTTCACAGATGGCATCAAGTTACCATCCAAAATTTGCTGAAATTTTATTGAGTCCATTTTTCCTTCTACTTGTGAGATGTTCCCTGTGCCACTGGCTGCAACACAACCTCAAAGCATGATTGATGCAGCCCCATGCTTAACAGTTGGACAGAGGTTCTTTTCATTAAATTCTGTGCCCCTTCTTCTCCAAACGTACCTTTGCTCATTCTGGCCAAAAAGTTCAATTTTAACCTCATCGGTCCACAGAACTTGTTTCCAAAATGCATCAGGCTTGTCTATATGTTCATTTGCAAAGTTCAAACAATGATTTTTGTGGTGAGGATGTAGAAGAGGTTTTCTTCTGATGACTCTTCCATGAAGACCATATTTGTACAAGTATCTCTTTATAGTGGAATAGTGTACCACAACTCCAGTGTCTGCCAGATCTTTCTGGAGGGACCGTGCAGTCAAACGTGGGTTTTGAATTGTTTTTCTCACAATCCTGGGAGCTGTTCTGTCTGATATTTTTCTTGGTCTTCCAGATCTTGCTTTAACTTCCACTGTTCCTGATGACTGCCATTTCTTAATTACATTCCGAACAGAGGACATTGACATCTGAAAACGCTTTGCTATCTTCTTATAACCTTCTCCAGCTTTGTGAGCGTCAACTATTTTCAGTTTCAGTTTTCTAGACAACTGATTAGAAGAACCCATGGTGCTGATTGTTGGGGCAAGGTCAGATGAGTCTGGTCATTTAAAACCTTTGAGCTTGACATCACCTGGTCTTCCCAGACGATGATTGAGAACAATCCATGACACTGGCAGGTCTCAGCTTTGCAAAGGGGGCAGTGCATGCTATAAATTCTGCAGGGTGCCCAAACTTTTGCAGACACCATTTTTTTGTTTTCGGTTATTTTGAAAGTGTAAATGTGGGAAATAAAATCTAACTTTTGTTGACATATTATAAGAATGTCTAATCTGTAATTTGATGCCTTTTGGAGATTTTTCCATCTCTCCTTGGCTTCTTTATGCACATTAATACACATTTTTAGCTGGGGTGCCCAAACTTTCGATCCCCACTGTATATTAGGCTTCTTTCACATGGGCGGCCAGTAAAAACTGGAAGTTGAATTGCAGGTTTAACAGCCCCTGGCTGCCCACCTAAAGTCTAAAATACAGCCAGAGTAGGCTGATCACATGCCACGGTTGTGATACTTTGCATTGTGGCTGTGATGAATTCAACACGACATATCAAGTTGACAGGCTATCAAACTAAGCCATCCATGTCAAAGGTGCTGTACCACGAGCCAAACACTTGACTTGTGATTGCGGCAAAATTTTCCTATTGTAAATTGCCATTCAGAAAAAAATACAGGTATTTAGGAAGCTGCTTAGCCACACTCAAAAGCGATCCACCACAGAATCTGTCATAAAATATAACAAACAGCAGTTCTATAAGCACACATCATACATTTTATTTCTTTTCTTTTAGAAAAAAAACATCTTTATGAGTCTAATTTTGACTGATCAACTGAAGTTTTTAAACATTCAAGTCAGTTCCAAGAACGAAAAAAAAGAAAAAAATAGGAATTCCAAATTTAAACAGGTCAGCGCTGCTCCTGAGGGTGCAAAGCTTTTATTGTAGCAAAGTGGATGATTGTTTTGACAAACGTACAAATTCGGAGTCTACAGCATCGTACAAGAAGCCGCACGCTCTCGTGGATGTCTGCAGCGCTCTGTCACTTTGGCAAGACTCTTTGCTTTACTTACACTCCAAAATTTGGCATTTACAGATGTTTGAGGGAGAAAGAGACAAATAGGAAGATTAAATGTACAGAGACAAATGGAACCTTATAAATGCATTATCTGCGTCTCCGCTTCTATTTTCCACTGTTCTATATAACAAGGTCACATGACTCACAGCTTCTGAAATCTTAGTTACATTGTTAGGTTGATAAAAGACACACAACTATGGAGTCTAACCATAAAAAAATAAATAAAATGTAAAATATAAAATCTTCAATACTCTAAACCCTAAACCCTCAGCTGATCCAGAGGAAGGAAAAACCCCTCATAAAGCACGATCCAATTTTCTCCAACAGGGAAAAAAAATCCTCCCTGATCCAAGAGAAAACCAAATACCCTGTCAATCAACAATCTACAGTGTTATTTCTTAACTCTATAATAGCCGGTTATATTTTGTGTGTTTAGAAACACGTTTGGACCTTTTTTGAAACAATCAACAGAGTTTGCTTAAACCAGCTTCCGTGGAAGACTAGCATTTTCCGCCATCAATGATTGTTACTCTGTCATGTGTGGTCTGTTCCCGATCATTATATGAATAACACATTCCCAGCATCCCTTTAGATGTGCATGCTTTACTTTTTGTCATGTGTGGTCTGTTCCCGATCATTATATGAAATAACACATTCCTGGCATCCCTTTAGATGTGCATGTCTTACTCTTTGTCATGTGTGGTCTGTTCCCGATCATTACATGAAAGAACAAATCCCTGGCATTCATTTAGATCTGCATGCTTCTCCTTGCAGGCCACTGGGTGCTGCAGACTTTAACCATGCAACTTGCTGATCAGTTGTTTGACTACACTTTAATACAGGGGTATTGAATTAAAATTCACAGAGGTCATATCAGTAAATTTTCTTCCATCACAGGTCCAAATCATATGTTTGTGCGATGACTCAGGTCATTGACATCACAGCTCCCCTCCTCTTATCCTCTTCTTGCATCACTGTTCTCATTTCCCCTTTGCAGTGGTGTCCTCTGCTCCCCTTTCACTTCACCTCCCACAGTCCTCTTCCTTCCCTACACATCACCCCCAAAGTATTGTCCTCTGCCCCCCTTCACATAACCCCCCCAGAGTAGTGTCCTCTTCTCCTCCTTTACATCACCCCCCCCCCCCGCACAATGATGTCCTCTGCCTTCCCTTTACATCACCCCCCCCAGCGGTGTCCTCTGTTCCCCTTCACATCACCCCCCAAAGTAGTGTCCTCTGCCCCCCTTCACATCACCCCCCCACAATAGTGTCCTCTGCTCCCCCTCTTTATCACCCCCCCCACAGTGGTGTCCTCTCCTCTGCCTTCCCTTCACATCACCCCCACAGTATTTTCCTTTGTCCCCTTCACATCACCCCCCACAGTAGTGTCTTCTGCTCCCCCTTTACATCACACCCCCCTCCACCCACAGCGGTTTCCTCTGTTCCCCTTCACATCACCTCACACAGTTGTGTCCACTGCCCCCCTTTACATCACTTGACCTCTCCTCCCACAGTGATGTCCTCTGCCTGTCCTTCACATGACACCCCCCCCCCCACTGTAGTGTCCTCTGCCCCCATTTCATGGCAACCCCCAAAAGTGGTGTCCTCTGCTCCTCTTCACAACACCCCCTGCCCAGCTCAGTGTTCTCTGCCCCCCTTCACATCACAGACCCCCACAACTCTCCCCCCCTTCACATCACAGACCCCCACAACTCTTCTCCCCCCTTCACATCACAAACCCCCACCACTCTGCCTCCCTTCATATCACAGACCCCCCACCGTTCTGCCTTCCTACCTATTAACTTTCTTACCTTACAGACCTAAGACAGACCTGGACAGACCTGGACAGACCTGGACAGAGAACGGGAGGCACAGCAGCTTTAGATGGAGAGTAGTAGTGGGAGCTGCCGGAGTTCACTTTTCATATTAAAAGCTGATGATTGGTTGCTAAGTCGGCCCTGCATCCTAGCAGCCAATCACCTTCTGGTTAAGTTGAAATGTTATCTCCGGCAGCTCCTGCCCCTGCCCTCCATTCAAAGCTGCTGTCCATTGCCCCTGCTGTGATAATGACAGCAATGGCAGCACTGAGAGGAAGAACCAGCTATTAAAAGACAGGACTGTGACAGTCCAGATGGGACAGTGACTCAGTTCGTATCTAGACCGTGCTCTGCCATTTAGTGATGCTCTTACACAGGTGTCAAACTGTTGCCAAACTACAAGTCCCATGAGGCATTGCAAGATTGACAGTTACAAGCATGACTCCCAAAAGTAGAGGCATGAAGGGACTTGTAGTTTCGCAACAGCTGGAGGGCCACCAGTTTGACACCCCTGCGAGATGGTAAACAAGAATTTGATGAATACACAGCTAACCAGGAGCAAGCATGTCTAAAGAGATGTGTTATTTCTTATAATGCCCAGGAACAGGAGTGGACTGACAACTCATGGGGCCCCCGGGCAATAGGGGATCATGGGGCCCCTGTGTCCTTGCCCAAACTAAAAAACCCTATGAAAAAGGTACCAGGGGCATCTCATGGGGCCCCCTACTGACCCCAGGCCCTCGGGCAGTGCCTGAGTTTCCAAATGGTCATTCCGCCCCTGCCCGGGAACAGCCCACATACAGTATAATGAAAAAAGCAAAAATGACTGATGGCTGAGCCGTAGCTGTGAGATGATAACTTCATGCGCTCTCTATCTGTGTTGACTGTTTAGTTATTTGTTCTCAGTTGTCTCTGAGGACTACAGAAGCATGAGTGAGCATTGCCATTCCAGGAACGGGTGTACATTACTGGCAAAATCATTGGATAAAAATATTAAAAAAATGAGCCTGAAAAAATAAAATACAAAATATAAATAAATAAATAAAATAAAGTTTTCATCACATTTAACCACTTCAATACCGGGCACTTTTGCCCCCAGGCCAATTCCTGCCCAGGCCAATTTTCCGGTTTCAGCACTCTCACACTTTGAATGACAATTGCACGGTCATGCAACGCTGTACCCAAACTAAAACTTAATAATTTTGTTCACACAACTAGAGCTTTCTTTTGGTGGTATTTAATCACCACTGGGGTTTTTATATTTTGCTAAATTAACAAAAAAAGACTAAATTTTGAAAAAAAAACACGCTTCTTTGTTTCTGTTATAAAAATTTGCAAATAAATAATTGTTCTTCGTAAATTTAGACCAAGATGTATTCTGCTACATTTCTTTGGTGAAAATAACCCAAATCAGTATTAATTATTTAGTCTGTAGGAAAGTTAAAGAGTTCACAAACTATGGGATATATCTGGAAATTGATCAATCCTGAAGTACTGACAGCCAATCTAATTTCTTGAGGCTCAAAAATATCAGAACAGTACAGATATCCCCCAAATAACCCTTTTTTGCAAAGCAGAGAGTCCGACATATTTTGTAAGAGGCATGGCGAGTTTTTTGAAGTTGTAATTTTTTTGTCATAATTTTTCGGAAAATGAAGAAATGAAAAAAATTATTTTCACAATTTTTTTTTACATATTGTCAGCATATAACTGGTGTGGCAGTGATCAGGGACTCAGGGACATTGACTAGTGATAGTGCGAAAAAACAAAATAGATAATTTTTTTAAATTTTTGTTTATTTTGTTTATTATTTTGTATTACATTTTTTTTTAAAGATTTTTTTTCATATTACACTATGACCAAAGTAATATAATGTTACTATAGTAACATTGTACTATTTTGGGGAAGTGATCAGTATTTTTTTTGATTGCTTATAGCAAAGAATTTCTTTTGCTATAAGCAAGCATTTAACTGAATGAAATTGATTCATTCAGCTTTTCTTGTTGTGATTAGCTGTGATTGGCCACGGCTAATCACATGACACAGATGGGGCGTGATTGGCCCATCCTGTGCATATGATCACTGTGACCATTCACAGCTAGACACACTTGTATACAATGGATGGCATGAAAGGAAGCCATCCATTGTATACAACTGGCATGTGACCTGCTGTGATTGGTCACACAGGTCAAATGGTACTGGCAACGGGGTCGGTGACAGATCTCTCCACAGTCGATCTTGGGAAGGACGTTATATGACAACCTCCCAGAGGAACAAGATGTTCGCCCGGCCGTTATTTGACCATAGGCCGGGCAGCAAGTGGTTAAGGACTAATAAGCTGCAATAAATAACATTTTTGTTTTTGGGTTTAGATACACATTAACAGTACCCCTAAGGCTAAGTTTAGACACGAAAAAGAGAGGAAGGCGCCTCTACGTGCAGTATTGACAATTTATTTAGTAAACAATGGATAAATTGCAATTACAAGATAAATAGTTAAAAAGACTCATCGTGTAGTAATTAGATCAAGGTGGGACATCCAGCCGTCCAGCAGCAAACTGTCTATAGGATCAGGAAGTAGAGTCCAGGATGTGCCTGTGCATCAAAATGAATCTAGGAGAGCAGTCGGATGTAGGAGGTGAAGGGGGCGGTAATGCATTTCGGAGCATGCTCAATAGGCTCCTTCTTCAGACTTCAGGTCTAAAGCTCCTAGGTTTGAAGAAGGAGCCTATTGAGCATGCAATGAAATGCATTACCGCCCCTTCACCTTCACATCCTGGACTCTACTTCCTGATCCTATAGACAGTTTGCTGCTGGATGGCTGAATGTCCCACCTGGATCTTATTACCACACGATGAATCTTTTTAACTATTATCTTGTAAGTGCAATTTATCCATTGTTTACTAAATAAATTGTCAATACTGCACGTAGAGGCGCCTTCCTCTCTTTTTCTTGTTACTGCATTAGAGCCTTACTTCCACTCTAAGAAGAGCTGCCTCAGTGTTACTGCTTCCATCCATCCATCCATCCCTGATATTCATCTGGCACCTTTATCCTACAGCTACAGAGATTGGGCTCCAGCTAGCGCGCCCTGTATTATATACATTTTCTAAGTTTAGACATGCAGTTGGTGGGTCATAAAAATGCCCAGTTGAGCTGCAGCAAAAGTGAACGTTCACATGCTGCAGCTATGATGCTTTATGCTTGCGGCACAAACTATCCAACCAGGGGCGGACTTACAACTCATGGGGCCCCTGGGCAATAGGGGACCATGGGGCCACCTGTGTCCTTGCCCAAACTCAAAAAAGCCTATGAAAAAGGTACCAGGGGCATCTCATGGGGTCCCCTACTGACCCCGGGCCCTCAGTCAGTGCCCGAGTTTCCAAATGGTCAGTCCGCCCCTGTATCCAACATGCCACACTCCGTTCAAGCGAATTGGGAAGTTTTGCAAACGCCCCTCAACGATGTGCAATGAACATGGTTGTTTTGCATTTGTTGGTAAAAATTCGGTTAAAACAGTCGGAATTGCCTCTGAAAGGCATTCCAAGCGAGGATTACTCTAAATCTAGCCTTACTGTAAACACTTGAACTCAATAGTTTGGAGTAGTCTTCACATTCTTTTGATCATATAATGTAGGTATGATGGTCAGGTGTCCACTATTGGTCTAATAATGTATAAACGAGAAATACATTCACTTCTGGTCCTCGGCGCTGCAATACCTGTTACCAGGAAAGTGTTAATATTGCATGTGGGCAAGCCATCATCTGGTTGTTGACAGGCCTCATGGGTCAGCAGCTGAGCAAATGCTTTTCACAAGTTCTGCCAAGCTGGTATGCATTTGGCAGAGGAGACAATGCCTCTGGGTAAATATAGTGGTTTTGTTCTGAGCTAGCAATTCTCATGTAACACAATCCAACATTAGGGGTGATCTCTGTGCTCTCAGCGCTCCAGCGTGGGGGTTGCAGGTGCACAGCGAAACCTAACGAGGAAGGAATTGAAGGAACAAAACACACCATGGCTTTTCATCAAAATATATTACTAGGTTGTAAAAAATATACCTGAACGTTCCAACTGAACTTCATTGTATGCTGTGCACCTGACAACTGTGTTTTCAAATCTCCGCTTCTGGCTTTCATTTGATCTCTCTTCCAAGTGGGGGAGCTTAGTGAGTCATGGGAGGCAAATGGTGTGGCAGGGTGAATGTCTGGCAGGTACTGCAAGCCACATTCTTTCTAATGAGATGCAACAACCAAGCATACCTCCCAAATGTCCCTGATTTCGAGGGATTGTCCCTGATTTGGAACAAAGTCCTTTTGTCCTTCTTTCCTCCTCATTTGTCCCTCATTTTGGTCTGATCTATATAGTTGTATATAAAATGCACTTTTTATTTTTCAAAAAGTGTTTCCCAGTGCTAAACCTTTCATTCAGCTTCTAAATTGTTGAATTTGTAAACTTCAAAAGCAAATATAAAGGAATAGTAAGAGTAAAAAAAAAACACGTGAGTTTACCTAATATTTTGTTTTTTTTGTATAATTCTCCTTTAGGGGGGCATGGAAGTGTGTGTTTTCTATACCTACATACATTTGTTAATAGGTGTCCCTCGTTCCCATCTCAAAACATTGGTAGGTATGAACAAGAGACATTTCACTGATCAAACATGTGTATTGAGCCATTTGACCCCGGCACCTCTGGGTACATAGTGCACATTAGTAATGCCTCTGCCATACTCAAGGGGCCTTATAGTAGCTTCTCAAGGTGGACTCTAGACAAATAACTCAGTAATAAATGTGTACAATGACAAACTATGCATTTTCTTGTTCAAATAATTGTATTGGTTTTTGACAGGAGGTTGGAACAGATAATATTGGACAATCCATAAACATGTAAACAAAGGTGTTGGTTACTGTAGGAATGGTGTCCTTACAAAGGTGGGGAGATAAAACACAGGTACATAAATATAACATTTTGAGAGATGGAGGGAAAACAGAGTTACACATAGGCAAATATGATTGAGATACATTGTGACTATAGAGCTGAGCTCCCCAGAAGCTGGTAAGGGGATCAAGGAAGATAAACTTAAACTAATGTGGGAAGGTTAAGGGGTAGGCGGTCAAGTGGAGGGGGGGAAGTGGGGAGTATTGGGGCAGGGATGGGAGGACGGGGGTGACTCCAAAGGTGGTAGCGTGAGGATGAAATTATATTGCATAGGTGGTTAACTAAGAATCAAATCTGAACAATGGGTATGGGTATGTCAGGGAAGGAGGAGTGAATCGTCAAAGTTTGGCAGGAGGAGAACTATTTGCAAATTTTTAACAAGCAGCTTAAAAATTGTGGAGATTCCCCTTCTCTTCCTGTCCCATAGCCAAAATAGCAAGCTAGAGGAGATCCCTCTACTGTAAAGCAGTCTCTCAACCTTTCGTCAGTCAAGGCACCCTTTAAACTTATGCACAATCTCAAGGCACCTCATTCTAAAGTGTAAAAAACTAAATTAACAGTTTTCCATAATGCCGCTTCATCCACACACATAGGACACCCAACATGATTTATTCTTCCAAAGCAAGGACACCTTTCCTCACTGGTACTGACTAGTATTGCAATGTCTCTCTCCCTCACTCAGCTCATTTGACCCCAATGTTAATGGAGAAGGGTGGGGCAAACAAGGATGCTGTGCAGGCATCCAATGTTCTCTTTATCAACCAATGATGTCATTGGTTGTTAGGACGCGGTTAGATGGAAGGTTGTAGAGGTGCACAATGAAAATCTGTGAATTTGTGTAATTAAAAGGCAGGCTTCATCAACCTGCTGGCTTGTATACAATTTTTGGGCATTTTTTAGGAATTTTCCCAAGGTACCCCTGAAGAAACCTGAAGGCACCCCAGGGTGATTGAAAAAGGCTGCTCTAAAATGATGGAACCTCTGGTTGTCGCTAAGGTCGCCAGAACTAATGTACCCATTGGCAGACTTCCCCTCTATTCCCATTCTGGTGACAACCCAAAATTTGGGATTTTCTTGCACTTTCACTTTTGGTGAAAATAGAGAGGGCCAATCTCCCTAATGGGGGGCACAGACAACAAAAACAACCTGTCACAGTTATACTTTAAAGATCATAACAAAGACTTAAAGGTCAAATTGACACCCGCATGTTTCCTAAACACACAACAAACACATTTTTGTTTTTTGAAGCACATTTGTGTTTTGGCACATGGAAATGTGCTGCCAACATGCTGCAATTCTGAGTTGCGCTTGTGGTGCCGTTAATTATTATTGGCACAAGCGCAAGTAGAAGATACGTGTTTTGCAAAAATGTGCACTGAAAGACGCCTGACTCTCCATGGCCAAAAAGGATCTGAAGACTCTCTTGGGTGTGTGTCCCATTTAGGGGAGCCCATTCAAACAAATGGGTTGCCATAAATGCAACACACATTAATGCAACACACATTAATGCGTGAAACGTACACAAAAAGAAAAAAAACGTGAGTGGGAACATGCATTCCCGCTATGCTCAGGTGTGACTGGGACCTAAAGTCGAGTTTCAGTCTGTTTCAAACAGTTTCTTGTTGTGTGGATATATTATATTGATATCCCTGATGATGTCATTTTTGACAAAACATGTTGGGTGAAGCTTGAGGCTGTGACGTTACTACACATGTGCGTGCATTGACAATTTTGGGATATGTGACTTTATTTGTCACTTTTCAACCCATTCATTTGTAAGTGTTTTTAACTGATTTAAATAAATGTAGTAATCAGAATTACACTGTGGGAGGTGTTATTTGCATCCCATACAGTTATGTTGTTGATGTATTGCTGCCGAACATCGAGGGAATGATTTGAAGGTGAGTGACTGTCTCATGTGCCACAGTGTGGAGGAACAACCTGCTCTGGCCTCTTTCACATGGACGTTCTGATCAGGTCTGCCTGCCCGTTTTTCTGCTGGACCCGATCGGAACCTCCATTCTCCTCTATGGAGCGGCGGGTATAAATGGACATGTGTCCGTTTACTCATCCGATTCGATCTGCCAAAAAGGGACAGATGGGGATCCAATTCCCCTTCCGACCGTCGGATTGGGTCAAATAAAAACAGACAGGCGGTCCGTTTTCATCCGACCGCCCATTGAGGAGAGTGGGCTGCACTGTGTCTGCTCTGCAGCAGCAGAGAAGACACAGAGCTGTCATCCACTTGCTCATCGGGGATCAGTAGAGGGATTCCCTGCTGAGCAAGCAGATCTGCTAAATGGGTCCGCTCAGTGTGAAAGGACCCTTAATACAAATGCTGTTTATGACTTCTCGCGTGGAGGTCGCATATGCTCTGGTAAACCTCAGAGTACTCTGTGTCAGTGGAGGACACGTGGTGAAAGTGGATTCACTGAGTTACTTTTCCACAGAGTCTATTAAGTTTACTCTTTAGAGGACTACTATTTCATGTGGGGTCTCCTATCACTTCTACTAAATGTATTATTCAGTTATACACTATGGGAAGCATTATTTGCATTTTATTACAAGTAAGATACTACTACTGAGTGCGGAGTGAGAGATTGGGACGTGAGTGGTTACTCTATGTACCACGGTGCAAAGGAGCATCTTGCTTGACACAAAAGCTGTTTGTGACTTCTTATGTGAAGATTGCATATGCCCTGCAAAGTTGGAGCGGAACCAAGTGTCAGAGTACTGTCCTACCATTTACCACGGACCTGTTTGGGGTTAACCCCTAAAGTGCTGCTGGCTTTTCATTAGTTTGAAAGCCTAACACCTCCGCAGGGACGGACTGAGAACTCATGGGGCCAATAGGGGATCATGGGGCCCCTGTATCCTTGCTCAAACTCAAAAAAGCCTATAAAAAAGGTACCAGGGGCTTCTCATGGGGCCCCCTACTGACCCCGGGCCCTCGGGCAGTGCCAAATGGTCAGTCCGCCCCTGCACCTCCGGTATGTGCTCTAACTCACTGATATTATCACCGGATCTCTGAGGTTTTTCTCCCTCCACCCCAATCAAATTAGTAGGTGCTTTTCCCTCTGATTTCTGGAAGCACTTTTTGCCCCTTTGTGGATTTTTTTTGTATATTTAAGCACTATTAATAGGTTATCTGGGACTTTTATCTTTGATAACCACTTTTCTGTTCTTTTGTATTAGTCATTGATTTCTGATTAGCGCTGCACTATTTGTATTGCATTTTGAGAGTTTCCTTGTATCTGTTAACCTGTACCAGCAGCTTTTTATTTCTCATACACTTATTTAATCTTAGCGCAGAAACACACATAGGCCCTTTTCACACAGGCACTCTGTATGTCCATTTTTCATCTGTCCGTTCACGGATGAAAAACAGACACCCATGTGTTTCTATGGACTAACGGATGTAAACGGATGATCATCTGTTTACATCCATTAATGCTCGCATCCGTCACCATCTGTTTTTTTGAACGAAAGAAAAGCATTTTTTCTTCAGTAAAAAACAATGAAACAGATGAAAAACGGATGTAAATGGATGAAAAACGGATGTAACCTGACATATGGTCCATTTTTGCATTGGTAAAGGATGTAAAAAAAAGGATGTAAACTGATAAAGAACGGATGAAAAACAAATGTTAATTGATGAAAAAGGGATGTAAACTGATGAAAAATTGACATAAACTGATGTGAACTGATGAAAAACTGATGTGAACTGATCTTTTTTTTTTTTTTTTAAACGTGACTGAACTGATGAAAAAAACAGAACGCCCATAATTATATTGATATATTAGAGGGATGGCAGCCTGCCAAGCTTCTGCTCCCCAAAGAAAGTAATGAGGAAAACAGAGTTTAAAAATAAATTCTTCCACAATGCCTATAGTTACAGAGGTACTTGATTTAAAGTACTTTTACTGTTTGTTCAAAATATGTAAATAATTTTTGCACATAAAATCAAAGACTTTGCTGCCAAAAATTACCCAGCTTTGTATAATGGGCGCTTCAAAGATTATGGCTTTCAGACCTTGCCCAGTCCTGCTATATACAGTGAAATTACAATAAAATGAAACTACTTTGTCTTTCTTGAACATAAATTTATTTTAAAGATGCACAGACATGCACAGGTGAACAGACATCAAACAGAAACCCTAAGGATTTGTTGTTTGATATCAGAACTTTTTATGCATAGCCTACACTCAGGCACACTATATCCCCACTTTTGCAGCAGATTATACTTGCCTTTACTTTCCTCCTCAGCCACTTTGTTTAGTCATACCTATTTAAAGGCATTGTACACTTTCAAACAGTTTTGTTATTTTTAACTAGTTATTAGTGTAGTTATATTTCCTGTTCTCATTTATTTGCCTTATACTTATAATGATGGGCTTACATGCTGTGGCTGCAGTTTATAGTACCATGTATTCATTCACCTAGCTTGTCTCTATTTCCTAAAGCGACAGACAACTTCCTGTTCTGGGTCATACAGCATCCAATCTATATAAAGACAAACCCCAGTGCACAGGACCACCCCTTAAAAGAACCAATGAATACCAAGGTTGTGAATTGCTGCTGCACACAGGTCAGACAAACCAAAATACAAAGAAGCAATAAACAGTGCAAATCACTGAAAGGAATGATTTTCTTTTCCCCTCAGAGACCCCCGGTCTGTGGAGAGATTCCTGGTTTATCTGCAGAATTCTGGGAACACCCCTTGAACACGGAAATCACGACAGCTTATGTTCAGAGATGTTCAAAGTTTATTAGACATTAATAAGATTATATAGACTACAGATAATCATAAGGGAGGGGGGGAGCGAGTTTCAAAACTGTAACTTGTAACTTTCCATCATGAGCTAACTACATGTAACATAACATATACATTTCTTGGTACAAATTATTTTGGCTAACTTTCTGGGAAAACAGCCAGACAAAGACATTGTCAGGGTCGTGTTAGCTTCTGTTGATACATCCTTGAACAACCAAAAACAGTTTCATTAAACTTCTAATATCTCTACAAAAAGCTAACTTAATACTTAATACTTAAAATGGCGTACATAATACAAAATGGAAGTTATCTAGATCCTTTCAATCCCCTCTAAGATCATGAACATGATCTCAATTCTTTACTTCATTCATCTTTCTGTACATAGCTAGATAACCTTCATTTGTATTCTGCGGCTTAGTAGCTCTAGCAATGCAATATAATGAGCATTTAAAACATAGATATAAAGATAAAACAAAAAAACAATATCATGACTATGCTTACCGCGATACCTTTCATCCATGAAAAGATGGAACCAAATCCTGATCCTAACCAATCAAAAGGAGTCCATCCATCTTTCCCTATAGCTCTAGCTTCTTCCATCAAACCATCTACCTGTTCCCTGTGTTGCTTTATTATTTCATAATAAATCTGGAACAGTCATTGTGGTATTATATATCCAAGTACAACATTCATAATCCTCTGTCATCTCACACAAACCTGTCAGAGCAGCACTCATACTTTCAATAGCTAATTCTTGCATCTCCAGCTGTTTTCTAATAGCTCTGGTCTCAGTATTTAGCAACCCTATGTCCTTAGAGTTCCTCTCCAGTATATCATCAATAATGTTTGTGTAATTATTTATTTTGTTCATAAGTGTTATTCCCCATCCCGTGTAGGTAGGGAACCATGACCAAACCTTATCCCCTGTAGAGAATAGATCTACCTTTTCTTGTTTGGTTTCCCTTCTCTGTCTCAGAGTTAGTTGGTATTTTGGGTATGTACTGGCTTTTACCTGATGTTCCTTTTGGTCTATAGCTGCCATAATTGGCACTAATTGGGCTACATAGCACCAGCCCTGGACATTACTCGGTATCCAAGGGTAACAGATCTTACCACAACAGATATAGGTATTGTTTCCCAAGGAGATCGGCAATTTTTGTATTGCAGAATGAAATTCAGGGGTGACAACAAGTGTAAAATAAAAACTTTTCCAAACATAGTTTTCCCCACATTATCTTGTATCCCTTCTAAACTTTCATTCAGGGTTTTACCATTTACTTGCCAGAGTTTCACAGAAGAAGTTCCATCCCTCCTTCCAGGATCAGATATGTTTAATATGGACTGAGAGCACATTCCCCTTCCCTTGTGAGAAGTATTCCCCAGTCTAAAACACCAATCGGGGAGTTGAGTGACTCCCAGAGTTGGAAAAGATATGGTGGCATTAGAAGTAATATTGGTCAAACCAATACTTACATTCCCTTTTATTAACAAAAATATTTTGACTGGAGCGGCCAGAAGAGGAATTTCATATGTGCTAGGATGTAACTTACTACAGATCCAACATTTATCATAACCTGACTTTTGAGCATAAGCATATTTAAACTGCATCATCAACATTTTTCCTGAAAAAGGATTGTTCTCTTCAAAACTTTCTTTTTGACTTTCTTTCACTTTTGGTTATCTGGGTCTCATTTAAAACTAGTCCTTGACCACAGATACCTTTTATTAGACCCAAGTCCTCAGGGTGATAAATACAGTTAGTTAGGATCCATACTGGCAGGAAAAAGAGCACAGTCAGTGTGCCCAATAGGATCCAGAGTTTCAAAGCACCATGAGGGGCAGTAAAAAATTTCATCTTCAGGGCCTTTTTCACTTACTTCACCCGCTCTTCGAGGATTTTTCTCTCATACTTCACCTCCTTTTTCCATCTCATGTTTCTCAGATGTTTGGTTCACCTTCTTCACTCGACTAGCATGGATCCAGGACTGGGAATTTTCCACCAGAACAGCTGTTCTGGTAACCGCTATCACCGTAGTAGGTGGTCCAAAGGGGTAGCCTTGCTTCTTGTCTTTAGCAAGTTGGCGGACCACTACGACATCTCCCACTTGGAAAAGGTGGGTTGATTCCTGAAAAGATAAAGAAAAAGTGCGAGCAACATTTCTTTCAACCTTATCTAAAGTCTGAATCAATTTTCTCACATGTTCTTGTTGTACCAGGTCAAGGTCCCCTCTTTCTAACATAAGTGGCTGTCTAGCCCAAGGAGTGGGGAATGGTCTTCCCATTAATATTTCAAAAGGAGATAACCCTGTAGTCTTATTAGGTGTCATTCTTACCTCTGCTAGAATTGCAGGTAACATCTTCTTCCAGTGGGTATAGGTTCCTCCAGTGGCCTTCCTCAACTTATCCTTAATCGTCCTGTTCATCCTTTCTACTATACCCGAACTTTGAGGATGATAGGGAATATGACATTTCCAATCTATCTTAAGTACTTTTACCAAATCTTGACATACCTTGGCCACAAAGGCTGGTCCGTTATCAGAATTTATCTGCAGCGGACATCCCCATCTAGGTATTATCTCCTATGTAAGAATTCTGACTACAGTTTGTGCGTCTTCTTTATTAGTGACAAATGCTTCCACCCATCTGATAAACATATCCACCATTACCAACAAAAACTCTTGCCTCTGTCCTGTTTTTGGCATGTGGGTAAAATCTATTTGTAAATGGGTGAAAGGTGTAGTTGGGTACACTAGATGTTGGTGTTGTGATTTCTTTGGGTTCTGTGGATTATTCCTTATACATGTAATGCACCTAGAGACATATTCTTTCACCAACCTAGATAAACCTGTAATGTAAAAATCCTGCAATAATGTTTCACATGTCGTTTTCCATCCTCTATGTCCTAGACTGTGGTACTGTGCAATGAACAATGGGGCACTTGACATGGGAATGCATGGTTTCCCCTCTAAGCACACTAGACCAGAAGCTGGATCTAGTTGTGCTCCAGAACCATCCCAGTCTGCTAAATCGATTTTCGTAGCAAATTTTTGTAAATCTGCATACATCTGGTCATGTGGGGTGGTTGTGATGCCTGAAGTGAGCAAAGGCATCTGCTCACTGGCCACCTGTTGTAATGCGGCTTCCTTTGCTACCTTATCTGCTAATGCATTTCCTTTGGCAATATGATCTCTGCGATTTGTATGTGTCCTGCAATGAAGAATGGCTAATGTTTTTGGTAACTGTATGGCTTTGAGTAGATCAGATATCAAAGAAGAGTGAGATATGGTTTTGCCATCAGCAGCAATGAATCCTCTTCTCTCCCAAATGACCCCAAAATCATGTACAGCACCATGGGCGTACTTGGAGTCTGTGTAAATGTTGACATCCTGTCCTGCAAATAATTGACATGCTCTTGTAAGGGCAATCAGTTCAGCTGCTTGGGCTGACTGATATGGAATTGGCTTTGCCTCGAGTATTTTGTCAGGAAGTTGCACAATGCCGTATCCTGCATGGTAAGTACTATCATTTGGCCTAGAACATGAGCCATCTACAAACACATCTGGGGCCCCATCAAGAGCCACAGCTGACATGTCGGACCTAGGGGAAGTGTCTTGCTGTATGTGGGTTATACAATTGTGTTCTGGTGCCACTTCATCCTGTTCCCCCTTTAGCCCCAGTAGGGCATTCAAAATTGGAGCAGGACCTGAATTGGCTGAAGAATATTTAATAATCAAGTTGGGATCAGATAGAAGAATCACTTCATATCCGCTCAACCTTTGTGCTGACATGTGTTGAGTGTGTATGTTTTTCAGTAGTAAGGACACTTGGTGTGTGGTGTGTAGGGTAGTTTCATGTCCCAATGTGAAAGAAATAGCCCTCCCCACCAGAATTGCGCACGATGCAACAGCTCTCAGACAAGCAGGCATGCCCTGAACCTGAGTTGGCACTACTTTAGAAAAAAAAAGCTGCAGGGCGGAGCTTGCCTCCATGTTCCTGAGCCAGGACCCCCCCCATAGTTGTACAATTTTCCCTAGCATACAGATGAAACATATTCTTATAATCAGGTAGTCCAAGACCAGGGGCCGTTACCATAGCATTCTTCAGGTACACAAAGGCATCAACCATTTCATTTGACCATGTGAGAATGTCAGATGATTCTGAAAGTGTGGCAGACCTCAGAGTGTGATCATAGAATGAACAATCAGGTATCCATTGGCGGCAGTAACCAATCATACCAAGAAAAGTTAGCATGTCCTTTTTTGTTTGTGGGCGGGGCAGACCCACGAGAGCCGCAGCTCTTTTGTGACTGACATTCCTCTCACCATGACTTAGAATAAAACCAACAGGTATTCAACCTGTTTTTGGCACCATTGCAATTTCTTTTTAGATGCTTTGTGACCATTCCCTGACAACCATTCTAACAGAGACCAACTATCCTCCTGACTGGCCTCCTGACTTGAACTACAAATCAATAGGTCATCCACATATATAATGAGGACCGAACCATTGGGAGGGGTCCAGGACCTCAGTGTGGTCTGGAGGGCAAGTGAGTAGACTGCAGGCGAATCTACATAGCCCTAGGCATTCTACACCAGCTCATCTGGCAATTTTCAGAATATAAATACAAATAGTGCCCTTGTCTGGTGGTCCACAGGAACCGAAAAAAATGCATTTGTTAAATCAATCACTGTAAAATATTCTGCATCGGACGGAATGGAGGTGAGGAGTGATGGCATATCAGGCACTATTGGGGCTAATGGAACCACCAAATTATTTATGGCCCTCAAATCTTGTACAAACCTGTAAGAGCCATCCGGCTTCTTAACAGGATTGATAGGTGTGTTGTAAGGAGAAACAGTTTCTTCTGCCTTCTGTTTGCATGCTGTAGCAATAGGGAGGGAAGCCTTATTCTTGAAAACCCTTTTTAATTCTGTGTCAAGCTCCTCCCACATAGTTTCTCTCCCTTCTGTAGTATTCAGGTTATAGGCAGTAGCCTGTGTATTACTTGGTTCTATGTGACTAATGCTTTTTATATTTATCCAATCCCAAGCTGGATTATTTCCCAGAATACCATCAATGATCAATCTCATATCTTCCTGTGTGTAATTTCTTCCTAAACATGCCTTTTTTAAATAAGCAAGTGTACCTCCAGGAGATACTGTAGGCTTGGGACAATGTTTAACAATCTTATTAATATCTTCTAATTCTATGGGTTTTTTTTAGAATTAGTTCTCCTGCTGTGAGAAAAGGTAGTGTCAATATAGCCAACTCCTTTCCTCCTACGGCCCCCTCATCTTCTCTTTTTCCCTCTAGTTTCTTATCCATGGATCTAAGCTGCATTCTAAATTCCTCCACCTCTCTGCCCTTTCTATGACTGGTGTCATTGGTGTCTGAACTGTTTTCAGTCCAATTTTGGGTCTGCATGTCTTTTCAGATTGATGCTTTTCCTGGCATATTTTTAATGTATCCAATTTCAACTTCCTCTTTTGTTTTAAAGAGAAAATCAAATTGAACTTTCCCTTGCTATTATCAACCCAATACGGTGACCATTTTAACCAGTTTTCTCCCCCTTTCTTCATATAAGCTTGGTCCCATTGTGGGTCCCCCTCATACCAAGGAAAGGCTTGTTTGTCCCCCATAGCTTCTGTCCAGCCTGCCATACAATCCACCCAGGGATTTATTAAATAATAGTCCGTCCCACAAACTCTAGCAACATAATCCTTACAATTTTCTCCCTTTTCTGGGGGACCTGGTGGGTAACTACCTCCTTGACCCATATTTAGACAGTGGATAAAACAATTTTAGCTTAAAATCTTATTTTGTTCCACACAACAAATTATCTTATACTTCTACGCAACAGAAAGAAAAAGCAAAAGACAGATAAACCAGAATCTGCTCCACAGACTTATTAACCTCTTGATAACTTCCCAAAAGTTATCTCTTCACTGTTTTACCAAAAACAGAGAACTGTGTTTACCAAAACACCTTTTTTTTATATTATAGTGCACTATTTTGTAACTCTTACCAAAGAGTTAAGTCTGCTTTACCAAAAGCAGCTACAGGTTATCACGGGTCTATATAGACAATACAGAATGATTCAAGACCTTCCCTCAACACAGGGCAAGAAAGAGCTTTTAGTCATAAAAAGACAAAAGGTTTACTTACCAAGTGAGGTGGGTGGTCATCCCGGGCCGAGCCCCCAGCTGAAAGGAATGATTTTCTTTTCCCCTCAGAGACCCCCGGTCTGTGGAGAGATTCCTGGTTTATCTGCAGAATTCTGGGAACACCCCTTGAACACGGAAATCACGACAGCTTATGTTCAGAGATGTTCAAAGTTTATTAGACATTAATAAGATTATATAGACTACAGATAATCATAAGGGAGGGGGGGAGCGAGTTTCAAAACTGTAACTTGTAACTTTCCATCATGAGCTAACTACATGTAACATAACATATACATTTCTTGGTACAAATTATTTTGGCTAACTTTCTGGGAAAACAGCCAGACAAAGACATTGTCAGGGTCGTGTTAGCTTCTGTTGATACATCCTTGAACAACCAAAAACAGTTTCATTAAACTTCTAATATCTCTACAAAAAGCTAACTTAATACTTAATACTTAAAATGGCGTACATAATACAAAATGGAAGTTATCTAGATCCTTTCAATCACCACCTCAATAAATATAAAAATATACATACACCTATAATAATTGTGGAAAGAAATAATAAATTAATATGTGAATCAAATTCAATAATTGGTGTGATATTCATAATAAAGTGTCCAAAATAACTAAAATCAAAATCAAAAGTCTTTTCTCCCCAGTGCCAGACATGATACTTCCACCATCCACCAGTGAAAAAACCAACATCAACCGCACTCACCAGATGTTGGTGAGTGTTGCGCCTTTTAGGATTATTTTGGGCTCCTAAACCCCCTTTAAGACCTCAAGGATTCCTTTCCAGCACAAGGTTAAAGATATTCATCCACTCGCTCCTGCCTTTTCCTCTCTCCAGCTCCACAACAGTGCAGGAAAAAGAAATTCCAAAAATGTAATACTGCTATTCCACAGTGTTATACTCAAAAAATGTTTACCAGACCACTCATATTTCTCATGATCATAAACAGCATTTATTCCTTTTAAAGCTGCCACAGATTCACAGGTTCCACATTCTTTAAAGCCGAGCCCTCACAGCCTGATCCAACAACAGGATGACAGGATACAGGATATATCATTCAACAATGAGCAAGATGGCCGCTTTGAACGCACCGCTCAGCGTGCGTTTCACTCACCGTAAATGATGCGGGACATATGGACAGCCAACTGGAATTGCGTCGATGCGTTTCGCCCCACCCACAGGGCGTTCTCAAAATCACCCCTATCGGCCGATGGCCGATATAAAAATAAGCACCGATACAGGTGCCGGAAATAACCCCGCCCCCTCATCACCACCCGCCGCTCAGCCAGAGAAACCACTGAACGATCCCAGTGCTGGGCATAGAGATAAGTGAAGGAAAGATGGCCTCCACTCATCTCTATGCCCTTGGAGGACCGGAGCGATGTCACTGCCGGTACCTGTGCCTTGTAAATAAGGCCTTTTTTTTTTTTTTTAAAGCACTACATCAATGCTTTTTTTGATCTAATGCTGTACTTTGCAGAGGAGAGATATGGGGTCTTATTGACCCCATATCTCTCCATAAAGAGGGCCTGTCACTAATTATTTCTATCACAGGGGATGCATGCATTCCTTGTGATAGGATAAAATTGATTAAACTTTTTTTTAAAAGGACAGTGGGACAGTGTAGTAAAAAAAATAAATAAATAGATTAAAAAAAAAAAGTTTAAAGTGCCCTCGTCCCCCCGTGCTCGCATGTAGTGGTGAAAGCATATGTAGGCCATGCCCACATATGTAAACAGTGTTCAAACCACACATGTGAGGTATCACCACAAACATCAGAGCAATCATTCTAGCACTAGACCTCCTCTGTAACTTTACAATGGTAACCTGTAGAAATTTTTAAAAAGTCACTCATAGAGATTTTTAAGTACTGTAATTTGACGCCATTCCACGAGCGTGCGCAATTTTAAAGCATGGCGTGTTGGATATCTATTTACTCACCGTAACATCACCTTTCATATTTTACAAAAAAATTGGGTTATATATTGTGTTTCTTTTAATAATTAAAGTGTATTTTTTCCAAAAAATATATATTAATTTTTGGTTTTGGTTTTCGGCCAAGTGCATCCTGAATTTTCGGTTTCAGTATCAGAATTTTTATTTTGGTGCACAACTACTTAAATATTCTTGGTTCCACATCTTTTTAATTCATCTGGGTGCTAAAATGTCTATTTCTATAGTGTTGAAAACTCCAGTGGCAAAAATTTCCATGACAAATTTTCTTTGTTAATGCTTCATGAAAACTGGTGAGCATCCGAACAGTCTAAGTCTGAAATACGTTGGAATTGCTGTATCATATGCTGTACCTGTCTTCTGTCTGAGGTAGTGATGGGGTTTCACTCCAGGCGGAGCGATTTCTTGCCTCTCCTTTATAACTCTTTTAACTTTCCACACTCTTTAAAGGATAATTGTCTCTGGTTATGACTAGAGATGAGCGAATCGAACCAGGCGAACCGGAATTCGAGTCGAATTTCAGGAAATATTCGATTCGCGGCGAAACCGAAATTTTGCCTACTTCGGGTGCGCGAATCGAACATTTCCCGATCAGCCGGCAAAAGTGTCCCTGCAGTGAGCTCCGCTATTTCTGACAGTTCTCTGACAGAAGGAACACATGTTTAGCGGTTGAAACATTGTATCTATTAGTTTACATTTAGGATACAGATGTTTCAACCACTGTTCATGTGAAGAAGCTGTGAGAGAACTGTCAGAAATAGAGGAACTCTGCACATACACTTTTTGCCGGCTTGGAATTATTCTTCTTTTCATCCTACTTCTTCTTCTTCTTCATCTTCATCCTCAGAAGAAGAGGATGAGGATGAGGATGAAGAAGAAGAAGAAGAAGTAGGATGAAAAGAAGAATAATTCCAAGCCGGCAAAAAGTGTATGTGCAGAGTTCCTCTATTTCTGACAGTTCTCTCACAGCTTCTTCACATGTACAGCGGTTGAAACATCTGTATCCTAAATGGAAACTAATAGATACAATTTGTATCTATTAGTTTCCATTTAGGATACAGATGTTTCAACCGCTGTACATGTGAAGAAGCTGTGAGAGAACTGTCAGAAATAGAGGAACTCTGCACATACACTTTTTGCCGGCTTGGAATTATTCTTCTTTTCATCCTACTTCTTCTTCTTCTTCTTCATCCTCATCCTCATCCTCTTCTTCTGAGGATGAGGATGAGGATGAAGAAGAAGAAGAAGCAGTAGGATGAAAATAAGAATAATTCCAAGCCGGCAAAAAGTGTATGTGCAGAGTTCCTCTATTCTGCAGATACACTTAGAGGAGCTCTGCACATACACTTTTTGCCTGTTTGGAATTAATCTTATTTTCATCCTACTTCTTCTTCTTCTTCTTCTTCTTTATCCTCATCCTCAGAAGAAGAAGAAGAGGAAGAAGAAGAAGAAGAAGAAGAAGAAGTAGGATGAAAATAAGAATAATTGCAAGCCGGCAAAAAGTGTATGTGCAGAGTTCCTCTATTCTGCAGATACACTTAGAGGAGCTCTGCACATACACTTTTTGCCGGCTTGGAATTAATCTTATTTTCATCCTACTTCTTCTTCTTCTTCTTCATCCTCATCCTCATCCTCAGAAGAAGAAGAAGAGGATGAGGATGAGGATGAAGAAGAAGAAGAAGAAGAAGAAGAAGAAGTAGGATGAAAATAAGAATAATTCCAAGCCGGCAAAAAGTGTATGTGCAGAGCTCCTCTAAGTGTATCTGCAGAGCTCCTCTAAGTGTATCTGCAGAATAGAGGAACTCTGCACATACACTTTTTGCCGGAAACCGCTGTATGGAGGGAATGTCCCAGAACTGTCAGAAATAGTCTATTTCTGACAGTTCTGGGACATTCACTCCATACAGCTGTTTCAACTGCTGTATGGAAGGAATGTCATAGAACTGTCAGAAATAGACTATTAATGACAGTTCTGGGACTGTCCTTCCATACAGCGGTTGAAACATTGTATCTATTTGTTTCCATAAATGGATCCATTTATGGAAAGAAATAGATACAATGTTTCAACCGCTGTATGGAAGGACAGTCCCAGAACTGTCATTAATAGTCTATTTCTGACAGTTCTATGACATTCCCTCCATACAGCGGTTGAAACAGCTGTATGGAGTGAATGTCCCAGAACTGTCAGAAATAGACTATTTCTGACAGTTCTGGGACAATCACTCCATACAGCTGTTTCAACCGCTGTATGGAGGGAATGTCATGGAACTGTCAGAAATAGACTATTTCTGACAGTTTTGGGACTGTCCTTCCATACAGCGGTTGAAACATTGTATGTATTTGTTTCCATAAATGGATCCATTTATGGAAACAAATACATACAATGTTTCAACCGCTGTATGGAAGGACAGTCCCAAAACTGTCAGAAATAGTCTATTTCTGACAGTTCTGGGACATTCACTCCATACAGCTGTTTCAACCGCTGTATGGAGGGAATGTCATAGAACTGTCAGAAATAGACTATTAATGACAGTTCTGGGACTGTCCTTCCATACAGCGGTTGAAACATTGTATGTATTTGTTTCCATAAATGGATCCATTTATGGAAACAAATACATACAATGTTTCAACCGCTGTATGGAAGGACAGTCCCAGAACTGTCATTAATAGTCTATTTCTGACAGTTCCATGACATTCCCTCCATACAGCGGTTGAAACAGCTGTATGGAGTGAATGTCCCAGAACTGTCAGAAATAGACTATTTCTGACAGTTCTGGGACAATCACTCCATACAGCTGTTTCAACCGCTGTATGGAGGGAATGTCATAGAACTGTCAGAAATAGACTATTAATGACAGTTCTGGGACTGTCCTTCCATACAGCGGTTGAAACATTGTATCTATTTGTTTCCATAAATGGATCCATTTATGGAAAGAAATAGATACAATGTTTCAACCGCTGTATGGAAGGACAGTCCCAGAACTGTCATTAATAGTCTATTTCTGACAGTTCTATGACATTCCCTCCATACAGCGGTTGAAACAGCTGTATGGAGTGAATGTCCCAGAACTGTCAGAAATAGACTATTTATGGCAGTTCTGGGACATTCACTCCATACAGCGGTTGAAACATTGTATCTATTTTTTTCCATAAATGACATTCTGCAAATACACTTAGAGGAGCGCTGCAGATACACTTTTTGCCGGCTTGGAATTAATCTTATTTTCATCCTACTTCTTCTTCTTCATCCTCATCCTCATCCTCATAAGAAGAAAAAGAAGAAGTAGGATGAAAATAAGAATAATTCCAAGCCGGCAAAAAGTGTATCTGCAGCGCTCCTCTAAGTGTATCTGCAGAATGTCATTTATGGAAAAAAATAGATACAATGTTTCAACCGCTGTATGGAGTGAATGTCCCAGAACTGTCATAAATAGTCTATTTCTGACAGTTCTGGGACATTCACTCCATACAGCTGTTTCAACCGCTGTATGGAGGGAATGTCATGGAACTGTCAGAAATAGACTATTAATGACAGTTCTGGGACTCTGACAGTTCCATGACATTCCCTCCATACAGCGGTTGAAACAGCTGTATGGAGTGAATGTCCCAGAACTGTCAGAAATAGACTATTTCTGACAGTTCTGGGACAATCACTCCATACAGCTGTTTCAACCGCTGTATGGAGGGAATGTCATGGAACTGTCAGAAATAGACTATTAATGACAGTTCTGGGACTGTCCTTCCATACAGCGGTTGAAACATTGTATGTATTTGTTTCCATAAATGGATCCATTTATGGAAACAAATACATACAATGTTTCAACCGCTGTATGGAAGGACAGTCCCAAAACTGTCAGAAATAGTCTATTTCTGACAGTTCTGGGACATTCACTCCATACAGCTGTTTCAACCGCTGTATGGAGGGAATGTCATAGAACTGTCAGAAATAGACTATTAATGACAGTTCTGGGACTGTCCTTCCATACAGCGGTTGAAACATTGTATGTATTTGTTTCCATAAATGGATCCATTTATGGAAACAAATACATACAATGTTTCAACCGCTGTATGGAAGGGCAGTCCCAGAACTGTCATTAATAGTCTATTTCTGACAGTTCCATGACATTCCCTCCATACAGCGGTTGAAACAGCTGTATGGAGTGAATGTCCCAGAACTGTCAGAAATAGACTATTTCTGACAGTTCTGGGACATTCACTCCATACAGCTGTTTCAACCGCTGTATGGAGGGAATGTCATAGAACTGTCAGAAATAGACTATTAATGACAGTTCTGGGACTGTCCTTCCATACAGCGGTTGAAACATTGTATCTATTTGTTTCCATAAATGGATCCATTTATGGAAACAAATAGATACAATGTTTCAACCGCTGTATGGAAGGACAGTCCCAGAACTGTCATTAATAGTCTATTTCTGACAGTTCTATGACATTCCCTCCATACAGCGGTTGAAACAGCTGTATGGAGTGAATGTCCCAGAACTGTCAGAAATAGACTATTTATGGCAGTTCTGGGACATTCACTCCATACAGCGGTTGAAACATTGTATCTATTTTTTTCCATAAATGACATTCTGCAAATACACTTAGAGGAGCGCTGCAGATACACTTTTTGCCGGCTTGGAATTAATCTTATTTTCATCCTACTTCTTCTTCTTCATCCTCATCCTCATCCTCATAAGAAGAAAAAGAAGAAGTAGGATGAAAATAAGAATAATTCCAAGCCGGCAAAAAGTGTATCTGCAGCGCTCCTCTAAGTGTATCTGCAGAATGTCATTTATGGAAAAAAATAGATACAATGTTTCATCCGCTGTATGGAGTGAATGTCCCAGAACTGTCATAAATAGTCTATTTCTGACAGTTCTGGGACATTCACTCCATACAGCTGTTTCAACCGCTGTATGGAGGGAATGTCATGGAACTGTCAGAAATAGACTATTAATGACAGTTCTGGGACTCTGACAGTTCCATGACATTCCCTCCATACAGCGGTTGAAACAGCTGTATGGAGTGAATGTCCCAGAACTGTCAGAAATAGACTATTTATGGCAGTTCTGGGACATTCACTCCATACAGCGGTTGAAACATTGTATCTATTTTTTTCCATAAATGACATTCTGCAAATACACTTAGAGGAGCGCTGCAGATACACTTTTTGCCGGCTTGGAATTAATCTTATTTTCATCCTACTTCTTCTTTTTCATCCTCATCCTCATCCTCATAAGAAGAAAAAGAAGAAGTAGGATGAAAATAAGAATAATTCCAAGCCGGCAAAAAGTGTATCTGCAGCGCTCCTCTAAGTGTATCTGCAGAATGTCATTTATGGAAAAAAATAGATACAATGTTTCAACCGCTGTATGGAGTGAATGTCCCAGAACTGTCATAAATAGTCTATTTCTGACAGTTCTGGGACATTCACTCCATACAGCTGTTTCAACCGCTGTATGGAGGGAATGTCATGGAACTGTCAGAAATAGACTATTAATGACAGTTCTGGGACTCTGACAGTTCCATGACATTCCCTCCATACAGCGGTTGAAACAGCTGTATGGAGTGAATGTCCCAGAACTGTCAGAAATAGACTATTTCTGACAGTTCTGGGACAATCACTCCATACAGCTGTTTCAACCGCTGTATGGAGGGAATGTCATGGAACTGTCAGAAATAGACTATTAATGACAGTTCTGGGACTGTCCTTCCATACAGCGGTTGAAACATTGTATGTATTTGTTTCCATAAATGGATCCATTTATGGAAAGAAATAGATACAATGTTTCAACCGCTGTATGGAAGGACAGTCCCAGAACTGTCATTAATAGTCTATTTCTGACAGTTCTATGACATTCCCTCCATACAGCGGTTGAAACAGCTGTATGGAGTGAATGTCCCAGAACTGTCAGAAATAGACTATTTATGGCAGTTCTGGGACATTCACTCCATACAGCGGTTGAAACATTGTATCTATTTTTTTCCATAAATGACATTCTGCAAATACACTTAGAGGAGCGCTGCAGATACACTTTTTGCCGGCTTGGAATTAATCTTATTTTCATCCTACTTCTTCTTCTTCATCCTCATCCTCATCCTCATAAGAAGAAAAAGAAGAAGTAGGATGAAAATAAGAATAATTCCAAGCCGGCAAAAAGTGTATCTGCAGCGCTCCTCTAAGTGTATCTGCAGAATGTCATTTATGGAAAAAAATAGATACAATGTTTCAACCGCTGTATGGAGTGAATGTCCCAGAACTGTCATAAATAGTCTATTTCTGACAGTTCTGGGACATTCACTCCATACAGCTGTTTCAACCGCTGTATGGAGGGAATGTCATGGAACTGTCAGAAATAGACTATTAATGACAGTTCTGGGACTCTGACAGTTCCATGACATTCCCTCCATACAGCGGTTGAAACAGCTGTATGGAGTGAATGTCCCAGAACTGTCAGAAATAGACTATTTCTGACAGTTCTGGGACAATCACTCCATACAGCTGTTTCAACCGCTGTATGGAGGGAATGTCATGGAACTGTCAGAAATAGACTATTAATGACAGTTCTGGGACTGTCCTTCCATACAGCGGTTGAAACATTGTATGTATTTGTTTCCATAAATGGATCCATTTATGGAAACAAATACATACAATGTTTCAACCGCTGTATGGAAGGACAGTCCCAGAACTGTCATAAATAGTCTATTTCTGACAGTTCTGGGACATTCACTCCATACAGCTGTTTCAACCGCTGTATGGAGGGAATGTCATGGAACTGTCAGAAATAGACTATTAATGACAGTTCTGGGACTGTCCTTCCATACAGCGGTTGAAACATTGTATGTATTTGTTTCCATAAATGGATCCATTTATGGAAACAAATACATACAATGTTTCAACCGCTGCATGGAAGGACAGTCCCAGAACTGTCATTAATAGTCTATTTCTGACAGTTCCATGACATTCCCTCCATACAGCGGTTGAAACAGCTGTATGGAGTGAATGTCCCAAAACTGTCAGAAATAGACAGAAACTGTCACAGAACTGTCCTTCTTCTCATCCTTCTCCTTCTTCTCATCCTTCTTCTCATCCTTCTTCTCATCCTTCTTCTCATCCTTCTCCTTCTTCTCATCCTTCTCCTTCTTCTCATCCTTCTCCTTCTCCTTCTTCTCATCCTTCTCCTTCTCCTTCTTCTCATCCTTCTCCTTCTTCTCATCCTTCTCCTTCTCCTTCTTCTCATCCTTCTCCTTCTTCTCATCCTTCTCCTTCTCCTTCTTCTCATCCTTCTCCTTCTCCTTCTTCTCATCCTTCTCCTTCTCCTTCTTCTCATCCTTCTCCTTCTCCATCTTCTCATCCTTCTCCTTCTCCTTCTTCTCATCCTTCTCCTTCTCCTTCTTCTCATCCTTCTCCTTCTCCATCTTCTCATCCTTCTCCTTTTCCTTCTTCTCATCCTTCTCCTTCTGCTTCTCCTTCTCCTTCTCCTTCTTCTCATCCTTCTCCTTCTCCTTCTTCTCATCCTTCTCCTTCTCCATCTTCTCATCCTTCTCCTTCTTCTCATCCTTCTCCTTCTTCTCATCCTTCTCCTTCTCCTTCTTCTCATCCTTCTCCTTCTTCTCATCCTTCTCCTTCTCCTCATCCTTCTCCTTCTCCTTCTTCTCATCCTTCTCCTTCTCCTTCTTCTCATCCTTCTCCTTCTCCTTCTTCTCATCCTTCTCCTTCTCCTTCTTCTCATCCTTCTCCTTCTTCTCATCCTTCTCCTTCTCCTTCTCTTTCCTCATCTCCAAGGGCATTTAAATTAAAGGTACAGTGTTCTGCACTAATTTGAAGGCTCTCTGAAGCCTAGAAACCCTTTTTATAAGTCATCTTCGTAGCGAAGAAATTCGCATCGAATCGAATTTCACACTGGAATTCGCCGAATCAGCCGAATCGAATTTTTGAGAAATTCGCTCATCTCTAGTTATGACACATGTATGAAACCTGTACCCGAGTTTCATGTGTTGACTCTAATTAATCTTTGTACTTGCATATGTTTTCTTATTCTGTGTGCAATCACATTGACTGATTTGGAAAGAATTTATTTGCAAATTGTGGTGGAAAATAAGTATTTGGTCACCTACAAACAAGCAAGATTTCTGGCTCTCACAGACCTGTACCTTCTTTTTTAAGAGGCTCCTCTGTCCTGCACTCATTACCTGTATCAATGGCACCGGTTTGAACTTGTTATCCATATAAAAGACACCTGTCCACAACCTCAAACAGTCACACTCCAAACTCCACTATGGTGAAGACCAAAGAGCTGTCGAAGGACACCAGAAACAAAATTGTAGACATGCACCTTGTTTGCTTGTTTGTAGGTGACCAAATACTTATTTTCCACCATAATTTGCAAATAAATTCTTTCCAAATCAGCCAATGTGATTGTCTGGATTTTTTTTCTCATTTTGTCTCTCATAGTTGAGGTCTACCTATGATGCCAATTACAGGCCTCTCTCATCTTTTTAAGTGGGAGAACTTGCACAATTGGTGGCTGACTAAATACTTTTTTGCCCCACTGTATATCTGTGATCTCTTTGCACATTTAAAAAAAAAACAAAAGCAGATACCATATGCCCACCACTCCATGTCCCCTGAAACGTATGCTTTAAGCACTAAATGCTCTGGGTTTCTGTCTGGAGAGTCCCCAATGTCCTTTTGTTTCCCTCCTTCTTCTTTCCACTCTGTTCTGTCTCTTTCTTTTTCTTCTCTCATTTCCCTGTCCTGGAAGGCCCTAACCAGTACGTCTCTTGACTACTCTCAGTGCAACGCCCCACTCTTATACCTACTCCAAGTCAGTACACGTTTGCCCTCCTTCCCTCCCCCCAAACCTTTCCTACCTTTCCTTTCCTTGTAGCTCATAACATGTGTATTGTTACTGTGAACCTAACATATTACGCCATACTTCCCGGTCATCATAACCGTTATTGTTTTCTATGACACACAGTTGCACTCTGTACTTTTTCATCCATGTTGATTAGAATTGAACATTTGTACAGGTCATACTGTGTATCCTCCAAAACTTTAATAAAGGTATATAGAAAGTGAGAAACCCCACACTATTCTTTTACTTCCAGTTTCTTATTGCTGTCTGTATCCGATTTGATTCCCCTAACTTCCTACCTCAATCTTTACCCAGAAAAACAGGGAAATCCTCTCAGTGGGGTCAAAGAAACCAATAAAAACTTGACATGCGTTTCTGACGTGCATTTTTATTGCTGTCTTTTATACTTGGAAGATATTTTTTTCATTTCCTATTGCAGTGACTGCACAAAAACTGAAGGAAAACCTCCCAGGTGTTGACACTCACATCACTAAAGACCTGAGAAAGTTTATAAGAAAGAAAAAAAAAACTGGAAAAAAATGCAGCCTCTACATCTAAAGACTGTTAAGTTGCAATATATTACATTTTTGTTCTTGGGTTTCATTAGTGAACTGAAAGCTATACCCCAACCCATGGCCTTTCCCACTATTTCAGACCTCAATACAAATCCTTGAAGCCAAGTCTAATAACCTACATATTTTGCAATAACTCGGTACATTTTTGAGTTCAGCACTGACCTTTGCCAGTTGGAATTACAGCAAAAACCTAAATAAGGAGACAGATGTACAAATTTTATAAAAACTAATGAATTCATGGAAAACCACAAAAAAAAAATAAACCTGCAAAACTGTTAACAAGGCCGATCTGTGCAAATGTAGACAAAGGATTTGCAGAGTAACACTCAATCAAACATAGCAACAAATGAATACACTAAATAGCTGAATAAACATGATCCCTATAAATCCTCCTAATTTGAGGCACGGCAGTATCCTGCAGCTGTTGTGCATCAGTAATTTACTCTCGGGAAAGAAACTGCTGATAGGTTTGGGCAGGCAACTAATGTGAATGTAAGAGTTGAGATAACCGATGCTTGCCGTAAGCCAGCTGAACCACAAAAGTAACCTACAGAGAAACATTTTAAAAACTCATCGGTGACTAAGATGGTGCCTAACAGGTTCTTATAGGCATATTATTTACACCAGCCACAATTCATTTTTATCCCAATAGGTTTGATGGCAATACATTTTCCCTTTTCCTCAGCTTCCAGTATTGCCTTTCTGTGTAGTACAAACAGTTGTTGGCTTCCTTCCCATTTGATTGTCTTGTTTGGTGGCTGTTTCAAGGTAAATTAAGGTCTCACACACACCTCCACTCTTGAACATGCATATTGTAAGGATCTCCATGTTTAATATGCTTATAGGAGCAGGAATATGTTTTGTATATATACAGTTTTGTATATATACAGTGGGGAACAGACGTATTTGAACAGCCTGTGATTTTGCAAGTTCTCCCACTTAGAAATCATGGAGGGGTCTGAAATTCACATTGTAGGTGCATTCCCACTCTGAGAGACAGAATTAAAAAAATAAAATTCAGGAAATCACATTGTATGATTTTTAAAGAATTTATTTGTCTTGCACTGCTGAACATAAGTATTGAACATTCTTTAAAATCATGCAATGTGATTTCCTGAATTTTTTTTAACATTCTGTCTCTCAGAGTGGAAATGCACCTACAATGTGAATTTCAGACCCCTCCATGATTTCTAAGTGGGAGAAATCAAAATCGCAGGGTGTTCAAATACTTCTGTTCCTCACTGTAGTTTGTCCTACAGTGTCAAGATTCCCATTATTTAACATTGTACTCTGGCCAGGAACCCTGTTCCTACGAATAATACCCTCCGCCTACTCTAGCTTTTGCTGCAGTTGTTTAAAAAAAACCCTCTACTCTAAATTGTCCTTTTATATCTCGAAATCTGTGGTCATGTGAAGAGTCAGGTACCAAGTCTTCTATCTTCTGGATTTCATAGCAGGAAGCTTCCCACTGGATCTCGAGCAGCGGAGTTTATTCCAGCTGCAGAAGCCTTCAGTGGTGTGAGGATATCATGTCAAGAAGAAGCAACAAGATGGATTAGCGGGCCCAGATTGCAGCACTCGTTCATCTGGTCTCCAATTCTGCAAACAACAGTGCCAGATTAAACTCTTTGGAGTCCCCTAGGCAGTCAAAACCTTGGGGCAAACAGGCGATCCTCGTCTCGAAAACAACCCCCACTGAAGAAACCAAAGCATACCATTCCCATCAGATCCTCTCATATCCAGCCCAGGTGGAGGGACAAACAGAGTTCCAAATCAAACCTGCAACAATGGTAACCTTGTGGTCCCATCTCAGCAATGGCCTAACCACCTTCTGCTGATGAAATTGCTTGTTATATCGCAACCACGCGACAACCCCATACACCCTTTAGGGCTCACCAATAGAATCCATGTAACAGAAAAGCGCCGAGCAATGCTCCTGCGTTTTTCTCTCCAATCACGCTAACCAGAATATTGAACACCTGCAGCCAGTTGGAAAATGTTATGGGAATCAGGCAATAACGCCTCTTTTCTTCTTCTTCCTTTTTACTCTCATCCGGCTTCACCCTGTCAAGATTGAACTTCTCGAAAGGCAATAAGGAAAATATCTCAACATATTTGCCTCTCCATATCTTCTCCTTAATGTCTGGATTGAGGTGCGCACCCAACGGTCTCTCAAAACAGACATAGACATCACACTTGGCCGAGTCAGCCAGACGTACCCCATCAGATCCCGATTCTGCCAACTTGTCCCTTGCCGCAGCCTTGCTAGCACCTGTGGACGCTTCCCTTTCCTTGCGAAGCTCACCACAAGTCTGTCCCCCCGCAGTCCCCTGCAATTGAACCCTCTGACGACATAGACAACGTAACTGAAGCATTTGGCTCCATCGTCGGAGGCACCCCCACAGTCACATTCTGCAGTGTCACAGAGGCAGGCGATGACATCAACCATGGCGCCACCAGGGAGGCGGACAATGCAGGACCCGTCCCCGCATCACACTGAGCCAAAACCTCCCGGACAGAAGAGTCTGAAAAACATCAGCTACCAACCCCTCCTGCTCCAAGGCCCCTGAACCTGGGGTCACCGAAGACCCCTCCCCCAACTGCCCCACACCCACCACAGTTGGACCCTGAGGGAAAGCCTGCGTACCGCGGGACACATCCCCCCACTAGCAACAGTGCAGGACATAACACCAGGAGACACAGAACCTGAGGACACACCAGGCTGTCTCAGTGCTTCCACCAGCACAGCCGTCCTACTGGATCCCACGTCAGCACCATCAGCCACTGGGGACGCATCCACCGCAATCGTAGGCACCTCTTCATCCGAGTCCGAGCGCTTCACTTCAGACCTGGCATCCAGTCCCCCAGCACAGTCTCTTGCAGCAGCAGAGCCCAGATCCATCGTGGCTAGGACCCTAGTGCGCCTGGTGATGACATCATCAGCGGCGGCCACCGTTCCTCCTTGAGTTTTCCTCCACTGTGCACTCTGTTGTGCAGGACCAGCAGATGCCGAGCATCAATCCAGAACAGGGGGCGTGCTGACAACAGCAGGAGTCCTCCGACCTCCGCTTCTCCCTCTGGCAGTCCTGGCCGCTGCAGGTAACAGGCTTGCACTGGTGACAGCACTTCTTGCCTGCCGGGCTGCACTCGGAGCAGACGGGAAACCCTCAGAGCCAGCTGATTGGTCCTGTATCCCTGTAGTGTGGTATCGGGCAGAGACAGCAGCCACCGATCTCCCTCCTGGGTCCCGCCTGAGACAGGGTTTCCTTCCAGCCTCAGCAACCACAAAAGCAGGTCACCTTTTCACTCCAGGAGCTGAACGGTTCCTAATGGGGCTCCCAACGCTGCGGTTAACCCTCAGGTCAGTTCCAGGCTAAGGAGGCCAGGACATCCTAACCCATGTGGTAGCCGGGGCAGGCAAGACAGGTGCCTGCCTGGACCCCTGCAGCATGCTAGCCAACTGGGCCTGCAGCCACTGCTGGCCGTTGGCCACCACAGCTGCTCCTATTTGAGAAATCATACCCTCCAAGTCACCCATCCTCTTTTAATTCCACAGGACAGCAGAAAAGCTTGTCACAGCTCGTAAAGCTGGTCCCTCACTGTCCAGTCACCTATCCAACTGACTGTGAGGCAAAGGTCACCACCCCTTCTACTCCAGCTTGATCCCGCCCTGCCCACCCTACCCCACCTCTTCTCTCTCCAATCAGGTAAGCGCCTGCAACTTAAACAAATTGTAACAATAACTCTTCAATTGACACATCCTACTGCAAACCTAGTCATATCGGTCTTTCACTAAAGCTTTGCCTCCAGCTCCAGTCCTTCCTCTTGACAATTTTTGTCTTGATAAAGATTCTGAACACAGCAGTCCTTCACCGCTGTAGCGTCTCTGTATGCATTTATTAAGAATTGAGATTTTCCACTGCATTAGCATAAGGATGAAAAACTTGTGTCACTTGAGTTTAATTTAAAAATTGCTTCACACTTATGTCATTCAAAATGAATTAGTGCTGGAGAAAGTCATATTTATCAAAGTTTCAGTATTCCCCAAACCTTAACAGATAAAATGAATTCTCATAGTTTTTGACCAAACATGTTTTTTTCTTTAGGCTCCCTCAACACCCTGCATGTAAAGTGTGGTATTTTGCTCAGTAACATGCATTGTGTTAAAGTATTTTTTTTAATCCATGATGGTGCGCAAAAACAAAACACCTAAGTGTACATAAAAGTGTATGTAAAAAACACACACAAAAAAAGTGCACTTAGGGGTGTGTCCCTAGTCCACCTCCCAAAGAAGTAGGACTCTACCCTGACCCCCCCTCCCCAGGCCACAAGGCTCCTGACAGGGGCAAGGCTCAACTTGGTCCACTTAGCCATAAGGCCTGGCAGACCTCTTTCCTCATGGTCAGCCGAAGCCAACCAAGTACTAGGTGACGGGCTCTCCCAAAAAGAGACTCTCTGGTTTAGGGGAGGAAGGAACCTAATGGCCACACATCCTCCCCCTAGACTCCATGGTAGGCCAGAGGACCCAATCCATCCATCCAAGTGAAAGAAACACAAAGAAATGTGCAAGTGAGAAAATGTGATAGAAAACCCTTGCTGCCACGGTGTATTACAAAAGGCAAACTTTTTTTTAGTTTTGGATAGAATGGAGTAGGAGTAGAGCACCTGTCAGGTTTTCATTGCTCCCTGTGCTCCAATTAGGGAGATTCACCTTCTCTGTTTGTCCTATTTGTCATTATCATCAAGACTGAAAGTGAAATCAAATCCCAAATTTTGGGTTGTCCAGAACAGGAATAGAGGGGAAACCTTCCATTGGATACATTAGTTCTAGTGACAACCAGAGATTCCATCATTTGGAAGGTTTTCCCCTCACTTTCTGTTTTGGTTTCCCAAAGTGAAGGGAGATCTTCCCACTGGGATACAGGTGGCAAAATCCTCTTTTTCTCAATCCAAAAAAGTTTTGCTCTTTGTTCTACCTTAAGGCAGTTCATAAATGGACATACATTAGGGGTCTTCTTCTGCCTTGAGTGAATCTCAAGCATCTGGTGTTTTGCTTTTACCTTTAAATCCATGAACCCTCTCTCCCTTAAATCACCCAAAACTAAGTTACATGCTTCAATTACTAACCTAAGTTCCCAGTTATGAGATGTTACAGTTTCCAAGTTTTCTTGATTCCTCATTGCAGAGTGTGATGGCCCATCGTCAAGTGCCCACATTCTGCCCAGTGAAATTGACATTTTTATTAGGTCTATCAGGGGAGTCTTTGCAGAGTCCTAAATGGTGGTGTCACAATGAGGGGCAGTAATATAATTGTTTTAGCTGGTCTGTACCACAGCAGTGGATCAGCGGTATTCAAGCAGAGGTGTCTCTGAGGGTCATGTGATAGTGGATTCAGGCTTTTTTTTTCATTTGGGAAAAGTGGGTGGGAAGGATTTCTTATTTTTCCCAGAGGTTGGCTTCAAGGAGAACGGGTCTACCTTCAAAAGAATAATACAATATATAGTAAGCGCTCTCAATGATTGTAGCAGCTGAACATTAAAGGAAAACGCATAAAAAAGTCCCCAAAATTCATGTATAGACAAAATGAAGCGCTTAAAAGAACATTAGAAATAATGATGAAACACAGTCCAATAAAGGTGCTCCTCGATTCCCAGTGCAAATGGTAGAAATACACACTAACCAGAAAGCGTATAAGTAATACGCATGTGAATATATATCCTGAAGGTCCCCCTCTCCTTTCTGGTCTGGTCAAGGAAGTAGCTGGGAAAGATGGAGATCCTACGCCCTCATGTGGTGAAAGAATGGTCCAGCAGGTCAGAGAAGAATCAATCAAGATAAGCCTCCCCCTTCTCAGGAACTGACACAGGGATCACTTAGGGCTGTAAGGGTTGAAAAGCTCCTCACAGGAGACATAGGGAAGCACTCATAGTGTAGTAGGTAAAGATTTTATTGTAAAACACTAGTGCACAGTAAAACATAGTAGTGCCAAGTATGACCGAACACACTGACCCCTTGGAAATAAAGATGGCCGCCGGGCCTCCACGTGGCACTGGCGGCTTAGTGTCAACGGCGTCCTGGGCTCCACTGACGCGTTTCGTGCGCACGCACTTCTTCAGAGGTAGAGCATAGGACTGCCGTGACCGTCTCCTCATGTGTATATACCGTAGCCGGCGCATGCGCACTGGTACGGCGCCATCTTGCCGGAGTTCGAACATCCGTAATACACAAGTGCGCATGCGCGGGCGCCATTTTACCATGGGCATGTAATGCAATTAACCAGCGCTGCCCCAGACAAAGATACTGGTGCCAGACATCCTAAATGCTCCGAAGCAGTGGTGTATTGTCAGATACCATGGGGATAACACCAAAAGGTATCCAATGCAAATGCATAGTGCACGAGAGGGGGAAATATTAGGAGCGTGCACTAAAAGGTATAAAATGACCAAATCCAGGGTTAACATATATACTGGTAAGTATACTGATATCAAGTATAGGGGGGTATTGAGCTCATAAGCCCCAATGCATGGAAAATAGAAGGATAATTAAAATAAAATTAAAATTAAAATACTGGTCCAATAAAATATCAACCATATATATAAGAATTATTCCCATATACAAGGAAGCAAAACCAACATGGTAAGACAGCATAAGTGGGTCTTTAAAAAACATACCCCATGGAAATTAATAAAAAATAAGAACATATGATATGATAAAAACCATAAATAAATATCAGAGTAATAAACGCATGTGCTGTAAACATATGCCGTAAAGGCAAAAAGGATCATAATGAATATTACACTAACCCGCTAAGAGTGGAAAGGCTTAATAGAGGCCTAATCCAATGTCTATAAAAACGCATATCTCAAAAAATGCATAATAACTGTCTCAATGAATGTAAAGAAGCTGGAGATAGAGGCCTAATCCAATCATCTTAGACCATTCCTGAGTATGTTTGTACAAATTAAAACCAAAATAATGTGCACACATATAAAACCTGGAGCAGAATCGAGACTAATACCCAGCTAGTGTGTGAAAATAATTCTCATGATAAAAAATTATAAGCATGGTTATCTAAGCATCGCGGGCTCAACTGTTGTCAATATAACAATTGACATCCAGTTCAATGTTCAGGCCTGCAAGGTATAAAGTATCTAGTTCGTAAATGTGTTTTGTCTCTAATTGTGAGACAGCTCTGGTTTTAAAAGTTCCTCTCCAGTGTGTAGTTACTATATCTATGCCCACAAATCTCAGACTAGTGGGATCTCTATGGTGGTATTTCCTGTAATGGAGGGACAAGGAGTGTTCCTTGTACCCCTTCTTTATGTTATTGACATGCTCACGGAGGCGGTCCCTAAGCATTTTTTGAGATATGCGTTTTTATAGACATTGGATTAGGCCTCTATTAAGCCTTTCCACTCTTAGCGGGTTAGTGTAATATTCATTATGATCCTTTTTGCCTTTACGGCATATGTTTACAGCACATGCGTTTATTACTCTGATATTTATTTATGGTTTTTATCATATCATATGTTCTTATTTTTTATTAATTTCCATGGGGTATGTTTTTTAAAGACCCACTTATGCTGTCTTACCATGTTGGTTTTGCTTCCTTGTATATGGGAATAATTCTTATATATATGGTTGATATTTTATTGGACCAGTATTTTAATTTTAATTTTATTTTAATTATCCTTCTATTTTCCATGCATTGGGGCTTATGAGCTCAATACCCCCCTATACTTGATATCAGTATACTTACCAGTATATATGTTAACCCTGGATTTGGTCATTTTATACCTTTTAGTGCACGCTCCTAATATTTCCCCCTCTCGTGCACTATGCATTTGCATTGGATACCTTTTGGTGTTATCTCCATCTTTCCCAGCTACTTCCTTGACCAGACCAGAAAGGAGAGGGGGACCTTCAGGATATATATATTCACATGCGTATTACTTATACGCTTTCTGGTTAGTGTGTATTTCTACCATTTGCACTGGGAATCGAGGAGCACCTTTATTGGACTGTGTTTCATCATTATTTCTAATGTTCTTTTAAGCGCTGCATTTTGTCTATACATGAATTTTTGATCTACCTTCAAGGTAAGGTGATTGTAGCCATAATAGTGCACTTGTTGCAAAAACATTTGAGTACTGTTCGTGATACTCCTTTTGTTTGCATTAACAACCACATTTTCACGATTCTTCAAGGCCCAATAAGTACTAATCAATCAGTACTATGAGGAGTGACAATTTAATTACCAGAGTGCCTGTGGCGTAGCATTATGATGATGAGTTACACAGCCATTCTCCATGTGTTCTTACATGTTCTATCTTACACTCGCCTGGGTCACAGACCAGTTGACTCAGTCTTTATGGCATAGTAGAAGAAGAAATAACACATGTGTGCTTTGTACTGTTGCCAGAAAATGACTGAGAGGAACCTGGAGCAGCAAATTAACATACATTTTTGCATGAAAACTGACAAAAGTGCCAGTGAAACTCTGTTACAACAGGCTTATGGTGAAAATTCCATGAAGAAATCAAGTGTTTTTGAATTGCATAGGTGGTTTAAGGAGGGGCCGGAAGATTTTCACAATGAACAAGAAGTGGGCAGCAAAAAACACAAAGAATGAATACAAATGTGGACAAAATGCCAACCCTCTTATGCTCAGATCGAAGACTGAGTGTGTGAATGATGGCAGAAGAATTGAACATGAACAGGGAAACGGTGTGGCAGATTCTAGTGGAGGATTTGGGAACGAGAAGATTCAAAGATGGTTCCTTGTATCTTGACAGATCAGAAAGAGGGCCAACCACAAATTTCTTTTGAAAAATGCAGAAGTGTTTGATAGGGTTATTACTGGCCCATTCTGGGAATTAAATTGTCAGACCTCATAATTGTAGTACTGCTTGGACCTGGAACAAGAGGGAACACCCTGAAAGCTTGTCTTGGAAACTAGGATATTAGTGCAAATAAAAAAGTATCATGGACAATACTTAAAGCGGAGTTCCACCCTTTTTTTCATGATCCTTGCCACACAATGCCCACCCGCAGAACAGTCTGTTATGGGATATTTCTATTTATTTATTTCTAAATACCTTTTTTTGCTGTCAGTATACTGTACTTCCGGTCCGGCCGCCTAGGCGATTTCATCATTAGGCGATTCCCTAGTACTCTTGGGATTTCGCCATTGGTTTTCCCAGGTGTCTTTGGGAAGCCTAATGGTGAAGTCTGCGGTATTTCTTGATCGGAAGTGACGTTATCGGGAGGAATGATTGACAGGTTGTCATAACAATGGAGCTGGATCTTCTGTCGCCGCCGCCATTGTTATGGCAACCTACAAACAACAAAGTGTGCCGTATCCTTACAGCACAAGCGCGAGATCAGGAGGTGCATGCTGGGTAGCCAGCTGCACCGAATGCAGAAGAAAGTAGGAGCTGGCTTCAGATGCCCACACCAGTAATGGCAGTTGCCCGCCCGCCCCCCGGGATCCTGCTGAGGAATGTCACATTTACAAGTAAGCAAACGACATACACTTAGAACACTTTCCTAATTATATACTGCAGCTGAAGAGAATAATGCAGGTGCTTTTTGTAGAAAAGTGCCGAGGAGACTGGAACTCCGCTTTAATTGTTTTCCTTCAAGGTAAGACATTAATTAGTCCAGTCACGTTTGCACGCCTCTTCACAATCATAATATTATTATTATAATACAGGATTTATATAGCGTCAACAGTTTGCTCAGCACTTTACAATATAACGGGTGACAGTACAGCAACATTACAGTTCAATACAAGAGGGTTAGGAGGGCCTGATCCTTGGAGCTTACAATCTAGAATACTTTATACACTGTAAAATACAAATCCTAAGGACAATCAAGGGTGCTTTATCTCCTAAAAAAACACAAATATGAGCAAGCAAACTACAAATTCTAGCTGTAGACACACACAATTTTAAGTAACAAAAAATAATTTGTATTATTAGGTACAATGCATATTTGGTATACCAACGATAGTTTAAAGTGTATTTATGGTCAAAATGTAAAATTATATACAGTGAGGAACAGAAGTATTTGAACACCCTGCAAACTTCTCCCACTTCGAAATCATGGAGGGGTCTGAAATTCACATTGTAGGTGCTTTCCCACTCTGAGAGACAGAATTTAAAAAAAAATTCAGGAAATCACATTGTATGATTTTTAAAGAATTTATCAGTCTTGCACTGCTGAACATAAGTATCTGAACACCTAAGAAACAGCAAGAAATTTGGCTCTCAAAGACCTGTTACTGTGCCTTTAAAAAGTCCACCTCTACTCCACTCATTAATCTAACTTAGTAGCACCTGTCTGAGCTCTTTAAAGACACCTGTCCACCCCACAGTCAGTCAGACGCCAACTACTACCATGGGCAAGACCAATGAGCTGTCAAAAGACACCAGAGACAAAATTGTGGATCTCCACAAGGCTGGAAAGGGCTACGGGGCAATTACCAAGCAGCTTGGTGAAAATAGATCAACTGTTGGAGCAATTGTTAGAAAATGGAAGAGGCTAAAGACGACTGTCAGTCTCCCTCGGACTGGGGCTCCATGCAAGATCTCACCTCGTGGGGTATCACTGATGATAAGAAAGGTGAGGAATCAGCCCAGAACTACAAGGGAGGAGCTGGTCAATGACATAAAGAGACCTGGGACCACAGTTTCAAAGGTCACTGTCGGTAGAACACTACGCCGTCATGGTTTCAAATCACGCATTGCACGGAAGGTTCCCCTGCTCAAGTCATCACATGTCCAGGCCTGTCTGAAGTTTGCCAATGACCATCTGGATGATCCAGAGGAGGCATGGGAGAAAGTCATGTGGTCAGATGAGACCAAAGTAGAACTTTTTGGTCTAAACTTCACTCGTCGTGTTTGGAGGAAAAAGAAGGATGAGTTGCATCCCAAGAACGCCATCCCTACTGTGAAGCATGGGGGTGGAAACATCATGCTTTGGGGGTGCTTTTCTGCGAAGGGGGCAGGACGACTGCACTGTATTAAGGAGAGGATGAATGGGGCCATTTATTGTGAGATTTTGAGCAACAACCTCCTACCCTCAGTCAGAGCATTGAAGATGGGTCGTGGCTGGGTCTTCCAACATGACAATGACCCGAAGCACACAGCCAGGATAACCAAGGAGTGGCTCTGTAAGAAGCATATCAAGGTTCTAGAGTGGCCTAGCCAGTCTCCAGACCTAAATCCAATAGAACATCTTTGGAGGGAGCTGAAACTCCGTGTTGCTCAGCAACAGCCCCGAAACCTGACAGATCTAGAGATCTGTGTGGAGGAGTGGGCCAAAATCCCTGTTGCAGTGTGTGCAAACCTGGCCAAGAACTACAGGAAACGTTTGACCTCTGTAATTGCAAACAAAGGCTTCTGTACCAAATATTAACACTGATTTTCTCAGGTGTTCAAATACTTACGTTCAGCAGTGCAAGACAAATAAATTCTTTAAAAATCATACAATGTGATTTCCTGAATTTTTTTTTTAATTCTGTCTCTCAGAGTGGGAATGCACCTACAATGTGAATTTCAGACCCCTCCATGATTTCTAAATGGGAGAACTTGCAAAATCGCAGGGTGTTCAAATACTTCTGTTCCTCACTGTATATTCATTTTCATGTTGTATTCCAATTATTTCTAGACTACTACTACTAATCTGAACAATCTTGACGTTTGTAAACTTACTTTGTGAAGATCCCACACATTTACTTCCTTGAATTCTGTGACAAGTTGTCACTTTATAAGCACTGCTGGATCACACATTTCACAGAGCCTGCCTTCTGGATTACAGAGGTGCTGAAAAGAGGAGTTTCAGGAGGTGGAGTCAATACAGGAATCCCTGTAGAAGCTGCAAAGCATGTAGGGAATCCAGGAAGTTGTGGAAAGAGAACAGCCAGCAGACAGGCAGAACTCACAACACGAAATGAGATGTTTCAAGTAAGTTTATATTGGATTCTCCAAAATATCTACTGTTTGTATTGTTATTACAGTGTTACAAAATGTTAATGGTGTGTGCTGTGACCACAGAGCTGCTTTAACAGACAAGTATCAAAGTGGAACTTCACTCCCTCAATCAGCATTGGCTATTTTCAATCCTTATGCTGCTAACATTAGTAAATAGATAGGAAAGTATATCGTATTTACTTGTTTTAAACTTTTTTTTTTTACAATTCTTCAATTACTTCCTGATTTTCTGCCTAGGCAAATGATGTCATACATCCCAGCAGTCTTCAGGAGGGGAGGAAGGGTTCTCAGCTCAGCCAATGCCTGAGCTAAGGGCAGTTGGATTCCTGGAAAAAAATGTTACATGAAGCATGGAGACATGGATGAATGGGTGAGCTTGCTTTGAATATTAAAGCGGATTTCCACCCAAAAGGGTAAATTCCACTTTAATGCTTTGTCCCCCGCTCCCCATTAAGGATTGGCATGTTTGGGGAGCGGGTACCCGAATTTGACAGATACCCGCTCCCACTTCCGTTGTTGTTGTCCTCCCCCCTCCCTCCCCGTAGTCTTCTGGGACACGTGACAGGTCCCAGGAGACTATGGGGCCATTAACGAAGCGCAGTGCTTCTCGTGCATGAGCAGTGGGCACCCGGCTGTGAAGCCGCAAGCTGTCACAGTCGGGTGCCCACACTAAAGATGCCGGCGGCAGGGAGAGAAGATGGCCAGTGAAACCAGCGATGGTGAGGACACCACTGGACAGAGGGACAGGTAAGTGTCTGTGTTTTAAAAGTCAGCAGCTACAGTTTTTGTAGCTGCTGACTATTCTTTTTCCAGCTGGAACTCCACTTTAACAATGAATTAAATAGCATTTTTGGTTTGTGGTGCTTACTGTATATGCAGTGCAGTTCCACTTTAAATATAGCACTGTTTGCATCTGTCACTGTGCTTTTGCATCTTATTGCTGTTTGCAGCAGTGTCTATCATCACAGCACCCATTAAAAGTATGTACAATCTCAAGTAACCTCAGTCTAAAATGAAAAGGAAAGAAAAATTGATTGTCAATGGGAAACCTGAGCCTAGTATGATGCATACAACTTCACATAAGAAGCTTCCCTTCACATCAAAGATCCTCTAATCAAAACAGAGGTCCCCCCATAACATCAGAGTCTCCCCTCATGTCAGAGGTCTCTCCTGTCACATCAGAGGCCCCCCATCACTTCAGAGGACCCCTTATCACTTCAGAGTTCCCCCTTCATGTCAGAGGCTGGGGATGGGGTCTCTGGAGGGGCTTGGGGGTTCTCCAGGAAGCTGGGAATCTTTCAGGGGCACTGTGGAAGACTGGAAGGTACTGCAGGAGCTGAGAGCACTGTGGGAGGTTGGGGGGAAGTGTGGGACACTGTTAGGGTTTGGGGCTTTCTGGAAGGCTGGAAGCACTGCAGAAGGCTGAGGGGCATTGTGGAAAGCTGGGTGGCACTGTGGGAGGTTGACGAACACTCTGGAAGGGTGGGAGGGGGCACTGTGGGGGCTGATGGGCACTGGGCTCCACTATGGAAGATTTTGGGCACTATGGTAGCTGGGAAGCACTGTGGGAGGTTAGATCTGTAGTTGTCTGAAGGCTCGGCCAGTAAGAAGGAGGCCACCGCCTGGCAGTGGGCCAGGGCTCGGTAGTTGAGAACCACTGCTCTAAACTATACTTTAGCTCAGAATTCAGAACTCTATGTGCACTCACAACTTAGTGTCAACTTTGTTTTTGACTTTTTATTGAATCTACTGGATGGCTCTTTAACAACGAGAGAACCAAGGGATGACAACCACTTTCTCATGTCATTCAAACTGCTGAAACTCTACCACCTGTTAAACGTCCACCATTTTCCCTTCCATGTCTATGGATGAGAGTTTTCTCCAGAAAGTGTTAAAACCTTTCCTTGTCATAGTATACAGTTAAAATGAAATGATAACTCCTTGAAAAAAAAATAGCAGTTTGTAGTAATTCCACATTCAGCAGAGCATTAAATTATTCAGTGAAGTGTGCAAAACATCTGAACAGTTTGAGCCTTGAAGCCTTTTCTCTAACAACCAAAAAGTGCTAAAAACAGGCGAGTTTGGCCCAGCATTTCATCTTCCAAGCAGCTTATTGAATTAATAAGACAAGTCAATTAATGTAATGCTCTGTTGCTCCGGGATAAAGCAACGGCATTGAAAATATAGTTCCATTTATTATTATTGCACAATAAGGCGAAGGAAAATAATATTTTTATACCAAGAAAAAAAAAAGTTTCTAAACAACCCTCAGAGAACAAAGACGCTAATTAGTAATGATCATCAATTTGTTCCGCAGTCGCTGATGTATCCTGATGACATTGAGTATGTAGTTGTGTAGCACACCCATAGGAATAGCTTTGATGAATAGGCAGTTATGGCCACTACTAGACAGCTTTGTTTCCCCAGTGAATAGCCATAGGCATGGTGTAGCAATGGAAAACCCACAGATATTTGTCTAGAACTGGGCTAAAGAGAAGACTAAAAGTTACAACAGAACTTCAGGCATATATGAGACCTGCCAAAATTTGTTGGCAATTCTGTTCAGCTAGTCTAGTGATTTTCAGAGCTCTCCCAGGAAGCACAGCAAGCTTGATGATCTTGGTCACCATCCTTCCCCTTAAAGGCTGTGACTGGACAAGCATGATGCAAAATGAAAGCTGTGTCAAAATAGCAATCTTCATTAAAGTAGATGTAATCCCTTACATATACCCACTGAAGTGATTAGCCTCAGGTGATACACAGATATGAAAAATACGCCAGGAAAAGTTGTACCCATTTATCTGCAACACTCTATCCTCTACAGCCCATTTAAAGTCCAGAATTTAAACTGCATTTCTGAGTGAGTTTCACGAAGTGGGGGGTGAGGAGGATCTTATGTTACATACTGCACAGCATAAAGCAGGCAGCTGAGTGTAATATGAGACTGGAGTGGAGGGGATGAACACACAACCCCTCTACAAACCCAGCAGTACTAGGGTCCTTGGTTCGAATCCCAGCCACGGCACCTCCTGCCTGGAGTTTGCATGATCTCCCTGTGCCTGCGTGGGTTTCCTCCGCGTACTCCAGTTTCCTCCCACACTCCAACAATTGAGTACTGTCCGTGATACTTTTTTTATTTGCACTAACATACAATTTTGAGGACAAGCTTTCGGGGTATGTCCCCTTCTTCAAAGTCTTTGAAGAAGGGGACATACCCCGAAAGCTTGTCCTCAAAATTGTATGTTAGTGCAAATAAAAAAAGTATCACGGACAGTACTCAATTGTTTCTGTCGCAAATGCACTAATACGGCTACAATCACCTCTCCCACACTCCAAAAGACATGCTGGTAGGTTAATTGGATCCTGTCTAAATTGGCCCTAGTATATGAAAGTAAGTTAGGGACCTTAGATTGTACACCCCTTGAGGGTTAGGGACTGATGTGAATGTACAATATATATGTAAAGCGCTGCGTAAATTGACAGCGCTATATAAGTCCCTGCAATAAATAAATAAATAAATGGAAACATGCACAGCTGGGGCTTTAAATTACCTGCTATGTGTCAAAGGTGGGGAGGGCCATCTCCTGGGATTGTCTGGTGACAGCATGGACTGTCAAATGTGACTCATGCACATAGCAGAGGAATGAGAGAGGAGATAGAAATCACACTAGGTGCTTTTGATAAAGGCAGGTACACACTATATATGCTTTGTTCATTTTTCATTTTAGAGGTTTACAACTGCTTTAAACAATACTTTCATACTTCTATTCTTCCTTTTTCTGCTTTCTGTGCCCATATTTTTGCTATTTTTTTTATTGATTCCTGTGCTTGTTTGCTCAGATAACTGAAGAATAGTGCAGCAGTAGAATGAGTGGGAGATGTAAATGGCCATTCACCAGCATTGGACCGTGCATGTGCCATATCTGCTAAGGCCATTGACATTACAGACAAGATGGTGGCGCCCAGTTGTGATTGTCGCGTATTTGTATCCCAGGGAAATGGAGACAGTAATAATGGAATACTACTGGAAGGAAAAAGCTTGACTGGTAAAAAGTCAGTAAAGATGTAAAAAATGGTCAGAACATTAAAGAGAAGCAAAAGTGCAACAGTTTGTGGGAAAAAAACTTCTTGGCCCAAACTTTTCTAGGCATTCCAGATGAATCTTGGGACACTGGTGTCATCAGGATTGCGCTTCATGCCCCAAGTTGCATCTGGGCAGCAACTTGTGACCAGAAGGTGATGGTCATCCATTTCATTTGTATTTATTTTTCCTTTTTGCTCTTTTGTTGGCCCTAGGAACTCTTCCACATTGGGCATACCCTTTTAGTTATTAACCATTCTTCAATTCCCACTTAGTTTGATTGACTAGCCCTACTTTGTTCCTTTTAAGCAATTTGGTAAGGTAGACACCACATTTATTGTCACAATCTAACCAAGTGCCATGTCCTTTCCCCAGTTGATTAGCACATGGGAAAATCAAGTTTCATTATCAACACTTAAGCAATCTCAGTGTTGTAATAAGAAACTTTATTGTTCAAGCTCTACCATTAACAATGACATTGCAGTGAATTATTTCCTCTGACGCCTAGTGGATCTAAATTGTAGAGCTCTATGGTAAAGCTCCACTGGGCGGTGAAACACATCAGAGGGGAAAGAGAGGTTGGAGCATCAGTGTTCACAGTGCGGCCTCGTATGCAAGTATGCATATTCATTTTTTTTGTAAAAATTGAGTGTTCGTTTAAATTATATTAGGTTAATTTTGCATAATAAAACTTTTTTGTATATATGCTTAATGCTTGCTATTAGTTTTTACAGTTTCAAGAAAAAGTATGTGAACCTCTTGGGATTACGTGGAGTTTTGCATGAATTGGGCATAAAATGTGCTCTGAACGTCATCTAAGTCACAACAATAGAAGAACACAGTCTGCTGAACATAATACTACACAAACATTAGATGTTGCCAAGGTTTAATTGCACATAACATGTAAACATTCACAGTGCAGGGAGGAAAAAATATGTGAGGCCCTAGCTTAATGACTTCTCCCAGAGCTAATTGGAGCCAGGAGTGAGCCAACCTTGACTCCAATCAGTGTGATGATATTGGATGTGTTGCTGACAGCTGTCCTGCCCTTACAAAACACACACCTGTTTTGGGTTTACTGGTTTCAAGAAGCACTGTCTGATGTGAACCATGCCTCGCAGAAAAGAGCTCTCAGAAGACCTACGATCAAGAATTGTTGACTTGCATGAAGCTGGAAAGGGTTACAAAAGTATCTCCAAAAGCCTTGATGTTCATGTGTCCATGGTAGGACAGACTGTCTACAAATGGAGAAAGTTTAGCACTGTTGCTACTCTCCCTAGGCGTGGTCGTCCTGTAAAAATGACTGCAAGAGCACAGCGCAGAATGCTGCATGAGGTAAAGAAGAATCCCAGAGTGTCAGCTAAAGACCTACAGAAATCTCTGGCACATGCTAACATTTTTGTTGACACATCTACAATAAGGAAAACATTAAACAAGAATATAGTACATGGGAGGACACCACTGAGGAAGCCATTGCTGTCCAAAAAGAATATTGCAGCACGTTTGAAGTTTGCAAAAGAGCACCTGGATGTTTCACAGCACTACTGGCAAAATATACTGTGGACAGATGAAACCAAGATTGAGTTGTTTGGGAAGAACACACAACACTATGTGTGGAGAAAAAAAGGCACAGCACAACATCAAAACCTCATCCCCACTGTAAAACATGGCAGAGGGAGCATCATGGTTTGGGGCTGCTTAGCTGCATCAGGGCTTGGACCGATTGTTGTCATTGATGGGAAAATGAATTCCAGAGTTTATCAAGACATTTTGCAGGAAAACATATGACCATCTGTCCGCCAAACTGAAGCTTCGCAGAGGATGGGTGATGCAACAGGACAATGACCCAAAGCATACAAGTAATTCAACAAAACAATGGCTGCAACAGCACAGAATACGCCTTCTGGAGTGGCCCAGTCAGAGTCCTGACCTCAACCTAATTGAAATGCTGTGGCATGACCTTAAGAGAGCGATTCACACCAGACATCCCAAGAATATTGCTACACTGAAACAGTTTTGTGAAGAGAAGTGGTCCAAAATTACTCCAGATCATTGTGCAGGTCTGATCTGCAACTACAGGAAACGTTTGGTTGAGGTTATTGCTGCCAAAGGAGGGTCAACCAGTTATTAAGTCCAAAGGTTCACATACTTTTTCCTCCATGCACTGTAAATGTTTACATGTTATGTGCAATTAAACCATGGCAACATCTAATGTTTGTGTAGTATTATGTTCAGCAGACTGTGTTCTTCTATTGTTGTGACTTAGATGACGTTCAGAGCACATTTTATGCCCAATTCATGCAAAACTCCACGTAATCCCAAGGGGTTCACATACTTTTTCTTGCAACTGTATAGCCCAGTTCCAGTTTGGCCCTTCATTGCAGTCTCCTTGCCACTTTTTTTCTTGGGTCGTTAGTCTGGTTACATGTCATGGTTCTGAAGTGCTACTACAGCTAGTTATTTCAGCCGGAGTGGTTGGGGCCATTTCGGTGGTGCACTAATGGTGATATTGAGTGGCTTCCAGATACTTCCAGTTCTAGAGGGTGGCGACTTGAGGAACAGCTTTTGCAGGAATAACTTGACTTAGGCTTACTAGTAATGAAAAGGGCAAGTAACAAGTTCAGGGAGGGGTAAATAAATCTGAGCTAATAGGGTAATCCAGAACAGGTGGTGCACTAATGGTGATATTGAGTGGCTTCCAGATACTTCCAGTTCCAGAGGGAGGCGACTTGAACAGCTTTTGCAGGAATAACTTTACTTAGGCTTACTAGTAATGAAAAGGGCAAGTAACAAGTGCAGGGAGGGGTAAATAGATCTGAGCTAATAGGGTAATCCAGAACAGATGGTGTAGCAATGCTCAGTGGGATGCTGCATAGGTACAGCAGTTTCTAAGGAACTGGATGGCAACTGTGTTAACTACAGTCTTGTGGGTTTTGTGGTGCAGAGGGTTTGGTGGGTTGGCAACCTCCTCATCAATCCTGCATTTCAGCTGTAGGCACCGATGGCAGAGGGGCCCCTCATGGATCAATGGTTTGACTCCGGTGAACCTGCTTTGTATGGCTGTAGATGCAGATAAAAACCTGTGAACCTGCTGTATGTGGCTAAAGATGTTGCTGTTCTAGTTGCACAGGAATCATGTTTCTTGTGGACTAAGCACTGTAGCCTGGACGTCTACTTTCTTCCCTGATCTGGCGCCAAGTTCCCCTCTCTAATTGGTTCCTGGGTGAGAGGAGTGGAATAACAGAGCTCCTTAAAGCAGAGCTCCACCCAAAAGGGGAAGTTCCGCGTTAAGCCTTTGTCACCCACTCCCCATTAAGGATTGGCACCTTTGGAGAGCGGGTACCCGAATTTCACAGTTACCCGCTCCCACTTCCGCTGCGATCGCCTAGGCGATCGGAAGTGGAAGTTGCCCCCCCCCCTCCCCGTTGTCTTCTGGGACACAGGTTCCACATGGGGCCATTCACAAAGCGCAGCGCTTCTCATGCATGCGCAGTGGGCACCCAGCTGTGAAGTCGCAAGCTGTCACAGTCAGGTGCCCACACTGAAGATGCTGGCGCCAGAGAAGACGGCCGGTGAGGACACAACTGGACCAAGAGACAGGTAAGTATCTGTATTTTAAAAGTCAGCAGCTACAGTTTTTTTTTTTTTCAGGTGGAACTCCGCTTTAAGCCTCACACTCTTGGGTGCAAAAGACACAAACGTCCCCAGGCAGTACAGTAAAAAGATCCACACTCCTAACATTGTCTCCCAGTCTACTGGGATCTGTTGTTCTGTAGGTATCCTCCAGAGTGCAGCAGTCTCTCCAAGGGATTACATGACCCAGTGTGCAATGCAGCAGCCCAATGTTCTCCTCCAGGGTCTCAGAGGATCTGGATTTGTATCTGTAGCTGGCAGTCAGCTATAGTCCTCTTTCTACTCTTCTTCTTCCAGTGGTGAGCGGGTTCTGAATGCTGCAGAGAAATGCGCCATGTAATGATGAGGGCACCACTATCTGCAGCATTTTACTGTGAGCCCAAGGTATCTTCATACATCCTGGAGGCAGTAAACGAGTTGAATAACATTGATGTTAAATGGGTGTTTCAACCCAGAAGAGGACCACTGCTCAATATTTCAATGAGAACTAAACTTTAATACTTTAAATATTGTAGACAAATCATTTTAATATTTTAAAGCTGGAATTGTGCTTTAAATACAGCAAATTTGTAGAAAACAATTTATCTTTTACAGGCCTATAATGTACAAAAACTTGAGCCAAACTTGAACTTTTAGCTTTGTTTTTCCAGGAATTTTCACATAATTAACATTGTCACTCCAACAGGATCAGTGCTGCCGAATCAATGCACGGGTCATTTGATGTGCATTAGTTTTCTCGCTTGCTTGCAGAACTGCAGCAGAACCTAAATGTCACATTCCGATGTTCTTTCCAGTATCCTCGATCAGTGTTAAAAGCTGCAGACAATGGCATTTCACAGCGCGGTGTGTATGTGGAGTCTAGACATTGCATAGGGTTTAACGAGATACCAAACCTCAAAAAGGAAACGTTTTTTGGTAGCTTTCAGCTTAACCGTGTAGTAAAGTAAAGCCAGCACACTTATCACCTAGCCAGCAAAAAAACCCAAAACTAATTACAGTGTCTTACAATTTGTGTCAGAAACAGAGGTTTTAGTTGCACAACCTTTGCAAATGCTGTATAAGTAGAAGCCGCACTGCCTCTGCCACTGCCAAGGCAATCTTAACCTCCTGTTGGATCATATATACCAATGGATTCTGCCATGTTCCTACGCCTTTAACCACTTCCAGTCCGGACACTTTTACCCCCTTCCTGACCAGGGCAATTTTCAGCTTTCAGTGCTATCACACTTTGAATGACAATTGCGCAGTCATGCAACACTGTACCCAAATAAATTTTTTACCATTTTTTGAGACAGATAAAGCTTTATTTTGGTGGTATTTATTCATCGCTGGGATTTTATTTTTTTTTGCTATGTAAATGAAAAAGTCCAAAAATTTTGAACAAAAGTGTTTTATTTATAAAATTTTGCAAATAAATAATATTTCATCATAAATCTTTGCCAACATTTATTCCATTATCTTTTTAGTAAAACATAATTAGTTTAACCAAAAATTATAATTTTTAAACATTTTTTTTACATTTCTATTTTATTTTTTTATATTATTGTTTTGTATTTATTTATTTTTTTTTTACATACTGTCACCCTAGCAGTACAGTGTCACCATGGTGACACTGTACTACTTGTGGGGGGTGATGAAGATTTTTTTTTTTTTTTTACACTGATTGCTTTTACACCCATATAGGATGTAAAAGCAATCATTTCTCTTTCTCTCTGTGTGCATTCCTGAACTCATTGAGAAGTACTGAGTGAGCTGTGATTGGTCACAGCTTGTCACATGGTACAAGGCTGTTGTGAATAGGCTTGTACCATGTGACCTCTGTGATCATTCACAGACTTCACACGTAGTAAGCAATGATGTCACAAGTGACATCTTGCTTACTACTTTGCATGTGATCACTGATTGGCCAATCAGTGACCACATGATCAGGACCTCGTACAGAGGTCCCGTCCGACGATCGGTGTTTCACTGTGTCCGGAGGACACAGCTGGCACCGGATCGCGGTGCTGCGCGCTCCCAGGGAGCGCGCACAAGCAGGGTGCGTGGAGGCCATTTATAAACGGCCACCCGACCCTGCACTGCCACCGTCCGGCCGTTTATATGCAACGGCCGGTCGGGAAGTGGTTAAAGAGCAATAGGCTTCCTCCAGACATATTGCCCATAATTTATCCATTGCAATCAGAGGAAGTCATTTCAGTATAGGAGAGGAGGCTGCAAAAATGGTCAAGACTGAAGGGAAGGCTGGAGGTCTGCATTTTTAAACTCAAAACCAGAAAAATAATATATTGCAGCCTACCATTCATTAGATGTGGTAGCTGCGTTTGTTTTCCTCATGTACACTGCAGCTGATAAACTCACATTCAGGAGCTGTTCAGCTTTTTTTCCAGCATCCCCTGAACTCACCCTAATGTTTTCCTATGTGTCCATGTACACATCTTCATTTACAGTTGTTTACAGGCATTTGAGTTTACAGTTGTTTTTTTGAACGCAGAAAACTTGTGTTCAGCAGTCGATTTTATCAGCGTTTCAAACGCAAAGCGCTTGTAAATGCGGCAAATCGCGTTTATAAGCGTTTGCGTCTGAAATTTTTTTTTAACTCTTCCAGTTTCCAATGCTGTCCAGAGCCTCTTTTCATCATGAAAAATGCATACAAAGCATTTTCAAGGTACTCTAAGGACAAAACACTGAACACAGGATGTTAAACTTGTCACACATTGCAATGACCAATTCACACCTCAGACCTCTCCCACCCTTGGAAACAAAAGATATGTTAATGACCATTCACACCTCAAATTCCTCATGAAGACCCCCTGCCAGGTGGCCTTAAAGACTCCCTCCACCAGACACCTTTCCCACCCTTGGAAACAAAAGGAATGTTAATGAGCAACTCACACCTAAGCTAATCTCAACACATACTTCTGTCTCTGCTTCTACTCTCTGTATTTCTCTGAAACAGTCTGAAATAGTTAATAATTTACCACTTTTAAGTGCATTCTGGGCATTTGGGAGGTTCTGCTATGCTTTTCTTTAAAAAACACTTCTAAACACAAACACGCATAAACGTGCATAAAAGTGTTATGCAAATGCAGTTAAACAGACGTTTTTTAACCTACGTTTTCCAACAGTCAGTTTCCATCGTTCAGAAGTGTCCCATGTACATGGGGCCTAAGGATTCTTTCTATCTGTTTTCACCTGGTGATCTGGCCAGTAACACACCTCCAGTATTAGTAAGACACAACTCTGGATGAAAGAGCACAGAGACACCTTTGGACAGCATCATTCTCAGTCTGGAAGAAGGGGAACTCACTGATTTAATTAAATGGTCAAATTGAAGCCAAACTCCAGCTAATACTTGATAAACAGTTACAGAAAACAGCTATGTTCCCTTTGGGATAAAGTTTTTACATATATATATAAATATATATAAAAAAGCTGAGCATTGTAAGAACCCCTGTCAGCATGAAATGGATTGTCTCATCCCTGTAACTATTACATCTGCAGGACAGCTTGTTCTTTTGAAAAATGACATACTTACTGGCCAGGTCGCCACATAAAAATAAAAGAAAGAAAGCCTAAAAAGGAAAACGAATGCAGTCATCACATCTAAAAACCGGTTAGCTGCAATATAATACATGTTTGCTCTTGGTTTTAATGCTCCCTTAAGCTTGAGCTATTGATTTCTGTAAACAACACACTTATACAACAAAGAAAACACATTAAAAGCAGCCTAAAGCTCAGACCTGCTGGCTGAACTGAAGACTACACAATACTCGTATGCAATATTTCATAATAAACTCACTTTTTTTACCTATCTTTAGTCCTTATCATAGTAAAGAAAGAAACAAGCATACATCACAACCAAAAACTTCCTTTAACCACTTGCCCTCTAGAGGATTTACCCCCTTCCTGACCAGGCCATTTTTTGCAATATGGCGCTGCGTTACTTTAACTGACAATTGCGCAGTCATGCAACGCTGCATCCAAATTAACTTTACGTCCTTTTTTTCCCACACATGGAGCTGTCTTGTGGTGATATTTGATCGCCTGTGCATTTTTAATTTTTTGTGCTATAAACAAAAAAATACAAATGACATTTTGCTATTAAAGATGTCCAGTAAAAAAATTTGAAAAACAAATTTCATCATAAATTTAGGCCAAAATGTATTCTGCTACATGTCTTTTCTAAAAAAAAAACCCAATACGTGTAAATTAATTGATTTACATGAAAGTTATAGTGCCTACAAATGGCGGTATATATACTGTAATTTTTTTTCTATTAATACTAGTAATGGCTGCAATCAGTGACTTATAGCAGAACTGCGGGACTGCGGCAGGCATTCTGACACTGGGGAAGAACTGACTAACTGTCACTGACATCCCCACTGACAGTAATACAGTGATCAGTGCTAATAAAAAGCACTGACACTGTACTAATGTAACTGGGCAGGAAGGGGTTAACATCTGGGGCGATCAAAGGGTTAACTGTGTGCTGTTTTACTGTGTGCTGTGTATGTCTCACACTGTGTAAGCACATTTCTTTGTATTGCTCTGCTATGTGCAGGAGCTGACAGGAGAGCGATCTGTATTGTTTACATACAGACCTCTCCCCCGTCAGTGATACTTGGTGACTGCCGGGTGCCGGCGGGGGATCAACAGCTGAGGCTGACAATGGCAAAATGCAAAGTCACGTATATATACGTGATTTTGCAAAGCCCTGCCACCCTGTAGCAGTATTCCTGGTATAGAGCGGCGGGAAAGTGGTTAAAGGAGTACAGCTAAATTTTTTTGGTTGAACTTCTCCTGTGGATCACAGAAGCTCAGTTCGTTCTGCACTATTGTGACCCGTTTTCAGCTGACAGCGGACTGAAGGCAGCTGAAGTCGCTCAGCCAGTTCAGGCTGGGGAAAGATCCCGACTTCAAAGTCGGGATCCACCCCAGAGGCTGGAGCAGCACCTGGCTCAGCCTCTCAGCAAAGCGCTCCCTCCCCATCCACAGCCCAGCACTCCAGTGAGTGCTGGGGGTGCTGAGCAGAGAGCGGCGGCTGTGAGAACTCAGCAATCAGCGGTCATCACCCTTAGAGCAAGCAGGGGACAAATGCAGCATCAGACCAATGCTGCATACACCTAGGTAGGTATAAATAGGGAAAACAAGCCCTACTTCTCTTTTAAGCAGAAAAAGGACTACTGCATTACAATTATGCCTGTCTGAAAAATAGAATCTCTGGCTAGGTAGGTTGTGCCCATTTCATGGCATATTTACAGGTTTTGCTGGAGTTTGTGCAATCAGATTGGAATATGTGTGGCCAGAATTCAGTAGTTTTTCAGATTCTTTAGCATGGCTACAAGAGCATCATATACAAAGCCTACTGCCGATGTACATAGCAGGAAAAAAACGTCATACCTTTAAATAAATCAATGTGAAATATAAGTGTTAAGTTCGAGAGCAATAATGAGGATATTGCAAGTGATTTATCTCCAGAGCTGTTAACATTGCTTTATTACAACACGTGGAATGTTATTCATTTCTTATTTTATTACCTTGTGGACATAATTCATGTGATCAGAACCTAAAAGACTTTCATTTAATTAAGCAGAGAAAAATGTACGAGGCCTGGCTAAATTAAGTTATCAAATCCTATTCAAAATGTTCCAGTTACGGTATGTTATTTACCTAAATGGTATTTAGAACAAAGTATTCCTTCATATTAACTACTTGATAACTTCTTATGAGAATTATATAAAGTGTGACCATTAGTGACTCTGTCACTGAAAAAAAACTTTGTAATACTTTGTCTTCTTTCAAAGAAGACAAATAATTTACCTCTCTTGCTACCTGCTAAGAATGAGCCCAGGGTTAAGTTTGAATGTTGCCTTGTTTGGCAGGATGTGAATGTTATGTATTGGTGCAATATTTCTGACGCTACTATATATGACAGATTCCTGTCTATGGTTGCTAAGAAAGCAGCAGGTGCTGGTACCTGCTGCATCCTTAGCAACCAGTGATGTCACCAGGTCCCATTCATTTGATGGCATGAAATTCCTGCTGATGTAAACAAAGGAGCAGCAATAGCACTGACATCACATCACGTGATCATATATAGGCAATGACATTGACCAGAAATGACCATGGCTATATTTGGTCAATTATATTTCTGACGCTACTATATATGACAGATTCCTGTCAATGGTTGCTAAGAAAGCAGCAGGTGCTGGTACCTGCTGCATCCTTATCAACCAGTGATGTCACCAGGTCCCATTCATTTGATGGCATGGAATTCCTGCTGATGTAAACAAAGGAGCAGCAATAGCACTGACATCACATCACGTGATCATATATAGGCAATGACATTGACCAGAAATGACCATGGCTATATTTGGTCAATTATATGTAGTACTACCCCCCTAGGAGTCACTAAGTTTTTGGGTCCCCCTATAGTCCTGCACAGCCAGGCAACATGCATTTACTATAAAGATAATAGTATATAAAGTGAGCGATAATCCAGAAAGCAGCTATGCACTCAAAGCAACCAATATACATAGTAAACAGAATATTATAAAAACAGTGCAGCGCTAAGAGTTATGAATAAATTCACATCAATTAATGAAGGTTCACAAAAAAAGTCTAATTGACATGAATATGTGCCAGGTGATAGGTATCCGTCAATGGTGGTGCTCCGTGGGAAATAGTAGAAATGCGCACTCACCAGAAAATAAATGGATATAGGCGTTGTATATAATTTCTAAAGAGATCCTCATCAATAAAGAAAAGGTCTGGTCATAATGGGTGGTCCTCCCTCAGGGATGGTAACAGAACCTGCCCAAAGTAGAGATAAGTCAGATCCAGGTAACCAGAGGTCTCCTTAGGGGGGATGGATGGAAGGAGCTGCCTGTTTACAGGGGGTCTTCCACCTCTAGGTATGGTGCCTGGATCGTAGTACAGGGCTTCTGAAAATAAACACTCCTCTCAAGGAGTCAGGGAAGGACACCCATAGTGTAGTAAGTAGAGATGAGCGAATCGAACTAGGCGAACCGGAATTCGAGTCGAATTTCAGGAAATATTCGATTCGTGTCGAAACCGAAATTTTGCCTACTTCGGGTGCGCGAATCGAACATTTCCCGATCAGCCGGCAAAAGTGTCCCTGCAGTGAGCTCCGCTATTTCTGACAGTTCTCTGACAGAAGGAACACATGTTTAGCGGTTGAAACATTGTATCTATTAGTTTACATTTAGGATACAGATGTTTCAACCACTGTACATGTGAAGAAGTTGTGAGAGAACTGTCAGAAATAGAGGAACTCTGCACATACACTTTTTGCCGGCTTGGAATTATTCTTCTTTTCATCCTACTTCTTCTTCATCCTCAGAAGAAGAGGATGAGGATGAGGATGAAGAAGAAGAAGAAGAAGAAGAAGAAGAAGAAGAAGAAGAAGAAGAAGTAGGATGAAAAGAAGAATAATTCCAAGCCGGCAAAAAGTGTATGTGCAGAGTTCCTCTATTTCTGACAGTTCTCTCACAGCTTCTTCACATGTACAGCGGTTGAAACATCTGTATCCTAAATGGAAACTAATAGATACAATTTGTATCTATTAGTTTCCATTTAGGATACAGATATTTCAACCGCTGTACATGTGAAGAAGCTGTGAGAGAACTGTCAGAAATAGAGGAACTCTGCACATACACTTTTTGCCGGCATGGAATTATTCTTCTTTTCATTATACTTCTTCTTCTTCTTCTTCTTCGTCTTCTTCTTCTTCCTCATCCTCATCTTCTGAGGATGAGGATGAAGAAGAAGAAGAAGAAGAAGTAGGATGAAAAGAAGAATAATTCCAAGCCGGCAAAAAGTGTATGTGCAGAGTTCCTCTATTCTGCAGATACACTTAGAGGAGCTCTGCAGATACACTTAGAGGAGCTCTGCACATACACTTTTTGCCGGCTTGGAATTAATCTTATTTTCATCCTACTTCTTCTTCTTCTTCTTCTTCTTCTTCTTCTTCATCCTCATCCTCATCCTCAGAAGAAGAAGAGGATGAGGATGAGGATGAAGAAGAAGAAGAAGAAGTAGGATGAAAATAAGAATAATTCCAAACCGGAAAAAAGTGTATGTGCAGAGCTCCTCTAAGTGTATCTGCAGAGCTCCTCTAAGTGTATCTGCAGAATAGAGGAACTCTGCACATACACTTTTTGCCGGAAACCGCTGTATGGAGTGAATGTCTCAGAACTGTCAGAAATAGACTATTTATGACAGTTCTGGGACATTCACTGCATACAGCTGTTTTAACCGCTGTATGGAGGGAATGTCATGGAACTGTCAGAAATAGACTATTAATGACAGTTGTGGGACTGTCCTTCCATGCAGCGGTTGAAACATTGTATGTATTTGTTTCCATAAATGGATCCATTTATGGAAACAAATACATACAATGTTTCAACCGCTGTATGGAAGGACAGTCCCACAACTGTCATTAATAGTCTATTTCTGACAGTTCCATGACATTCCCTCCATACAGCGGTTAAAACAGCTGTATGGAGTGAATGTCCCAGATCTGTCAGAAATAGACTATTTATGACAGTTCTGGGACATTCACTCCATACAGCTGTTTTAACCGCTGTATGGAGGGAATGTCATGGAACTGTCAGAAATAGACTATTAATGACAGTTCTGGGACTGTCCTTCAATGCAGCGGTTGAAACATTGTATGTATTTGTTTCCATAAATGGATCCATTTATGGAAACAAATACATACAATGTTTCAACCGCTGCATGGAAGGACAGTCCCACAACTGTCATTAATAGTCTATTTCTGACAGTTCCATGACATTCCCTCCATACAGCGGTTAAAACAGCTGTATGGAGTGAATGTCCCAGAACTGTCATAAATAGTCTATTTCTGACAGATCTGGGACATTCACTCCATACAGCTGTTTTAACCGCTGTATGGAGGGAATGTCATGGAACTGTCAGAAATAGACTATTAATGACAGTTGTGGGACTGTCCTTCCATGCAGCGGTTGAAACATTGTATGTATTTGTTTCCATAAATGGATCCATTTATGGAAACAAATACATACAATGTTTCAACCGCTGCATGGAAGGACAGTCCCACAACTGTCATTAATAGTCTATTTCTGACAGTTCCATGACATTCCCTCCATACAGCGGTTAAAACAGCTGTATGGAGTGAATGTCCCAGATCTGTCAGAAATAGACTATTTATGACAGTTCTGGGACATTCACTGCATACAGCTGTTTTAACCGCTGTATGGAGGGAATGTCATGGAACTGTCAGAAATAGACTATTAATGACAGTTCTGGGACTGTCCTTCAATGCAGCGGTTGAAACATTGTATGTATTTGTTTCCATAAATGGATCCATTTATGGAAACAAATACATACAATGTTTCAACCGCTGCATGGAAGGACAGTCCCACAACTGTCATTAATAGTCTATTTCTGACAGTTCCATGACATTCCCTCCATACAGCGGTTAAAACAGCTGTATGGAGTGAATGTCCCAGATCTATCAGAAATAGACTATTTATGACAGTTCTGGGACATTCACTCCATACAGCTGTTTTAACCGTTGTATGGAGGGAATGTCATGGAAAATAGACACAGAAATAGACTATTAATGACAGTTCTGGGACTGTCCTTCAATGCAGCGGTTGAAACATTGTATGTATTTGTTTCCATAAATGGATCCATTTATGGAAACAAATACATACAATGTTTCAACCGCTGCATGGAAGGACAGTCCCACAACTGTCATTAATAGTCTATTTCTGACAGTTCCATGACATTCCCTCCATACAGCGGTTAAAACAGCTGTATGGAGTGAATGTCCCAGAACTGTCATAAATAGTCTATTTCTGACAGATCTGGGACATTCACTCCATACAGCTGTTTTAACCGCTGTATGGAGGGAATGTCATGGAACTGTCAGAAATAGACTATTAATGACAGTTGTGGGACTGTCCTTCCATGCAGCGGTTGAAACATTGTATGTATTTGTTTCCATAAATGGATCCATTTATGGAAACAAATACATACAATGTTTCAACCGCTGCATGGAAGGACAGTCCCACAACTGTCATTAATAGTCTATTTCTGACAGTTCCATGACATTCCCTCCATACAGCGGTTAAAACAGCTGTATGGAGTGAATGTCCCAGATCTGTCAGAAATAGACTATTTATGACAGTTCTGGGACATTCACTGCATACAGCTGTTTTAACCGCTGTATGGAGGGAATGTCATGGAACTGTCAGAAATAGACTATTAATGACAGTTCTGGGACTGTCCTTCAATGCAGCGGTTGAAACATTGTATGTATTTGTTTCCATAAATGGATCCATTTATGGAAACAAATACATACAATGTTTCAACCGCTGCATGGAAGGACAGTCCCACAACTGTCATTAATAGTCTATTTCTGACAGTTCCATGACATTCCCTCCATACAGCGGTTAAAACAGCTGTATGGAGTGAATGTCCCAGATCTATCAGAAATAGACTATTTATGACAGTTCTGGGACATTCACTCCATACAGCTGTTTTAACCGTTGTATGGAGGGAATGTCATGGAAAATAGACACAGAAATAGACTATTAATGACAGTTCTGGGACTGTCCTTCAATGCAGCGGTTGAAACATTGTATGTATTTGTTTCCATAAATGGATCCATTTATGGAAACAAATACATACAATGTTTCAACCGCTGTATGGAAGGACAGTCCCACAACTGTCATTAATAGTCTATTTCTGACAGTTCCATGACATTCCCTCCATACAGCGGTTAAAACAGCTGTATGGAGTGAATGTCCCAGATCTGTCAGAAATAGACTATTTATGACAGTTCTGGGACATTCACTCCATACAGCTGTTTTAACCGCTGTATGGAGGGAATGTCATGGAACTGTCAGAAATAGACTATTAATGACAGTTCTGGGACTGTCCTTCCATGCAGCGGTTGAAACATTGTATGTATTTGTTTCCATAAATGGATCCATTTATGGAAACAAATACATACAATGTTTCAACCGCTGCATGGAAGGACAGTCCCAGAACTGTCATTAATAGTCTATTTCTGACAGTTCTATGACATTCCCTCCATACAGCGGTTGAAACCGCTGTATGGAGTGAATGTCCCAGAACTGTCAGAAATAGACAGAAACTGTCACAGAACTGTCCTTCTTCTCATCCTTCTCCTTCTTCTCATCCTTCTTCTCATCCTTCTCCTTCTCCTTCTTCTCATCCTTCTTCTTCTGCTTCTCCTTCTCCTTCTTCTCATCCTTCTCCTTCTCCTTCTCATCCTTCTCCTTCTTCTCATCCTTCTCCTTCTTCTCATCCTTTTTCTTCTCATCCTTCTCCTTCTCCTTCTTCTCATCCTTCTCCTTCTTCTCATCCTTCTCCTTCTTCTCATCCTTCTCCTTCTTCTCATCATTCTCCTTCTTCTCATCCTTCTCCTTCTTCTCATCCTTCTTCTTCTCATCCTTCTCCTCCTTCTTCTCATCCTTCTTCTCATCCTTCTTCTTCTCATCCTTCTCCTTCTTCTCATCCTTCTCCTTCTCCTTCTTCTCATCCTTCTCCTTCTCCTTCTTCTCATCCTTCTCCTTCTTCTCATCCTTCTCCTTCTTCTCATCCTTCTCCTTCTCCTTCTTCTCTTCCTTCTCCTTCTTATCATCCTTCTCCTTCTTCTCATCATTCTCCTTCTTCTCATCCTTCTCCTTCTTCTCATCCTTCTTCTTCTCATCCTTTTCCTTCTTCTCATCCTTCTCCTTCTTCTCATCCTTCTCCTTCTTCTCATCCTTCTTCTTCTCATCCTTCTCTTTCTTCTCATCCTTCTCCTTCTCCTTCTTCTCATCCTTCTCCTTCTCCTTCTTCTCATCCTTCTCCTTCTTCTCATCCTTCTTCTTCTCATCCTTCTCCTTCTCATCCTTCTCCTTCTTCTCATCCTTCTCCTTCTCCTTCTTCTCATCCTTCTCCTTCTCCTTCTTCTCATCCTTCTCCTTCTCCTTCTCCTTCTTCTCATCCTTCTCCTTCTTCTCATCCTTCTCCTTCTTCTCATCCTTCTCCTTCTCCTTCTTCTCATCCTTCTCCTTCTCCTTCTTCTCATCCTTCTCCTTCTCCTTCCTCATCTCCAAGGGCATTTAAATTAAAGGTACAGTGTTCTGCACTAATTTAAAGGCTCTCTGAAGCCTAGAAACCCTTTAAATAAGTCATCTTCGTAGCGGAGAAATTCGCATCGAATCGAATTTCACACTGGAATTCGCCGAATCAGCCGAATCGAATTTTTCATTTCTTCGCTCATCTCTAGTAGTAAGGTATGAATTAAGTTTTATTATCGTTAAATACAATCACGGTTTGCAAACATCTGGTCATCCAGGAATAATATAAACTAACCCTAGGAAGTTTAAAGATGGCCGCCGGGCCTCCACGTGGCTCCGGCGGCGTAGTGTCACGACGTCCGGGCTCCTCCTTAGAATATTATACAGTGATGCCTCCCACTGTACAAAAAGGCAACATGTCAACAGTAGAGAGAAAGCACCTAATAATTGTAAACAATGGAATAATTGATATGTTCGTCCACCCCCTGGTTAAATTTACTTTAAATGAAAAATGGGGGATCTAAAGTGTGTCTATCGAGTGTAGAGGTCTACTTTCCCTGTCTGATTTTACCTATACAGAAAATCTAATTCGGCTATCTTAGGGATGGAAAACTCAAAAAACATTACAAAAAAAAAAAACCTACATGTTGGACTAACAAAAGAACACCAAAATTTTCCCTTCAAGAATTAGAAAGCACAGGAGCAGACATGAACATCAGACTTTCTTTTCCAAGAATTTAGAAGCATAGAAGCTTGTCACAGTCCTCCATATCTGGACATCAGAGTCTAAGTCATCCGATGATTAGATCGCAGCTGTAGCACAGCACATGCTATGCTGTAAAAATCGAAGAATTGTAGAATACAAAGTCCATTTATCCTCCAGACTATTACAGTTCACAAGTCATAGACGTGCAGACACTTGACCACCATGGGAGATGGAAGTTTTGACTTGACCATCATGACAGTTCAGGTATCTGACAAAGATAGCAGATGGAACCATTCAGGTAATTGACCATCAAAGCAGGTGGAATTTGCACCAACAGTACAGATGCTGATCAGTGGCAAAGTCTTTATTGACGGTTGCTGCTGTCAAAAGCATTTGTCTCCTTTCTCCAACATGCATGATATTGTGAGCCAACAATAATAAGGAAATATAAAATATACAATTTCCCATCACTCACCACAGAACACAATAGTGACTTAGGAGCCTGTGGACTGAACCATTGAGTGCATCATGGGACCAGGACATCAATACTACCAGGGGTGGCAGATTCTGCAGGATCACCATCCAGCAGTTTTCCCCCACAACATCAGAAACCAGCAGTTAGGGTAGAAGAAAGATGAGAATTCTAAGTCTTCTTTGTAGGGGCAACGTTATTGTACAGTTTTATTTTACAGACATCGCCAAATTAAAGTGAAAACTATTGTAATATTGGTGAACAATTTTTAGGTTCAGTGTTTTTTTATGTTTTCATCAGTGTTCAATATGGTGTCACCACTAGTATCAACAAAGAGGCAAGAAGAATTTAATAAGCAGCTTAATATATATGTAGCCTCAACCAATCACTGGAAAGCCTGGCTCAGAGGATACTGGGAGAATGCATAAATACCCTGGAGTGGAGAGCAGCCTTATCTTCTTCCAGAAGGAAAGATCACAGCCTAAGCGGCTATCTGCTCTCCCTGGGCACTACTGACATGTGGTTGCCAAGTGGAGGCCCCAGCTGGGAGGTTGGAGGGCCTGGAGCCACTGAAGGTGGCTGAAGACTGACTAAGTTGGTGTCGTCTGAGGATCTGCTGATACTAGTGAGAGAAACTGCCAGCAGGATACTGGTAGGAGGCCACCATTTGTCCAGAAGCATCAGTGAGTACAGACAAGGGTGAGAGATCCTAGAGACTGAGTGCTGCTGCCACCTCCCTAGAAGGTCATTTGAGTGTTTGCAAAGAAGAACATAGTCTATTCATGTCTTTTGAAGGGGCTGTTGCTAGGACTGTTCACTGAGGAAGGCTCAAGCTCCTTAATACTGTTACTGCAGAACCTGTCCACCATCTGCTCATGCAGGGACTGTGCCCAATGTTTCAAAAGCAAGTTTAGTGTCCTCAAGTTTGTTCCAGAGAATTTTGCAGTATCCTACTACTTCCCTCCCCTTTCTAATTCAATCCTGTTGTGAATGTGTATATGCGCCTGGCTGCGGGGCAACTGCGGGTAAAAGACTTGGGTGCCTATGGAACTGTTGGCTCCCACAGGGGTTCCGCTACACATAGTTTTCTTGCTTGTTGATCCTGCCAGTGGGACTGTTATTTTTCTACATCCTGTAACAGACCAAGCTGTCCAAAGGAAGTACTCACAGTTGTGATAAACCATATAACATTCACAGGACAGATTACAATAGTCAGCTTTTATTCATATGGATTAAAGAGGATCTTCTGACAGGCAGCATCATGTTATTTTTTATTTTGCCCCTAGGTACTCTTTAACTTCTTGCCACCCACATAAAACATGTGTGCGCCAGCAAACAGGGTGGGCTTTAACGCACACACTGCACGTATGCATCCATGGGTAGCTGATGTTTCTGTGCTAAGAGCATGCTCGCTGGGTGCTGCTAGCTTACTGAATGAGCTATCATAGACAGCACGTGGTCTATAGTAACGATCGAGCGGTGGCAGGACCGGCTCATGATCATGTGACCACTGTGACAGCCAATCATAGTGGTCACATAATCGGACAGTCCTTCCCCTGGGCATGAAGACCCTGCTACAGGGATGCCAGGGTGGGCTTTAACGCACACACTGCATGTATGCATCCATGGGTAGCTGAGGTTTCTGTGCTGAGAGCATGCTCGCTGGGTGCTGCCAGCTTACTGAATGAGCTATCATAGACAGCACCTGGTCTATAGTAACGACCGGCTCATGATCATGTGACCACTGTGACAGCCAATCATAGTGGTCACATAATCGGGCAGTCCTTCCCCTGGGCATAAAGACCCTGCTACAGGGATGCCAAGGCTAAAAAGGAAGGGGTTAAAGGCATACAACTGTGTGCATTCAGAACCACACCTTCATAGCGCAGATGCAAAGAGGTGTTTGTAGCTCATTAGATCCCATCGGTGCAAGATATGAAAAAAACATGTCTTTTATATTATAAAAATTCAATGATACAGACTATTCCTGATTGCTCTTGTAGAGTTCAAGTGGAAAGTTATAAAGTATCATCGTGTTTTTAGCAGTGGAGCTGTTAAATTATAAATTGCTGATTTAAAAGATGCTTCATGTTAAGCTTGTTGTGCCAATGTAATTCTCATGTTTAGTTGCCAGATGCCATCAGCGGGCTTGCAGACTAGAGATTTTTATATTAAAGAATGCTGTTTGATCACATAGTCTCCTGAGAGTGCTTTCCCAATGAAAACACAACATGCATCATAAAAAATACCCCAAAATTTGACAAAGTGAAGAGGCAAGAACAGCAATAATCTGCATCAGAAATCCAGACGTTTTCCTAAGCTGACATATTGTTAACGTGGAGCTCTATTTGTAATGCATATTAATTCACAGCCAGCTGAAACCAATTTCTCATTTTGACGATCTCTAATAAAATTCATAAATACAGTTTTATGTTTTTTTTTCTGTTTTGATATCTAGAAGAAGAAACAAAACATATTTCAAGGACTTTGACTCAAATTGCTTGTTTGTAATACCTTGTATTATAATGTAATACGTTGTAATACGCATGGGGTGTATTTACCTAAGGTAGGTCCATGCCTAGGACAGCAGGGTATAGGTGGCCTGGATTATCATGCATTTTGGCTACTTACAGTAAAACTGTTAAGTCTTTTAGTTAAACACTTGCTTACCAATTCTGACATTTCTTCATACATGCAAAATTATCATTTTTCGCTAGAAAATTGCTTAGAATTAAAATGATGGGTGTTGCGATTTTTTATGTCACACGGTAGCTGCACAACGTAGATAAAATATACTTTAATTAATTTTAATGACCACAATATAATGCCATATTTTTGGTAAAATATAAAAGATGATGTTATGCTGAGTAAATAGATACTAAACATGTCATGCTTTAAAATTGCGCACTTTCCTGGAATGGCAACAAACTACGGTACTTTAAATATCCATAGATGTCTAATTAAAAGCTCTTACAGGATACCAGTTTACAGTTACACCAGAGGTCTGGTGCTAAAATGATTGCTCTCATTCTGACATTTGTGGTGATACCTCATATGTGTGGTGCAATCACCATCTACAATTGCAGGACCAACGCGTGCGTTGCACGTAAGCACATAGAGACAGGGGAGCGTTACATTTTTTTTAACATTTTATTTTTTTACACTGTACCTTGATTTTTTTTAGCACTTTTATTGCTATCAGAATGGATGAAAACATTTCTTATGATAGCATGGATCATGACAGGCCCTCTTTATGGAGAGATCTGGGGTCTATTAGACCCCACATCTCTCATTCTGGCCTCCAATGCAGCCGATCAAACACAGATCAGTCTGATTGGCTGCTTCACTGGTTGGTAACCGGCCAGTAAACACAGAGCCGAAACCGGAAGTGACTAAATTCTCCTCACGTCCAGTTTCTGAAGTCACACAATGGGAGGAGCAACATCAGTTCCTTCCACTGTGTCCGAAAGGAGCCGATGCTGCCTGATGTAGCTTAACCGGTCTCCCTGATCGCACAGGAGAGCCTGGTAAAGGTGGAGGCAGGAGGGGTGTGGGACCCCCTTCTGCCACCTGTAAAAATAATCTGGCAGTGCACAGCCAATTGTATTACTATTACGTAAAAGAGAACCACCAGAAGTAGAAAATGATACTGGAGTCCTGGTTGTAGCCTCGACCATGATCCCGGTATACCTGCTTCAAAGCAAGGCCGTATATATATATATATATATAGCTCAGCATAACTGAGCACACCCCAACAGATTTGTCAGAAAACCTTTCCTTTCAGAATCAACATTTTCTATGGGACACTATACTACAAGATAGTACCAAAAATGCGGGTCATTAATTGCAAACAAGATTTGTTAATTTGCACAAACAAAAAATAATTTTTCCTAACAAATTCATTCAAGAAAATGTTGCAAAAATGAAAACACCCCAATGAAAGTCTAGGAGCAAAGCTGCATTTTAGACAACAAAATCCTAATTAACAAAAATTCAACTACAGGTGAGTCTAATTATTCATTAAACAGGTGTCCAGCAGACAGTTGATTATAAAAGGGCGTTACTTAACAAACAAAACCCCTCCCATTTCATGCTGTCATCAATGACACCACATGGAAGAGAAATGTCACAAGGTCTGAGAAAAAAAATAATTTCTTTACACAAGAAAGGTGAAGGATACAAGAAGATCAGCAAAGCTTTACTTATCAGACAGAATACTGTAGCAAAAGTGATAAAAAAATTTAACAAAGATGGAACTGCAACCATCTCACAGAGACGTCCAGGCTGTCCACAGAAGTTAACATCTCAATAGGAGTGTCTTCTAATGAGAAGGGTTGAAGAAAATCGCCATGCAAGTTCATTGCAATTAGCTAAAGAAGTAGAAAGCCAAACTGGGGTGACTGTTTTCCATGACACAATACGGCGTACACTGCAGAGGAATGGCAAGCATAGGTATCATCCACAAAGGAAGCTTCTCCTAAGGGCTCTTTCACACGAACGTTCTGATCGGTTCCGCCTGCCAGTTTTTTTGGCTGACCCAATCGGAACCTCTATTCTCCTCTATGGAGTTACGGGTGTAAACGGACATGTGTCAGGTATATGCCCGCTGATATCCGATCCGATCTGCCAAAATGGACAGATGGGGATTCAATTCCCCTTCTGTCCATCGGATTGGATTGGGTTAAAACGGACTGCCTTTTGAGGAAAGCAAGCAGCTCTGTGTCCGCTCTGCAGCAGCGGAGCGGACACAGAGCTGTCATCTGCTTGCTCAGCAAGGATCAGCAGAGAGAACCCCCCACTGAGCAAGCAGATCCGCCCTGTGTAAAAGGACCCTAAAGCCCATGCACAAAAAAGCCAGCCTAGAATTTGCCAGGGCCCATGTTGAAAAAGAAGAAGACTACTGGAGTGATGTACTCTGGAGTGATGAGACCAAGATAGACATTTTTGAAACTGATGGCTTAAAAACTGTATGGAGTTGCAAAGGTGAGGAGTACAAAGAAAAATGCATGGTGCCTACAGTGAAACATGGTGGTGGCAGTGTCCTTTTGTGGGCTGCATGAGTGCTGCTGGTGTTGGGGAGCGGCATTTCATTGACGGTATCATGAATTCACAGATGTACTGCTCTATATTGAAAGAGAAGATGCCACCATCACTCCTTGCCCTTGGTTGTCGTGCACTTTTCCAACATGACAATAATCCAAAACACACATCTAAAGCCACTGTTGTATTTCTGAAGGAGAACAGAGTGAAAGTGATTCAGTGGCCATGTATGTCTCCTGATCTGAACCCAATCGATCACCTATGGGGAATTCTGAAGAGACAAGTTGAGCATCACTCTCCATCCAGCATCCAGGCTCTAAAAGAGGTCGTTCTTGAAGAATTGAAAAAGATCGATGTTGCAATATGTCACCAATACCAGATGTAGTAGTTTTTGTTGTGGGGTGTATTCATTTTTGCATCAACTAATTTGAGTTTAACTGAAGACTTTGTAATCTAAGTTATACTATTAACCTTACTTTCATGTAATGTGCTAAACAAATGTTCTATAAAACTCAGTTTTGTCAAAATTTTGGAAGTCGTTTTTGTGCTCATTGAGATATTGATTAGAATCCTACTTTTCAAAAGGGGTGACACCCCCTCTAGATGACCAGTCTTAGGGGATGAGTTGATTGTCTAATGCAGTGTTTCTCAACCTTTTTTCAATCAAGGCACCCTTTAAAATTCTGCACAATCTCGAGCCACTACATTCTAAAATGTAAAAAACTAAGCTAATATTTTTTCATAATCCAGCAACATCCACACACGTAGGACACCCAACATTAGAGGTGACCTCCAAAGCAAATTTACTTTTGCACACTGGGCCTGACTACTATTCCAATGTCTCTCTTCTCCCTTAGTTTTCCTCCCTCCCTCAACTAATGTGACCCCAGTGTAGACAGAGAGGGCAGGGGAAGAGCAAACAAGGATGCAGTTATCCAACATCCTCCTTATCAACTGATGACATTGTTGGTTGTTAGGATGCCGGCAGGTAGAAGGTTGTAATGGTGCGCAATGAAAGCCTGTGGCTTTGTGTAACAAAATGGCAGGATTTATCCACCCGCTGGCTTGTATACAATTTTTGGGCAATTTGTAGACATTTTCCCAAGGCACCCCTGAAGACACTTAAAGGCACCCCAGGTTGCCTGGGCATCCTGGTTGAAAAGGCTGGTCTAATGTCTCATGCACACTGAACTTTTAGCAGTGCATGAGACTCTGGCTTTTTGATGGTGGCAGAAGGAACAAGCACACCGTCCAACCCTGCTGCTGGCAGCCTGTAAAACTCTATGAGCGTTGGAAAGATGTTGCAGCTGGACTGGGCTGGAAGGTGCACCAAGTGGTACTCAGGTCTAGGACAGCCTTTATCAGCCTTTTCACAGAGGAACCCTTGAAATAACTTTCTGGTCAGTGTGAAGAATATTCCTTACACTTGTGGTCATTGGGAAGAATTACCCCCTTACAGATAGCTTAATGGGGTCAATGGGGTCAGTGGAAATTTATCTTAGAGGCAGAAATTGCTCATTGCTCAAGGAACCTCTGGCAACCTCTGGAGGAACCCTAGAGTTCCAAGGAACCCTGGTCTAGAATATTAGGCTCCCCCTGGCAAATGCTCAGAACACAGACTACTGGAGCGCATACTATCTTTGGTCCTTGGGCACATACTTGCCTTTGTCCTTGAGCACATACTGGCCTAAACATTAGTAGCACTCATAGTGCCATCCACCCCAAGGCATTTTTTTTGTCAGAGAATAGGTGCAGAACTCATCCTTCTGCCCCACCCACACCATGGGGAGAATAGTGCTCTGGCTCGGTGTGTGCAACATGTCAAATGATGGGTGTGGCCAAATTGATTGGTGTGGAGATCCACCATGTTTCAGCTGAAAAAAGCTCTGGTCCACAACAGCAGCCTTTGCCCTCTCATACAGTCAGACAGGTGCATGCAATTTACATTAGTGATCAACTGAATTGCAGCAAATGTTTAGTTAATGTCACATGCCACTTAGTGTACTTTGTATGTGTGTATATGGTTCCTTTTTTATCACTATTTATGTACTGTTGCTTTAATTGTTTTTGTTTGACTGTACAAAAAAAAAAAGAAGTTAACCCCATTCCTGCTTGTCCCTTTAACACCCAGGGCTGGAAAGTTCTGCCTAGTCATGTGACTCCACATCTTTGCAAGCCCTGATGAAGGCTGTTTGACCCCAAAAAACAATGTAATAAAACTGCATATCAGACTTTTCAGTGTGTAGTGATTTAATCTGAAAAATTCAAATACAGACTTCATTACTCAAAGAGTTAGGATAATTCCTCTGGGAGGATCATCATACCATTTTTTCAAGTACCCCTTAAAGCAGTTGTAAACCCTTACATATACCCAGTGAAGTGACTAGCCTCATGTGATGGACAGAGATAAAAAAAATCTCCCTACGCAAGCTGTACTTGTTTATCTGTAGCCATCTCTTCTCTGTAGCCATTCAAAATGTAGAATATATACAACATGTCTAAGCTTTCAACAAACATGGGGAAAGGATGTGAAGTTACACTCTGCAAATCTCAATGAGGGGAGCTATGAGAGCTGATTGGAGGGAAAGGACACAGCCCCCTTCCCACAGCACACATGAACAGAGCTGATGCTGTCAATCGCTGGCTGTGTGCTAGAGCCCCCCCATCACCTTTTTTCTCTTGGTGTCAGGAAAACTTGTCAGAAGTGACTCATGCTTATGACAGAGGAATGAGACAGCAGACAGAAATGACATTTAGTGCTCTGGATTGAGACAAGTATACGCAAATAGGGATATGCTTTGTTCATATTTCATATCAGAGGTTTACAACCACTTTAAAGTACTGGAGCATACCCCAGGTTGGGAACCACTGGTTTAGCAGGTAAAACGGACACCCTATATATATTTACAGTATGCTGTGTATTTAGCTGTTATGGATTTTAGCTTCGTAGAACCACTAATTGGTGGAATTCATCACACTGAGGCTCATAGGCTGAAACAATGCCCTGTACCAATGACGCAGCTTTTCAGAATATTCAAAATAAATTGGCAAATCATATCATGACCTTTGCTTGCTTGATCATCAGTTACAAAAATAAATCTGCTGATATCAATGTGCGGTTTCAATTCCGGGATTAAAACATCAAATTTCATCTGCCATAAACCCTGCTTAATCATTCTGTAATTATGCGAACAGCGAGCAATAACGTGTTGGATGTGTGTTTTCATTTAGTAAACATCAATCAATATATCTGATGAAGGAACTACCCGTGTGTGTAATGGAAGCAAGTTATTTATTTATATTTCTCCATGGTTATAGAGAATAGATCCATGAATGGCTCACAAATGCCTGGAATATCATGAAGACCAGGAGAGGTGAAGAACACAATCTTATAGGTAAATTCCACTTTTTCATGTCATATCTCATACCACAGGTATACAATTATATATACAGATAAAATACATATAAGAGATTTATTTTGCTTCTGTTTTGACATTGGAGGTGGATTTCCCCCCTCCCTCTCCTGGTGTGCTTATATCGCCCCCTACACTGGGGGTGGGGGTACTGACATAGGACAGAGAGGGCATTGCATGGTGGGGGAGGGCACACCGTTTTCCGCAGCATCATCTCTGCACCAATGGGATGGGGGGTTGAAAGCCTGCCCTGGAGGTGCTGGTCATATTGGAGGGATTTATTTCATCACAGGATTATTTCTTCACTCAAAAAACCCTCAAATAGCTGACTTTTTTTGGGGGGTGGTTATTTACTTTTTCAAAATGCACCATGCCCCCCCCCTTCCCACCACCTCCTTTCTTGCCTGGGCGACAATGATGCTCCTGATTCTCCTTCTATTCACATTTTTTCTATTTTCTCTACAGCCCTGGAGGAGGGTGGACCTGGCGCTGGTCATCAGGGGGCCCCGCCATGGCAGGATTTGTCCCCCTGGTCACTTTTGGCAGGGGCTCATACCCATGAGGCCGTTCTGCAATCTCTTGCAATGCACTCGGTTGTTGCATGTTAATGAGGGCAGTGAAGAGGCAACACAATACATTCTAACCACCTATCGATGCTCTCTGAAGAGGGCTTCCCCAGGACTGGAGTGTGAAGGAGTCCCTAAAGTCTTTTTAAATAAGTTGTGCCAAATTCACATCCAAATTCATAGAGCGGTGGGCTTTGCACTCAAAGCTTTCTAGGACACATTCGGATTAAAAACTGTTCACTGCCTACTACAATATGGTGCTCTGTCTATTAGGTAAAAGGAAGGAAGTCATATATTAATCTCTTACCACAGGTACACAATTAAATACACAGATAAAATACATATAAGAGATTTATTTTGCTTCTGTTTTGACATTTACACAGAACTGTCACATAGCACAGCCAGGAGCATGACATCACTTTCCGTTATGGTTAGGAAGTGCAGTGATGTCATCTCCCTACCCTGAGCCTGCTGATTGGACAGAGAACAGCAGCAAACTGATACAGTCATCTCTCTGTTCACTCCTCTCTTCTGTCAGCTTGTTCTCTTGTGCAGTGGATTGCAAGAGGCTGATATCAAGTCAAATTACAGTACTTACACTATTAGCATTTTAAGAAAATAAATATAGATATGATTTAATGGGACTTTTACCCATTTTTACAGGGTTCTCCTTGTCCTGCCTATTTTACCCTCCCTCTTACACATTATTAAAAAAAAATGTTTTTGAACAAGGGAACATTTTTATTTTTTTTACTTTCTAAATACTAGCCAGGGCCAGGAGTACATCATGGCCAGGGGTGGACTGACAACTCATGGGGCCCCCGGGCAATAGGGGATCATGGGGCCCCTGTGTCCTTGCCCAAACTCAAAAAAGCCTATGAAAAAGGTACCAGGGGCATCTCATGAGGCCCCCTACTGTCCCCGAGCCCTCGGGCAGTGCCCGAGTTTCCAAATGGTCATTCCGCCCCTGATCATAGCCCCTTGACGATTAATCTTGAGTCCTGTTTATTGATGGCCACCAATTAGTTGAGGTTGGTTATGGCAGAGATATAATACATGAGCTATGCCAGGGCATGCAAAAAATGTTGAGTTAAAACCTGAAATGCCATAAATACTGGAATTGATTTAATAAGGCAGTGTACCTGGTTACTTAAAGTATAATAATAGCCCACACCACAGTATCTAAACACTGGAATCATTCACCACACCACTGCTGTCTGCTTGGGCCTCTATCCAGAATGACCTGATGTATGTGGAGAGCCTAGTAGCTGGGAACTCAGATAGGACAGACTCCTTACATCATACATGGATGTGCTGGACCCTGTTTAGAACCTCCATTACCTTTCAACACCTCTTAGCATCCTAGCACTATGCTCTTAGTGTCAATTAAAGTGGTAATAAACTCGTTTATGTGATTTTTACCTACAGGTAAGCTTGTCAACTGCGCATGCTCTCTGAACGAACATTCTATTCTTTACAGCAGGGGTATTGGTATCAAATTAAATTTCCCACACACACACCAACAGTAATGTCCCCTGCCACCTTCACTGAAGAGTACTCTGCCACTTTTTACATCATCCCCCACACTCCTTCCCCAGACCCCCCCCCCCATGTTACTGTCCTCAGCCCCTGCTTGTTACTGTCCTCAGCCCCCTCCATGTTACTGTCCTCAGCTCCCCTCCATGTTACTGTCCTAAGCTCCCCTCCATGTTACTGTCCTCAGCTCCCCTCCATGTTACTGTCCTCAGCCCCCCACGTTACTGTCTCCCACTTTACACTTTACCCCCCCCCCCACATTACAGTTCTCAGAACCTCCCACTTTAATGTCCTCATCCCCCACACACCACTATCCTTAGCCCCCAACATTTCTGTCCTCAGCTCCCCCACATTCAGTCCTTGGCCCCCCCTTCACACTAAGTACCTTTAACTTCACCCACCCTTCCACTGTCCTACCTTACACAGACAGTGATTGATTGCTAGGATTGCCCTTCATCCTAGCAACCAATAACCTACCTGTTATCCTCAGGCAGCTCCTACCCTACATCCAGAACTGTCCTGCCTCCTGTCAGCTCTGTAAGGATGACCATGAGACAGCTGGGGGAAGAAAAGGCTCTTAAATGGTGGGACTGAATGGGACAGTGACTTGGTCCGCATCCGGACCCTGATCCGTCATTTAGTGATGCCTGCTTTAGAGGTTTGTGCCATGCCCAGGACTCCCACATGCATGTTGAGGAGTGAGGTCATTGCGGCTCGGCTAATCAGATGGCCAGAGCTCATGAACCCGAAAGGAAGACCGGGTGAAGATGGAAGCCTTGCCAGCAGTGACAGTGCGCCGTTGGAGGGCTTAGTTTTAAGGTAAGTTTTTCATAATGTACTATTATGCAATGCATACTAGCGCATTATAATATTGCCTTGCATGGGGAAAACTTTTTTTTAAGCTTTACTACCACTTTATTATCGAACCCAAATTGCATTTATACTGTAATTTTAACATTGGCAATGTCAAACTTTCTTCATTCTCCTGTTCCATCAGTCCCTCTCTGGTCCCCTCTTCTCTGCCCCCTCCCTTGTTTCTTTCCCCCCTTTTTTTCTTTTCTTACCTGCATAGTGTGTTCACTAAGAACAATCCTATCGGATGGGATTGATATTTTTCATGATAGTCTTGCTGGGAAATAGGACGTTATCATGGACACGCTGTGCCCTAAACTTTATGCTGTTGAATGTTGACTGTCAACCCTGTTTTGCTATATCCTTTCCCTTTTGGGCTCCTGTAGCCAAATCCGGAAGACAAGGCAATGGATTAAACATACAATATAAAGCTTTTTCATAGTTTTGGATCAAGTGAGGAAGGAATAGAACATCTGTCATGTTTGTATTGTGGTCTGCTTCCGAGATATGTAGATTTGCCCTATCAAATTGTTCTAGTAGCATTGACATTGAGACAAATAGTGATGGGAAATCCAAAAAATGTAAAGTAACCCAAAGTGAGAAGGGTCAATCTTTCAATAGGGACACCTTTTCTGGTGACAACTAAGTGGGGAATTCCCATCACTTTGTAAAGATTTTCCCTCTTCTTGTTGTATTTCTAACCAGAAAGAAATGGCAAATCCACCCATTAGGACACAGACAGCAAAAACCAAACTTATGGGTTTTAACCCTTCCCTAGTCTATCTAAAACTAATTTTAATTATACATACACTTTTACTCACTCAAAAATGAAAAATGCCTGGTCTCTAAAGCCCTAAAATCTAGTTTATAGTGTTGTCTAAAAATGTTGGCTGAATCATGATTCAGATAAACAGAAGTGTTAAATGAACAATTGTTTGCTGCATCTTTCCCATATGACTTTATAAATCTTATTAATGACTGCAAACACAAACTGTTGTAGTATTCTGTAAAGTATTAGATTTCCACTGTAATTTTTGTTCATCCTTTCTGACCTCTAGATTGAATGCAGGGATAATATATACATCCTTAAAGTAGACCTGAACTTAAACAGTAAAGACCTTTTTTCCCTTCAAGAAAATTGCAGGGCATTTTTCGTAATGCACATGTACCTAGGCAGTCCTGTATATGCAGTGGTGTATTCATTTCTTGTGCTGCCCTAGGCAACACAAGAATCGGGCACCCCCCCACCAGCAGCCTCCCCCCCATCGCCACCACTATCTGCCAACACCACCCACCCCCCCTGCCATCAACACTTAATCAACAACCCCCCCCCCCCCGTCACCACCATATTCTGTCACTGCTGCCAACACCTGATTAAAAGAACTAACCTGCACAAGAAGCAGCCAGACATCCCTGCACCCTCCAACACGCAACCTCCTCACCAGGTCCCCATCCCTGCCACTTCTTCCAGGGGGCGGCGCCACCCCCCAGAAAATTGCCGCCCAAGGCAAATGCTTTGCTTTCCTCATGGTAAATACACCAATGTGTATGTGTGTAGTGTGAGAGGCACTGCTGCCTCTGACTGGTAGTCTCAGGGATTTGAAGTGAGATTTGGTGATGTTGCTGTTGTGCTGCTCAACTTTGTCTCCTTGCTGGAGGAGGTGACATGAGGAAGCAAAGCTCTGTCGACGCCAAAATGACCATCCCCACACAGAGACACAGTGCAGAACAAAGCATGGTGAGTCAGTAATAGGGAAAAGTTCAGCTGCAGAGAGACCAAGTCAATACTAGGTACCATGGGTGGAGCTTGAGGGGTCACAGGGGTCCACCTAGGCCCATCCTAGGCCCTCTGATTTTCCAGTTGCACGTACACAGGGTGACGGGGCAAGCTTTTTGCTCCAGTGGTGCATTCTCTGCTCAGCCACCCCCAACCTAGCTCAGTATAGCCTCTCCCTACCCTGCTCAGCCGTGCACATGCACACAAGGTGGAGGCGGGCAGGCTACATTCTGAGCTGCTGAGTGAAAGCAGTGAGCTTGTATGTGAATACAGATGTCAGAGGGCCCACCCACCATGGGTGGGTCCTAGGCTGGGCCCTCTGAGTTTTCTCTTTTACATACTAGCCCACTGCTTTCACCCGGCAACTCAAAGTATGGACTGCCTGCCCCCTCCTTGTGTGCATATGCACCCACATGGAAGAAAAATATATTTTAAAAAAATGTAAAAATATTCTTCCCAAATATATTGACATATATTTGAAATACTACAATCTTGCCATATTCAATATATATGTTGAAATGCATTTTTATTACAAAATATATGAAAAATATTTTAAAAAATACAGTTTCAAATATACTGTATGTCTTTAAAAATACATTCAATCTACATTTTTGGAATGCATTTACAAACATATGTAAAAATATATGTTAAAATTACTTTTTTATATGTTAAAAAAAATCTGAAGAATATATTCAAAAAAAAATATTTTGTAATATATAAAAAATGCATTTCAACATGCAGTATATTTCCATACATATTGAAATATATTTTGAAAGATATTGAATACAGCCAAAATTGTAGTATTTCAAATATAAGTCGATATATTTGGGAAGAATATTTTAAAAATATATTTAAAATATATTTTTATTCCATGCGGGCAGCCAGCAGCAGGAAAGAAAGAACAGAGAAACCGAGCCAGTCACCATACAGTGACAGAGCATCCTTGTGCAATTGGCAGACCTCCTAACTTTCTTGGTGTCCTAGAACGATGGGAGTATCTTGTCTTAGAGTGTAAGTGGTGGGTGGTAGTGAGGGGGCCACAGGTCAACTTTTGCATCGGAGCCTACAAGCTTCAAGCTACGCCTATGCTAGGGACTAGACTTTTGTCCTCTTACTGCTTATTTTTGGCACAGCTTCCAGCATTTATTTACTGTTTAAAACAAACACAAAATGCACATTTTATGATGTTATACACTTTAATGCTAAATGTCCAAGAATTGAAGAAAAATTGCAAAATTAAATATATCCCATAAATAAAATAAAGCTTCCTAAATATTTATTAACACCAACTCAGTCTGTCTATTACCAAGCATTAAAAAAATGAAGCAAAATAATATTTATTGAGACGTCTACGTTGGAAGGAAAAAGCAAGTGCAAAACATTGGAATCCAATAGGGTTGACCGCAGACAGCACCGGTTATACAAATCCCGTTGGCTTTCTATTTACACCAGTAATAATACAAATATAATGTTAACCCATGCCTTTGACTGTGAAATACGTTGGGTCCAGTTCGAAACAGTATCCATTTCTGTTGACCTTCTTGTAAAAAAGAATTAAAGAAAGAGGCGGGAGCCAACTTTTTTCTTTTTTTTAAGAAAAATGTTACATAATCAAAGCCGGCATGCTATAACCACACGTGGGTAAAAAGCTCTTGGAACACATTAGAAAAAATAATGTATTTCACCATTAGGTTCGTCAAGAATCGGAGGAAGATTTTGATTCTATATATGCTGAAGATTCTCAGGGTTTGATGGAAAATATGACCCTTTTCCAGGCAGTTTTCCTTAGCGATATAAATATGATATTGGTCCAAGAAAGATGAAGGAAACAGTAGTTTTATTTTTTTTAGTTGAATTTCCAGTTAGATATATATTTATATATATTTACATATTGTATATTATATAAAACTGTAATCCAGTCAGCCAGATTTCGATGTTTGAACACAAAATGGTGGAACGTTTCCAGCCCCGTTGTTGGCAAAGTCAAGGTATAGATTTCTTTTTTAATGTTTTTTTTTTTTTTCTCCTCTTCAAGGTGAAATCTATTTCACATAGTGAAACCACGAAGAGTTTGTCCATATAAAGTCAAAAGTGCAAGTAAAATATCCATTTGGCTTGTAAATCCTTAATATTTTTTTTTTCGTTTTTAAATAAAGTTTTCATATGGCCTCTTCAGGTCCACACGACGACCGCCAAAAAGATTAGGATCTCGGATGAATCTGAAAAACAAGCATAAATATGGATAATTTTTTGGATACATGGGCACAGTGACGATAAAATATAAATATATAAGCATAACCACAGTATAGATATCATGCTATAGCATTGCTATATACATAAGAGCATTGCCCACATAAACCTAAATTCCCACCAGCCATTGGATTTTTCTAACAAAAGGTGGCTATGCATGCCATACTTTGTAGAAAATGCCTAAAAAGATGTAATACATAGGATTTTTAATGTAATTGACCCAACTCCAAGTAGAATGCCTGAGAAGGAATGATTTTCCTCATTGTGAAGATACAGTAAATTAGAAACAGTCTAGATGGGGTTTCGTTTGTGACTTCTTCTGGATCAACATTGAAAGTACTAGAACAGTACTGTATATCCCAAACAATCCCACGCTCACCAATCAATATACATGAATATTGTGTTAAAAAATCAAAATTACAAATAAATGTTGCTGCTAGTGACTGTCATGTGTTTCCCCATCAATGATAAATATATAATACCATAACGTGCTGCTCAAACAAATGAATCTATAACTGTGCAATAATATGAGGAAGTTATACTTCTTGTGACGAAACACGTAAGTGGCAAGGCAATGTGATGTCATCACGACAGAAGTTCAAGGTCGACCATCTTACTTGCTGTATTATGGATGGATGTTTATCCTTAACAGGGCAATATGTTTTTAATAAGCGCGGTGCAGGGGCTATATGGGACCCAGTGGTTTTGGGGGAAGGGGACTTTCAGGTTGACTGTAAAGGGCCCCGTGGTTTCTAACAGCAGCCCTGTGTATATCCATACGCTTAGACAGGGGTGGACTGACCATTTGGAAACTCGGGCACTGCCAGAGGGCCCCGGGTCAGTAGGGGGCCCCATGAGATGCCCCTGGTACCTTTTTCATAGGCTTTTTTGAGTTTGGGCAAGGACACAGGGGCCCCATGATCCCCTATTGCCCGGGGTCCCCATGAGTTGTCAGTCCGCCCCTGGCGCGGTGATTATTCCTGTGCTCTGCTGTAGTGCACTGCGTTTGTGAGTATTATTCTGTCTATTGGCTAATACATTTACATTCTTTGAGATACTACACCATGAAAGATCTTTTATTCCCTTTTTCTTACTGAATTGGCAGCTATTTGAGTTACTGAGCTGCTGACAGGATGGTTAGTGCTGGCATTTGGTGAAAAGTGGAAGGATCATAACCCATTATATTGGGAGAGCTCGCATTGGCCTTACCTTGAGTGTGGGTCAATAGCTGGAGGTAAGCAGCAGCATTGACATGTGAAGGCACACGGTGGTGAAGCACGTGGATATTTTTTTTATTTTGAACACGTATATTACACATATTTGTGGACACTGTATTTCAAGCACTTGAACTGGGTTATTCACATCAAGAGAGGGGGGATTGTTCTGCAGATTTATCTAAGGACTTGATTTAAATCTTTTCAGTATTTTATGTGGTCACACGTTTTGAGTTTTTACTATGACACTGAGTATATTTTATGTTTTAATATATTTACCTTTTACATGTTTATGTGTGGTACTATTGCACATTTGTATATTAATTTGCTTGCGCAGCACTTTATGGTATTATATAATAGAACAGATTTTAATATTTTAAATATTAATATTTATATATAGTAGAACAGAACTATAATTAGAATAGGCTGAACTTGATCAACTTACTATCTTGCTATGAATTTCCTGTCTCTTCAGGTTTTACACTACACTCAGCCATGCAGGTTTAACTTTTATTACCAGTACCTACTGGACCCAATCCCATGTTACAACCATTAGATATTGTCAAGGGTTCAATTACTAAGGGAGTAGAGCATGTCTACTTTTCAAAGTGAATTTAAACTTAGCTTAGTGATTGAAATTAAACAAAATTAAAATTTTTTACATTACCGTGTTCACAAAGTTGACAATTTTGTTAAGTGAATTCTTATCTTACTGTAGTGTATTGGGTGAAGTTGTGTTTTTTTATTAGCAGAACTAAGGAACGCCTAAAAATATATGAAAAGGAGCCACAAATGTTGCCTGATAATGAAAATACTAAATATTAATATGCAGCATTTAATAATTATGTATATGCTAGCTGAATAGTAAATAACTCACACATATGTACTTCTTCTGGTGTGTTCCTAAGATGTTCTCTGTCTGATTTCCTGTTATCTGAATAAGGGCACACAGGTTTTTATGTAACTTTGTCCACATTTAGGTGCCCAGAAGCCACATTTGTTGTATACAGTTGCCTGTATGGTATACAGTTATGCTGGTCCCATATATGCATATGGGCATACACCCCAGGACCCACACTGTCCACATCCAGGGATGTATATACAGGGCCATGGATAAGGGGGTACCCCCAGTCCTCCTGTATGGGGCCCAGGCCAGCAGGGAGGCCCAGGCAGCAGGGTGAATTGGACATGGGCAGGGAGGGTGATCGGCACAGCGGTGGGGGGGGGGATTACTGGAACCGATCCCCTGTATTTCAGCTGCTGCAGAGAGAGACATACAGGGGATCAGTTCCAAAAAATTTCCAGCCCCTTCCTTTCCTGAATGAACACAATGAGTGATTGGTACCAGTCACTCAATGTGTCCACTCATAACTGAAGCATAGTAAACTGTGTTTTTTTCGTGAGGATGAGGAGCCCTGTTAGGATGGCTATATGGGACCCAGTGGTTTTGGGGGAGGGGGGCTTTCAGGTTGACTGTAAAGGGCCCCATGGTTTCTAACAGCAGCCCTGTGTATATCCATACGCTTAGACAGGGGTGGACTGGCCTTTTGGAAACTCTGGCACTGCCCGAGGGCCTGGGGTCAGTAGGGGGCCCCATGAGATGCCCCTGGTACCTTTTTTATAGGCTTTTTTGAGTTTGGGCAAGGACACTCTGACCCTTCCCTTCTCTTTCCTTCCTTTCTTTCCGTCCTTCCTTCCTTACTTCTTTTCCTTCCTTCCATCCAGGGGTGGACTGACCATTTGGAAACAAGGGAACTGCCCGAGGGCCCGGGGTCAGTAGGGGACCCCATGAGATGCCCTTGGTACCTTTTTCATAGGCTTTTTTGAGTTTGGGCAAGGACACAGGGGCCCCATGATCCCCTATTGCCCGGGGGCCCCATGAGTTGTCAGTCCGCCCCTGCACTTAGATGTGTTCATGCTAAGACCAGCGCATACCTGTGTACAGTCATATCCTGTAATTCATTTGTACAGATGGCTGTACACAACACCTGTGGCTCCTGTGTGCCGAAATACATCCATAAAGTATTGAACTCTCAGGAACTGTCATCATCTTCATTCTATGCCAAACCAATGGATCATGACTGACATGAGAGGTCTACAACGGTAACAGACAATCTGTGCACCTCATACTGTGCAAAGTAGAGAGCATTCTGTGTAAATTGATTCCGAATTACTGTAATATTAGTCACGGTTGTGTACACACAATCATTTCAACATTATAGATTATTACCATTTAACTTGCATCATTACACCCTCAGACTGCTATAAATTGACCAGGCATGATAATCTGCATTCAAGGAAAGAACGAATGGCTTGTGCACAATCTCAATGCACCTATCAATGTGGTTCTTATTTAAAAAAAATACAGCAGCCCATGGAAAGCTAGTGTTCACAATATCACTACAACAGAAACAGAGTGGAAATTCGAACGTTTTCTAGAGTCTATGTAATAGACCTGGGGGTGTTTCACTTTACAGATGATTGCTCAGTATTGTGTGTCAGATCTGCCATAACACCAAACAATCTGTACATCTCTGATTCTTGTTAAATGGTGATTATGTTTGCAGTTTAAAGGAATACTGTGAGTATACAAGCAGTTGTTGATGTTGTCTTGTTTTTTCAAACAAGCCTTGTGCTAAGAATAACAAGGTGGCTTCCTGTGCTAGCCTTAACCATAATCCTTCTTCTGAAATGCTACTTTCTTTACTGTCATGTCAACTCTTTGTCTTCAGTACTATCCAAGTTGTTGGCCTTAAACAAGTATGCAGATGACAGGGTGAAATCAGAACTTCTGGGATCTTCCCAAGCTCTATAAAACATTCACTGTACATCCCTATACCTGCAAGACCCTGACTGGACCCCACTTATTTGAACAACGTAAGACTCATCTCCTTGCTCCCATTTATTTCCAGACTCCTTCTCCTTGTCTACAACCAACTGAGCAGCTTCCTCACTGGACCCTGTACAGCCTGGCTTCTGCCCCCAAAAAAACTCCACTGCAACTGTCCCCCTGAAACTCACTTACATACTGTCGGAGACCGTCGCGCCGCTGGGCTCGGCGCAGGCGCAGTACACCTCCCTGTATGCGAGCGCCGGGACTTGGCCGACCGCGGCAATCAGGTTCGCGCATGCGCAGTAGTGACCGCGGGCGCGCGCCTGGCACCAATGACAGCGCAGGGCGGGATATTTAAACGGCCCTGAGCTGTCATTCAGTGCCTTTTGGTCTTTTGTATCATGTGAACCTGTGAACCTGTTTGAAGTAAGTTGCTGACCCGGATTGTGCCCTGACCTTGCTGTTTTCTCCTGTTTTGACCCTTGCTTGCCTGACCTCTCTCCTGAATGCCCCCTATTGGATCTGACCTGCTGTTGCTGACCTGGCGTGTGACCCGACTATTCTCTGCCCGCTGCTCTGTACCGCACCGTCCCCATAGTTACCGACCCGGCTTGTATGACCCTGCTCCTGCTCAGCCATCCATCCATCCATCCATCCGTCCCTCTCTACGGGGTCTCCAGACCTCCTCATACCTGGCTCTCCCCCGTGGGAGCCCCTGGCGAATACCCCTACCACTGACGGGTGTCCTCAGTAGTCACGACCTGGTCCTGGGGTACTCCAAGTCCATCCCCACCATCAGGGGCCCTGGTGAACAAGTACCCTGGGGCTTAGACTCCGTGCGCTGGGAACATCCGATCAGTGGAGTGCTAGTGGTACCGCCGGGCGGTCCCTTACAGTACCAAAAGGCCATGACTGAGCCTAGAGGAGGGCCCTCCCCGCTAGAGGAAATTTGCAGGCACCTAGCTAATTTGACGCAGGCCGTAACAGTCCTGCAGGACAGATGCATGCAGCTGGAGAATCGCATCCAGACTGGCTCTATTTCTGACCCTGCCCCACAGGCCCCGGTTTCTGCACCCCCGGCCCTGGTAGCTCAGGAGCCAGTCTCAGGGGCTTCCGCCCCGCTCCCTATGGCAGAACCCCGAGTACCCCTACCGGAGCGTTTTCACGGGGACCGCACACGCTTCCGGTCATTCCGCGATCCTGTCTCTTGTTCTTTGAGCTACAACCCCGTACCTTCCTGACCGAAAACGTGAAGGTAGGATTCATTATTTCACTACAAAAGGGGGAACCCCAGGATTGGGCCCACCGGCTAAGGGGAAACAATGATCCTCACCTGGGATCGGTCAATAGTTTCTTTGAAGCAATGGCCATCTTGTATGATGACCCACAGCGGGCAGCCTCTGCCGAAGCGACCTTATATGCGCTCCGACAGGGCCGGCGGGCGGCAGAGGAATACGCCTCTGATTTCAGGCGGTGGATGGGGGACACACGCTGGAATGAGTTCGCTCTATTGCACCAGTTCCGTATGGGGCTCTCCGATCCCTTGAAAGATGAGCTGGCCCGGGTGGAGGTTCCCGAGTCTCTAGAAGACCTTATTGCCCTGACAATTAAGATTGACCGAAGACTGCGGGAACGCAGGCTTGAGAGGTCCGGCCAGGGTCGCGGAAATACCTGGGGTCCATTCCTAGGCCCCAGCCCACCAACCCGACAAAGCATCCAGAACCCACCACCAGGAGATGTTCCGGAACCTATGCAGCTAGGTCTGGCACGGCCTAAATTATCCCCGGAGGAACGCCAGCGCAGACGAGCCCAGAACCTCTGCCTTTACTGCGGTGAAGCTGGTCATATGGTGCGATCCTGCCCTCAGAAAATGAGTAAGTGCACCCGTTTTTCTTCCTTGTCTATTAGCAATACCTGCCCTTCGCAATACTTAGTAGTGCCCCTCTCCTTTCAGCTTCCAGGAAAGATCGTGGAGGTGACAGCCATAGTTGATTCGGGGGCATGCAGCTGTTTCCTGGATCTAGAGTTTGCTCACCAACAGGGTATCCCTCTCCAACACAGACAGAAGAGCTTCAACATCTTCTTGGCTGATGGTTCCCAGATAAAATCGGGGGTAGTTAATCAGGAAACTCCCCCCATTGCCACTATCATTGCCAACCAGCACCAGGAGTTCCTCCGCCTGGACGCTATTGCATCACCTCGTTTCCCAGTCATTCTGGGGCTCCCATGGTTACGGGCCCATAACCCCCAGATTGACTGGGAGACCGGGTCAATCTCGTTCCCTTCCCCATACTGTCGGGAACATTGTCGCACTTTGGGCCCCGCAGGGCCCCGAGTTCTCCTTTGCTCCGAAGGAGACTCCGACTTGAAACAGGTTATTCCCGCAGCCTATCATGGGTTCCTGGACGTGTTCAGTAAGCGGGGAGCCGACACTCTGCCCCCCCACCGCCCGTATGACTGTCCAATCGACCTGTTACCAGGCTCTGAAATCCCTTTTTGGCGTATTTTCCCCCTATCTGAGCTTGAATTGGGGGCCCTGAAGGAATATATCGAGGACAGCCTCCAGAAGGGATTCATCCGCCCCTCCACTTCTCCAGCAGGAGCGGGAATCTTCTTCGTGGAGAAAAAAGACAAAACCCTGAGACCTTGTATTGACTACCGGGAGCTGAACAGGGTCACGATAAAAAATCGTTACCCATTGCCATTGGTACCAGAACTGTTTCAGAGCCTAAAGGCTGCAGTTATTTTCACAAAGCTTGATTTAAGGGGGGCCTATAATCTGGTACGCATAAGAGAGGGGGACGAGTGGAAAACAGCTTTCCGTACCCGGTTTGGCCACTTTGAATACTTGGTCATGCCATTTGGGCTGTGCAATGCACCAGCCACCTTCCAACACTTTGTGAACGACATCTTCAGGGATTTTTTGGATGTCTTCGTTATCGTCTACTTGGACAACATACTAATTTTTTCACCCTCTCTAGAGGATCATAGGATACATGTGGCAAAAGTTTTGGGGCGATTGCGGCAGCATGGGTTATATGCTAAGGCGGAGAAATGTTGCTTTGAGCAATCTAGCATCACGTTTCTAGGCCTGATTATCTCCACTGCGGGGGTCGCGATGGACCCCCAGAAGGTCTCTGCAATTTTAGATTGGCCTGAACCCACGGACAAAAAAGGTGTCCAACGGTTTATAGGGTTCGCGAACTTTTATCGGAAGTTCATCAAAAACTTCTCGGGTCTGGTCTCCCCCATTACCCAACTAACCAAACTTGGAACCCGGTTCAAATGGACACCAGAGGCTCAAAGAGCTTTCGAAGCTCTGAAAAAGCTGTTTACCTCGGCACCCATCCTGGGCCACCCGGACGCGGCCCTGCCCTACATCTTGGAGGTAGATGCATCGGAGAATGCGGTAGGATCCATCCTGTCTCAGCGGAAAGGCACCAAAGAGTTACTCCATCCCGTAGCATTCTTCTCGAGGAAACTCACCCCAGCAGAGAAGAATTACGATATCGGGGATCGAGAGCTGCTGGCTATCAAAGCAGCGCTAGAAGAATGGAGATACCTGCTGGAAGGTGCCTCACACCCTATATTGATTTTCACAGACCACAAGAATCTGGAATATCTGAGGACTGCCAAGCGTCTACGCCCACGGCAGGCAAGATGGGCCCTATTCTTTTCCAGATTCAATTTTCATATTACTTACAGGCCCGGATCTAAAAATACGAAGCCTGGCGCGCTATCTCATATGTTTGAGGACTCCGAAGAAGAACTGGTACCCGACACTATCTTGTCCTCAGGGAACTTCTTGGCGCTCCAGACGGACCTTCGCTCCAAGTTAATAGAAGCATCTACGGCCACACCAACCCCAGTTGGGGTATCCCTCCAGAACAAAGGGGGACTCCTGTGGAAGGAGGATTCTATCGTGGTACCTGAGGAAGTCCGGACCCTGGCTTTGGGGCATTGCCACGATCACCCGCTGGCAGGTCACTTTGGCCCAGTCAAGACTCTGGAGCTTCTCCGGCGCTCGTTTTGGTGGCCAAACATGGCTAAGGATTGCAAGCGCTACGTGAGATCCTGTACCATCTGCCAGAAGAGCAAACCGTCAAGGAGCAAAGCCTGGGGGCTGTTGCGACCTTTGCCGATTCCCGAACGGCCTTGGCAGAAGATCGCGATGGACTTCATAGTCGAGCTCCCACCGTCACAAGACCACACAGCAATTCTGGTGGTCATTGATCGCCTATCCAAGATGGCTCACTTCGTGCCACTAAGGAAGACTCCGTCAGCAACCGAGACGGCGCAAATATTTATCCGGGAGATCGTTAGACTTCATGGAGTACCCGAGGACATCGTCTCTGATCGAGGGGTCCAGTTTACATCTAAGTTTTGGAGGGCTCTGTGCAAGGCCCTGGACATCAAGTTGTCCCTCTCCTCCGCGTTCCACCCTCAGACCAACGGTCAGACCGAGAGGACGAACCAGACCCTGGAGCAATACTTGTGTTGCTACACGTCTTTCCTGCAGGATGATTGGCTGTCTCTTTTACCCTTGGTGGAGTTCGCTTATAACAACGCAAGCCATTCGGCAACGGGGCAGTCCCCATTCTTTTCGAATTATGGGTTTCACCCTGTCTTTCTCCCTGATTTGGTCTCTGAATGCCCAGTTCCAGCAACGCAGGATGCGTTGACCTTCTTCTCCGTCAATAACAAATTACTCCAGGAAGCCATCGCTCGGGCCCAAGAGGACAATAAGAAGGGGTTTAACAAGAAACGAAGAGGGGATTTGGCGTTGCGGCCTGGGCAGAAGGTGTGGTTGGCCACAACCAACTTAAAGATGCTTTGTCCCTTGAAAAAATTGGGACCTAAATTTGTGGGGCCTTTTCGGGTAAAGCGGATGGTCAACGAAGTGGCATATGAGCTGATCCTTCCGGCCACGTTCAGAATTCATCCAGTCTTCCATGTATCTCTGCTGAAGCCAGTGATCCCAGATGCCTTCCCAGAACGAGAATCCAGACCCCCAGAGGCCATAACGGTCGAAGGACAAGAGGAATTTGAGGTGGAAACAATCCTTAAGTGCCGAAGAAGGGGGGGCCAGACCCAATTCCTAATTAAGTGGAAGGGTTATGGTCCTGAGGATAATTCTTGGGAACCGGCTCATAATGTCCACGCACCTAGACTAGTCCGGGAGTTTCTTCGTGATCACCCGTGGTGGAGAGATCGGGTGGGCATCCGGAGGTTGCCCGTAGGGGGGGGCAATGTCGGAGACCGTCGCGCCGCTGGGCTCGGCGCAGGCGCAGTACACCTCCCTGTACGCGAGCGCCAGGACTTGGCCGACCGCGGCAATCAGGTTCGCGCATGCGCAGTAGTGACCGCGGGCGCGCGCCTGGCACCAATGACAGCGCAGGGCGGGATATTTAAACGGCCCTGAGCTGTCATTCAGTGCCTTTTGGTCTTTTGTATCCTGTGAACCTGTGAACCTGTTTGAAGTAAGTTGCTGACCCGGATTGTGCCCTGACCTTGCTGTTTTCTCCTGTTTTGACCCTTGCTTGCCTGACCTCTCTCCTGAATGCCCCCTATTGGATCTGACCTGCTGTTGCTGACCTGGCGTGTGACCCGACTATTCTCTGCCCGCTGCTCTGTACCGCACCGTCCCCATAGTTACCGACCCGGCTTGTATGACCCTGCTCCTGCTCAGCCATCCATCCATCCGTCCCTCTCTACGGGGTCTCCAGACCTCCTCATACCTGGCTCTCCCCCGTGGGAGCCCCTGGCGAATACCCCTACCACTGATGGGTGTCCTCAGTAGTCACGACCTGGTCCTGGGGTACTCCAAGTCCATCCCCACCATCAGGGGCCCTGGTGAACAAGTACCCTGGGGCTTAGACTCCGTGCGCTGGGAACATCCGATCAGTGGAGTGCTAGTGGTACCGCCGGGCGGTCCCTTACACATACAGCTAAAACAATATGTCATTGCTCCATTCTCATACTCTTAGGTCTTTCTGCCTTTGACACAGTAGACCACCGATTCCTGCTAAAAACAAAACCCCACCCCCTTGGCCTTTGAGACTTCACTCTTTCCTTGTTCTCTTCCTACCTATCTCAAGCAACACACCTTCATAGTCACCTCCGGCTCTTATCTCCTCCCGTCCTCTGCTTTCTGTAGGTATCCCCCAAGGCTCTGTCCTCAGACCCCTTCTATTCTCCATCTACATCTCCTCCCCCTTCATTATATCATTTATGCTGCTCTCAGATACATCTACCTCACCAGCCGTTCACTGCCCACCACCCTTCCTCTGCCAATACCTCCACTGGCTTCCGCTAGCCTAACATGAAATTCAAAATACTAGCAACAACACACTAAGCCATCCACAACTCTGCCCTGAGCTACACCACCAAACTCGTCTCGTCTCATTACCTTTTGTATGACTTGCCATTCCCTGCAAAGATTGGAGCAGGAGTATATATCTGACCCTTCTGACTCCGCAAGTGTGGCTTGGCTATCTGTGCAAAAAGCTCTTGCCTGTTTAGTCAATTTCTCCACGTAAAATAAAATAAAATTTTTTGTTTTTTACAAAACCTGAATTTTATGAAGAAGGAGAACAAACTGACCTTCTACGTGAGGGGGAACAAACTGGTTGAAACCTTTAAATACCTAGGTATCATGATATCCCTCAGTCTCCTAGGTTTCTTGAACATACTACCCCTACTTTCCCATTTCAGAGATAGAGTCAAAATTTGGAACTATTGTTAACCTTGACTGGCAGAACTTGATCAGAATGATTTTTATGAGTCAGTTCCACAATCTTTTGTTTTGTGAACACTATCTTTCTGGCATTTTTAAGGAGAAACTGCTCACTCAGGGTTAAACTTGAGCATTTGCAATGCCTGAAAGATAGGGGAGGTGTAGCTCTACTGAAACCCTGGCAATACTACCTGGTAGCCCACCTCCAACATGTGGTTGGTGGCATTGTCCAGTTGCTTACAGAAACTGATGCACCTACTGACTCTTCTCTGTTGATTATTTTACATATTACCAAATTCCAAACACTAGTGGAGGGGTAGGAATCACACCTTCTATGTACACCCAACAAGGTATTCCCTACATACAAACATATCTACAAGGTATGAAGTAAGGCTAAACAATTACAACAGGTTAATGGATTTACTATATATAGTCCTATTTGGAGGATTGCAGCCTACCTCAAATTAGCCAAGCCCCAATATGTGCAGAAGTGGCAGGTGAATGGGATAACATATATGTGGCACAATTTAAGTTTAATTCCTTTCCCAACCCAATTTGGCCTTCCAAACTATATTTACCTCTATTGCTTACACCTCCAGCATGCAGTGAAAGCCCAAAGTGTTACTATACATATATATATCATATTTTTACATTTTGCCAAGACATACACTTTGTTGGAATCTCCCATTTTCTGTTTTTATCCTCACAAGTTCACTTTAAATACCTCAGCTGCTCTATACTGTGATATAAGGAAACTGTTGATCTTTTTCTTTGGTTATCAAGTGGCATGGAGTGTGTAGGTTGACTGTTGAAGTGCAGTCAATTAATGTCATAGCTCTAGGCCGCTTGTTCAGATTCCACTGACAAAGTCTTACAAATGTCGGCAGTTCTTCCACGTAAAACTCAGGCGCTTGTTTACCTTGTCACTGTTTTCTCCCAGAGTACATCCAAATCATGTACACAGTACACAGTATTAATTATGTATGGGCACTGCTACAATACATTTCAAATCTGACAGCTGATTCCTCCTAGCATCTAGACAGTGCTATGACTTTATTTTACTGTACAAAAACCATGTGATTGTCAAACAATACCACAATTTACTGAAAATCAGAAGAGTCACAAAACTTTCTGACAGTAACAATTTTCCTCTTTTTTTTTTTACCACAAACACATACATACAATATATGCTAATATCATTCCATGTCATTTTTTCTATGACATCATTTCACCCCCCCCTGGCTAATGAGTTGGTGATGTTTATTAAAGTGTAACTGCAGACAAAAAATGTGGGATTTCCTAATGACCCCCTTAGTGATAATTCCCCATGACCACTAAGGGCTCATTCATACATGTCTAAAATACAGTGTTTAGATGCATACAGGGTATAGTTTTGTATGCATCTAAATGCAGCACTATAGGAACCAATTGGGCCATACATACACAGCTTTTATAACTAGAGCAAGTGGAGAGAAAGAGAGAAAAAGAGAGAAAGAAAGAGAGAAAGAGAGAAAGAGAGAAAGAAAGAAAGAAAGAAAGAAAGAAAGAAAGAAAGAAGAAAGAGAAAGAAGGAAAGAAGGAAAGAAAAGAAAGAAAGAAGGAAAGAAGGAAAGAAAGAAAGAAAGAAAGAAAGAAAGAAAGAAAGAAAGAAAGAAAGAAAGAAAGAAAAAAGAAAGAAAGAAAGAAAGAAAGAAAGAAAGAAAGAAAGAAAGAAAGAAAGAAAGAAAGAAAGAAAGAAAGAAAGAAAGAAAGAAAGAAAGAAAGAAAGAAAGAAAGAAGTGATATGTTGGCAATGGGACAGGAAGTGAGTGGACATTTCCCCAATGGTTCCACAAAACAAACAAAACAATTTTATCTTTCTTCCTTTCTAAAATGTTTCTGTCAAAGTAATTTTTTTGTTTTGGCACCCCTAAGTCCTTTAAATAGTCTTCAAAATTACTAATTTTAATTTTTCTTGGTTAAAACCATTCATGAATTCAATAATTCATTTTGGTAAAAGGTCCATAAGCCACTATTTTGTTAATGCCCATCCCCCAGTTCCAGTGACCCCTTAAGGGTTAGATTGCTTTATGAACTCCTTAGTATAGGTGCACCATTGTTTCACAACCACCTAAGAGTGCGTGCACCATCACTTTATGAGCACTTGGGTTGTCCCAAATGTTGGTATTGTAGGCTTCTGTGACCCCCAATAGGTAGTAAATTTTGTAAGAAGGAAGGAAGGAAGGACGGACAGAAAAGAAGGAAGGAAGCAAGGAAGGAAGGACGGAAAAGAAGGAAGGAAGCAAGGAAGGAAGGATGGAAAGAAGGAAGGAAGGAAGGAGGGAAGGAAGGAGGGAAGGAAGGAAAAGAAGGATGGAAGCAGGGGTGGACTGACAACTCATGGGGCCCCCGGGCAATAGGGGATCATGGGGCCCCTGTGTCCCTGCCCAAACTCAAAAAAGCCTATGAAAAAGGTACCAAGGGCATCTCATGGGGCCCCCTACTGACCCCGGGCCCTCGGGCAGTGCCCGAGTTTCCAAATGGTCAGTCCGCCCCTGGATGGAAGGAAGGAAGGAAAAGAAGGAAGGATAGAAAGAAAGGAAGGAAAGAGAAGGGAAGGGTCAGAGTCCCATCTTATATGAAAGTTTTCATTGGAGCTTCCCTTTACGTCAGAGCCCTTATCAAAGTCCCACTTAAATCAGAGTCCCCATTACATCTGAGTTTTACTTTACATAAGAGTCTCCATCAAAGTCCCCAATAAATCAGAGTCTCACATTCATCAGAGTTTCACTATACAGCACAGTCCCCTTCAATGTTCCCTTAAATCGAAGTCTCCCTTACATCAGAGCCCCCTTTATATGACAGTCCTCCTCAAAGTCTCCCTTACATCAGGGTCTCTATCATAGTCCCCTCTTACATCAGAGGGCTAATAAAATCTTGCAGCTGGCCGTTTTTGGAAACCCTTGATCTAATTGAGAAGTGGGTTATGCTAACATCTAGTGGATCATATACACAGACTTAGTTTATTTTGCCTAGTGTAGACTAACCACGGGGTCTTATTTGGACTGAAAAAAAAAAAAAAATACAACAACTACCAATGATTGGACTAAATATTTTAAGGTGACAACAATAACTATACCTACTAGGTTTCAGGGCCTCTCAGATGCCATCGTGCCTTGCATGAAGGTGGTCATGAGTGACCCTGAAACTTAAAAACAAAACAAAAAATGTAAACCTCCACCAGAAATACACATTATGAATTGTATAGAATAAAGAAATTAAAAATAAATGAAATATATACTTCCTGTATTAAAATTAAATATTCTGCCGTGTAATCATTACGCTTAAGTGAACTAATATTAAGGACAGCCATATACAGAATCTATTTTAGTTCATTCTGCAGTTCTAATGGTTTAACCTTAATTAATAATTAAAACCGTAATTATTATTGTACATTTATTATAACATTTCTGCAGGAAAAGGACATATTTTTACTGGAGGACATAACAGTGAGGTTCATTCTTTATGTATTAATAAGTACTACATGGACTCGTTCATCTGGAATACATTAAACTTTAGCAATTTGATAACTAGTCATGCTTTTTTTTGGTAAGGTGTTATGAAAAGTAACAAATCACAGATGCTAAAAACTAGAAAGGTTTTACCAACAAATACAATCCACAGTCACAAAGCTCCATTGTCTGATTTCTTTATTATCACCACCATCATTATCATTTGCTTGGAAAATGCCTGGATTCTTTCCTAAATGCACATAATATAACTAGATACTAATATTTATAGATAAAGTTGATCCAGGGAATATTTGATTGGCTCTGGGGGGATCAGGAGGGAATTTTGTCCCCCGCTGGAACAAAATGGATCATGCTTTGCTGCGGTTTTTTTCTCTGGCTATAGGATTGTGTATATAGGATTGTAGAAATTTTTTTACATTTTTTTTTCCAGTTTTCCATCTAGTGACCATAATGCTTTATTTTCCTGATTGAAGCATTCAAGAAAAAATACCCTATTGTGGCCACTAGATGGTGCTTATTACCATAGGAAATAATCATATTCAACAAAATATATCATTATTTGTAAATAGACCCCAAGGAATCCCAATAGGAAAGTTTCCATTTCACTGAAATTCTGGAATCTGCAGATTTTAGTTAAATGTTGCCATTTTAGCAAAGGGCATTGAAGTCAAGAGGGAGGATAAAATGAAGATTATTTTTAGTGTGAACCATCTGTGCATTGTGGTGGCAAAAGAAGTGCTGGTGCATTAAAAGGTCCATTTACTTTGAAAGGGCTGCTTTACTGCAATATGTGATAACTTGTGACATACTGCACATTTCCATACATGTGGTAATGCATGAGATTAGAACCCAGACTAAGGGGATGGTGTGAGAAAGGTGTTCTGTGTGCATTTCCCACACTGCATTCAAAATGCACTGCTGTTGTGATCTGCTGCAGGTGTCAATACTTTTTTAATGGCACCCCAATGCAGTTTGGATACGCAGTGTGTTTGTGGGAACCAGATCTCATGGTACCACAGTACCATGCATGAGTTTTTCAAAAGTAGTGCATGCCATGCTTTTTTTGTGTTTCGCATCCCATTCAAATGAATGGGCAGCAAAATCACACTGCAGGGGAACACACAGGAATCCCACAGGAACGTGGATTGACCCTAAACCTTAACTCCAGGCAGATACCAAATACAATTTAATACGATTACATAGTTATTTTAAATACGGTAGATGAAATTTACTTTTAAATGCAATTAGTGTTGATATCAGCCTCTTGTAATCTCCTGTACTGCAGCAAATTGGGAGACAGAGGGGAATATTCAGAGCTAATCAGGATCTAATGGAAGTACATGTACTTAAAAAGAGCATGATTACAGGATTAGAGAGCAGAGAGATGACCTCAGCAGTCGGCTGCTTCTATTTTGTTGTCCAATCACAGTCTGGGGGCATGGCGGTGACCAGCCTGTATTGTTTAACTACAGCAGGGAAAAGTTAGGTCCCCAGCCTGGCTGTTTTATGTGGCAAAATGTGTAAATATCAAGAGTGGCCCAAAAAATATGCAAACTTGGTAGGTAAAACTGACCCCACATATATACTTTAAGTGTGTGTAGCACCCTCTAAGGAAGTGAGGGGGAGCTCTAGCTTCAGGTGTTAGTTAGAGGCTGAATAGCAGCCTAGTTGAGAAATCTCGGTGGGTCAAATTTAGGTCAGAGGTGAGAGGCTCTGCAGACTAGCTCTCTGGGATTTTCCCCTGCTCTAGAACTTTGGAGAAAGGTCTGGAAGCAGTGGGTGGATGTGACGAGTGGCTGGTCTGTACTCTTAGAAGATCCTGGCCAATCCCCAACAAGAGGCTTGGCAAGGGGCCAGGACAGCCTTTAAGAGTAACTGAGCCTGCTCAGCAGCAGGAGACTTGGAGGAGAGTTCAGGTGGAAGAGGAAGATCTAAGGCTGAGAAGCAGGAGCCTGTGAGGGGGCCAAGATGGAGAGGGCTCACCTCCAGGCAGGAGGACCTGGAAAGGCTGAAAGCTTGGAACTTCATCAGCCCCCTGAGAGAGGACCACCTGTGTGGCAGGGTAGGAACGGCCCAGCTAGAAGGCCTGGTAGCAGCCACTGACCCACCAGCAACAGAGGAGAAGGACTAGGTGAGTAGACCTGCACCCCTGGACCAGATAGGGGAAGGAAGCACTCTAGTGAGAAAATGGATTAGCTTGCCATCCAGGACTGTTTCACCATTTTATGTGATAAACACTGGGTCCCCTGTCCAGGGATTCATCCAGGCTGCCAGACAGAGGAGCATCTGAGGTCTCCGTGGTATTACAGGAGATGCTGGCTAGCTCTCCAAAATAGACTATTTGCTGTAACTACATGTACATAGTTCAGGAATTTGTTCTAGATTTCTCGCTTCCATTGGGCATCCCATATTCCCCTTACCCAATCCAAGTTCTAAATCCCCTAATAAAACTTCGAAACACGCTCAAGGACTGTTTATTGACTCCTGAATGCAAGTCTATGTGGAAATGCCTGTTGCCTGGCTGTGTAGGACTATAGGGGGACCCAAAACTTCAGCAAATCCTAAGGTGGAAATGCTACATGTGTATTTCACTATTTGTCTGCAGTGAAGCTTTAAAGTGGAACAGCAGCCAAAACATTTTTTTTCAGTTTTGGATAGAGTGGAGAGGGTTTAGGAACCCCCGTCTGTTTTTTTTTTATTGCTTAAAGATTCGACCTCTCTCTTTCTCCTGGTGACCATTTTGAGTTGTCCCCAGAGAAGGGATAGAGAGGAAACCTTTACACTAGTTCTGGTGACCCTGGTGACAACCAAAGATTTTGAGAGGTTTCTTCTCACTTCCTGCTGGGAGTATGGGACAGGAAATTTAGGGAAATCCCCCCTAATAAAAAACAGATGACCCCCATGAAAAAAAATTGTCTTTGATTCCACTTTAAAGTGGTTGTAAATCCACTGAAGTGAATACCCTCAGGTGATGCAAAGAGCATTGTGTTTTTGCATTTGTTTCCGGCATTTTGTTGCATATTTGAGCATTTTTCCAAGTGTTTTGAAACTTTAGCATTTTTGTATTAGCCAAGGGAGAAAACTATCATCTGTTACATCAGTTGTTATTATGTGTTTCTGCTTTCATCTGCTTCATTCTGCCTGAATCAAGCTACAAAAGTAGCTCCTAAACTGTTTTGAGCTTCAGACGTTTGGCTTCAGGCGACATGGAGTGGAGCGTGGTGAACCACCTCCATAGAAAATAATTGATTTTTTTCTCACTGAGCGTTTTGGAGTTTCAAGCTACAAAAAGCTCAGCTGTCACTGGGGCCTAAGTTGCATCTATTTATCTGCGACTTTCTCTCCTCTATATCCATTCAAAGTATACAGTTTACCCAGCATTTATGATCATCAGAAGGCAGGGGGTGGGGGGCTGATGTCACACACTGCACAGCAAAGAGAGAGAGGAGAGAGAGGAGAGCTTAGTGCAATCTGATACCTGAGTGTAAGGAATGAACACACACAACCCTTTACACAGTCACCTAAGGAAACATGCTCAGCTGAGGCTGTCAATCACATGATGTGTGCTGTAGTTCCTGTCCCCTTGGATTCTATGTGTCAACATAACTTGTCATAAGTGACTCATGCAGATAGCAGAGGAAAGGACAGCAGGCAGCAATCACACATGTGATTTAGATTGCGGCAACTACACATTATAGAGGGATATGTTTTGTTCATCTTCCATTGCAGAGGTTTACATCCACTTTATGGCCCTGTCACATACTGTAGGCATGTTGGTGCAGTAAATCTAAGCAGTTGAGGCGTGCTTGTAAAGCACCACAACCACCTGTCAAAGCCCAGCAATGGCTGGCGAAGAGCTCCATCCACATTGCAGTGGCAGCAACGCTGTGCTACATGGTGCAGCAAAAGAAAAAGTAGGGAATGTTGCATTTGGCAGGTGATCCAAAGCACCTCTTAGAAGTAAATGGGGCTGCATCACAACCATCATGCAACCATGTCCTATTGAGCAATGTAAAATCCCTTTTCAAACAGGCAGGCAGGAGGCAGCATATCACCTCCTAGCTACCTGCTCATAACGGGCCAACTGCTGCTGAAAAAGCTATCTATCCTGCATAGCGAGTGAGTAGCTAAGCCCATGAAAAGGGCCTTGCTCAACCTTACTACAGCTGGATACCTAATGGTTTGACCTGTTCTTGCTAGTTAGGTAAAGAGCATCATTCAAGGAGCAGACACCGTAGTGATCCACACTTCATCTTTCACCAATCTGACCTTGATAAGATGACATTTAAAGTGTTACTAAACTTAGGACCCATCATTCACTATATCTGGTCTCCCACAGCACACAGATAATGGAAATGCAATTATTTTAGTAAATATAAACTGCTATATACCTTTTCTCATCAGCAGTATATAGCAGACTTGTGACTTCAGCTGAGCACTGGTTAAAGCTTAAGACAATAACACATGCAGCGCTAAAAATAAAATTAAAACATAGAAAAACATATAGAGTAATATGTGATGGACTACTAGTGCTTAGTAGTGATTTATAAGTGTCCTCATAGCATGAATGCAATAGTCCCAATAAACTTGTGCAAGACGTGATGAACTCCGTGCTGTGAAGTGTTTAATATTATGCACTCACCAGAAAGCGCATAAAATGCGCATTTGAGTTGTCAGACCACTCCTGGTCCCAGAAAAGTTGAACCTATATGGATCATCTGGCGAGCTGTCACTCTGTCACTCCTTAACCAGCAGGGGGACTCCCGACATCCAAGGAACCCCACAGGGATAATCCAGGCTCATTAACCAGGGCACTCACATGCAGTATCCACCTTGAGAGAGGGGGGGCTTGACCAGAAAGCCCACCCCAAAAAACACTGATAGTGTAGTATGTTCCAACAAATGTTCTTTATTAGAGATGATGTATACAAATAACTCACAGGGTATCCCAGATAAAAAGATGGCCGCCGGCCTCCACGAGGTACGGAACGGCGTGACGTCACCGGCTAGGCTCCACCCTAGGGTGGAGATGATCCATATAGGTTCAACTTTTCTGGGACCAGGAGTGGTCTGACAACTCAAATGCGCATTTTATGCGCTTTCTGGTGAGTGCATAATATTAAACACTTCACAGCACGGAGTTCATCACGTCTTGCACAAGTTTATTGGGACTATTGCATTCATGCTATGAGGACACTTATAAATCACTACTAAGCACTAGTAGTCCATCACATATTACTCTATATGTTTTTCTATGTTTTAATTTTATTTTTAGCGCTGCATGTGTTATTGTCTTAATGTGAAGGTTTGAGGTTTGTGCCTTTTATGCCAGCTGCTTGCTACGCATCTCCAAGCGCTCGTTAATTATCTCTTTTTTTACTGGTTAAAGCTTGTAGGAGGATGCAAAATCCCTGACCTCTGTCTGGACAGTGCTGATTGGCCCTGTGCTGATCACATGCACTCTCCCAAGAAAACAAAAACCTCTCTAGCTATACACACTAAACTGAGCATGTGCAGAAGGGCTACGGGTTCAGTCTGTCTTATCAGGAGATAAGCCTTGGACATTTGAACAAGAGGAGGGGCAGAGAAGTCAGGATCAAACAAGCTTTTTGCATAATGCAGAGGATTAACCCCTTAGGTTCCACAGTGAGTATAACAAGCATGCTTTACTGCATATACAGACTGATTTTACTGTTGTGGTTTGAGTAACATTCAGGGGCGGACTGACTATTTGGAAACTCGGGCACTGCCCGAGGGCCCGGGGTCAGTAGGGGCCCCCATGAGATGCCCCTGGTACCTTTTTCATAGGCTTTTTTGAGTTTGAGCAAGGACACAGGGGCCCCATGATTCCCTATTGCCCGGGGCCCCATGAGTTGTCAGTCCGCCCCTGGTAACACTTTAGTTGTTTGATCAGGCACTTTGAACATTATCACTCTTGTTTGCAAGGTTCTATTTTATAAGAGTGGTAGTGCTACAAGTGGAGATGTGCAAATCTTTTTTTCTGATCAGGGCAAATTCAGTGAATCTCACCTTTCTTCTGGAAGATCACGGCTCTTCCTGAATAAAACGATTTGCGGAGAATCAGGAAATTTACAAATCAAGTAAATCACAGAGATAATTTGCAGGATGGACAAATCTACATCCACATAATCAGACCCGTTGAAAATGTCTGATTGGAAAGAATGTGACATTTAACAAATCTGCCAGATTCATGAATCATTTAATCGTCTTTCATTACAAGCACTTCTGCTGTAAGTCACTCATTCTCATTTAGCTCAGCCAGCAGTGCCAATCAGAAATATTGATAATGAGAGGTGTGGCCTGGAAGCCTAGCTGAACTGATTTAAAATTTGACCAGCTCACAGTCAGTGAACATTTTCACCCATTTCTGAAAATCCAGTTCTTGGCAGAGTAGAATTTTAAATAACATTTAAAGCCCAAGTCCAGGAAGGACAAAAAATGACCCTTACTATGCTATCCCCTCCTATACCTTGTAAGGGTTAAATGCTTGGTAACTGAAGGGGATGAGAAATAAGGTGTGATACATCGAATCTTGGCCTGGTCAATAGGGACCAGCCAAGATTTGATCCATCTATGGTCAAGCTGATTGTACCCAAGTTGATCTATCAATTGACTTGGATAAAACCAGCATGTTGGATTTTTAGCATGCGATTTTTTTAGTGGCTATAGCTGCTAGAAGTAATCATTGCGTTCTCCCAGCAGGGACAGCTCTCCGCGCCTCCCACCCCACCAGTAGATCACAATATCTTCGCCGTAGGGGTTCTCACATCAAAACTAACTGTGTTGATTGGGGAATCATACAATTTTCTTTCCTGCAAACCTGAGTTTGCAGGAAAGTAAATCGCATAATCTATGGCCTGCCTAAGACTACATTTACATGGGTGGCCAAGGCCTGATAGTTTGCTGCATTCAGAGGTGGATAAACACTGCTTACAAACTGGCTGCAAAACTCCACAGAAACGCCAATCTTGAACACACACTGGCTGGGTCCAGGGTCAGTCGGGGGGCTCTACAAGGTGTGACCGTTTAATTCCCGGAATGCCTGCACCATACTACTATGGTGGGGAGTCACACAGCCATTTGCACTCGAACGTGTTCTGACATGTTCTGACTTGCACTCTTCTGGGTCTCAGACCAGTTGACTCAGTCTTTACAGAGTAGTAGAAGAATAATCCATGTGTGTATTGCACTGTTGGTGGGAAATGAGTGACAAGAATCTGGAGCAGCAGATTAACATCAAATTTTGCGTGCAAATTGACAAAGGTGCAAGTAAAACTTTAGCTTACAAACGGGCTTATGGTGGTGAACATTCCGTAATCAAATCAAATATTTTTGAATGGCATAGGCAGTTTAAAAAGGGACGAGATGTACACAATGATGCAAGAAGTGGGCAGCCAAAACTGCAAAGAACAAATGCAAATGTGAATAGAGCATGAACAGGGATCTGTTCAGAGGAAAACACCTGAACTCTAGCCTGATAAGGGAATTCTCCACCACGACAATGCTCCTGCACATGATGTGTTTGTGAGTTCCTGTCCCAGAAACCCATTCTGAAATTTACCAACCACCCCTGACTTAGCACCCTGTGACTTTTGGCTTTTTCAAAAATTAAAAAAATGCCTTAAAAAGACACAGATGTGATGCCATTCTGGATATCTTGTTGTGACAGAGTTATTATGCAGCGTTCCAGAAAACTAATTCCAGGAATATTGTCAGCAGTGGTGCAGCTGTCTAGAAAAGTATGTCGCTTCACAAGGGGACTAATAAGAAGGTGACAACAACCATTAGTGTGTAGGTAAGCAGGCATTTTTTGACCATCCATTCGGGACTTATATTGTCACACATTGTATTTGCATGTAGCCGCGTGTACAGGCAGCATTTACAACTGCTGTCATGAATTCACTGATTTTTGGCAATGGGCACCACTGGCTGCAGCTATTTGTCCATCTGAATGTAACCTAATCTAGGTAGGCCTTTTATATAAGATGCTCAGTGACATCATCAGCTACATTGCAGGACCAATAGCTCTGCCGGGAGGATGGTGAGGGATCACCCACAAGCTGGATGGGAGGAGAGCCCCTGAGCCTGTCATATCAAGGACTAACACACATATGGCACCTTATCACTCATCTGCTAGACCAGGGGTGTCAAACTGGCGGCCCTCCAACTGTTGTGAAACTACAACTCCCATCATGCCTCTACCTTTGGTAGTCATGCTTGTAACTGTCAATCTTGCAATGCCTTGTTGGGACTTGTAGTTTGGCAACAGCTAGAGGGCCAGTTTGACACCCGTGTGCTAGCGTTAACGATCATGTAACACTTGCAGTGAAAAGTTTTTATACAACAACATTTTGGTTGGAATTCCCCTTTAAATGAAGGCTATAAATATACGGCAATAACCCAAGCTGTGTAATGAAAATCACTTTTTTTGTTCCACTTTAGTAAGCAGGAACTCACATCTGTTTTGCCAGCAGTTCCTACAGAGAAAGCTTCTGGGCTTTGTAATTGATAGAAACTCTGGGATTTTGTATAGCGTCTATAAAACTTAATTCTCTGTCTCTAGCATATACCTGAGATTAAGATGGAAATCTCTGATAAGCTTTTCCATGTAATGGAGAGAATTTCACAGAGCTTGTCTTTTATATTTTCGTCTAATTTAAAATCCGCTCACATAATCATTTGCCGATAATAATGCTCGCATGTAAAGTGCAGGTGTGATTATTTATCCTATTTATCTCTTCTACAGGGTACAGCTGCAAACAGTTTATAAGAAAGAGTCGTAATAGGCTGGGGACCCTCACATCCTAATGAGTGCTTAGCTGTTACGCAGAGAGGTGGGGATTCTTGTAATGGGTCAGTAGAGGAAACCCATCAGCCTTCTTAACATGACCTATTTCTTTACCCATGTGGGATAAAACAGCATGGTAATTTAAAGCAGGATTCCATTAAAAAAATAAAAGTAAAAATAAATAAAAGGTCATTAGAAGATTCAAGAAACACATATTGCTGCAATACTTACCTTCAATCCAGAGCTGTCCTCCACAGTACTTCACTTTCTCCACTAGATGTCTTCAATCTGCTGAGATGAATGACACCCAACGTCATTCCGTGCTTTTCCTCTGAGCTCATAAGCTGCCATGGGCACACCCCCATTCTGTAACTGGACAGTGATGAGCTTATCTCGCTGCCACTCTGTTTGCTCCTCCTTTCAGCATGCTCCCTGATTTGCTCATTGTGCAGCAGCTCCCTCTTTCAGTATGAGCTCTGCTGTGCAAGGGCTGCAAGAGGTTGATGCCAAATCAAATTCATGTGCTAAAACAGATACATTTAATGATTTATTAATCAATACAGAGCTGTGTGTCTTTTATACCTGCCTGGAGTTTGGCTTTAATTCCCCCTCCTCAGCAGCATATGCAGCCAAGGCCAAAAATATTGTCACCCCTGGATTTTTGTCAGATAATGCACCACTTTGCTCAGAAATTTGTTGCAATTACAAATGTTTAGGCATTCTCAAGCTACCAACCAGCAGTGTGTCTGCTGTTTGTTAGCACATAGCACACTAAAAAGTGTGAAAAAAGGTAACATATGTCAGCTATGAGGAGTAAAATGCATTTTGGAATGGTAATATTAAAAACTTTTTGGATAGGGAGGGGAAGGGTTAGAACTACTGCTAGATTTAAAGGATGTCTCTGCCCCCACTGACATTGTTCTCTCTGTGTCCTCGTGGAAGAAAAATTTTACTTCTCCTCTTGTGTCTGACACATGTTTCCTGGAAAGGAAGTGAGGGAAATGTCCAGGTGTCCACAGATACAATTCTGAGGTCTTAACCCTTCATCAATCTACTAGAAAATGTTTTTTTGGCAGAATTTCCTCTCACTTGCTGTCCCTTTTTAAACCTATTAAATAGGCTTCTTAAAGATGGGAGTGACTCTGCTTCTTCCCTGATCTCTACAGAAATGCAGAGCCTTGTCCACCAAAAAGGCAACTCAATTTAGTAGATGCTGTAGAATTAACTCTTGGCCAGTGCTGCCATTAGAAATCATAAGGCTTCATACAGCCTACCTGGCAAATTCAACACCCCCCTCTAACGGGTTTTTGACAGTAACTTGGATCTCTGCCCGTCTTCCCCGTCCCTTAGCACCTCCAATTTGTCATTTAACCACACGCAACATCAGACCCCGACCGCTCCAGCCCTGGCAAACTGATCACACCAAAACCCTCAAACGACACAGTCGTGCCCTGGAGCGACTATGGCGCAAAACCAAATCCCAACAAGCCTTCACCCGATACAAATCTGCCTTCCACACCTACACCTCCTCCCTCCATACTGCCAAACAAGCCTACTTCCTGACCCTCATCAAGGCCCTCTCCTCCAATCCTCGCCGACTCTTCTCCACCTTCAACTCTCTACTCTCGCCACCCCCACCTCCACCCAGCACCTCATTCACTGCCCTTGAGATTGCCAATCACTTCAAAAACAAGATTGACACAATTCGCAAGGACATTGCCGCAACTCACACGCCTTCTCAACCCGTCCCCTCTCACACAGCTACCCCCTCATCCCCCCTCCCCCTCGACATAACCCACAGGGACTTCGTCGCTGCTCAAACTCCCTCCAACCCCCTTCCCCCTCACTCAGCTACCCCCTCTACACCCCTCTCCCACGGCCCCACCACTGCTCTTACCTCCTCTCCCACCCCACCCTACATTCCTCATACTGAAGCTCCCCCAACACTCCGCACCTTTGACCTTACTACCATCGAAGAAGTCTCCCAGATCCTCTCTGATGCCCGCCTCACCACCTGCCCCCTTGACCATATCCCCTCACAACTCCTACAACCTCCCTCCCCCTCCATCCTACGCTCCCTCACCCACATCTTCAATCTCTCCCTCTCCTCCGGCACTTTCCCTTCCCCTCTGAAACATGCACACATCACCCCCATACTTAAAAAGCCCTCCCTGGACCCCAATGACCCGAACAACCTCAGACCCATCTCCCTGCTCCCATTTACATCTAAACTCCTCGAGCGCCTAGTCTACACCCGCCTATGCTCTCACCTCAACGACAACAACCTCCTCGATCCCCTACAGTCCGGCTTCCGTCCCCTACACTCCACCGAAACTGCCTTACTCAAACTCTCCAACGACCTGCTAACCGCCAAAGCTAATGGCCACTATTCAGTGCTCCTACTCCTTGACCTCTCTGCGGCCTTCGACACAGTCGACCACCCCCTCCTCCTCAAAAAACTACACTCCCTCGGCCTCAGAGATTCTGCTCTCTCCTGGCTCTCATCCTACCTGTCACAACGCTCTTTCAGCGTTACCTATAATGCCACCACCTCCCTCTCACTCCCCCTCTCTGTTGGGGTCCCTCAAGGCTCTGTCCTCGGGCCCCTTCTCTTCTCCATCTACACCTCCTCCCTTGGCCAACTCATACACTCTCACGGCTTCAACTACCACCTCTATGCCGACGACACACAAATCTATCTCTCAACCCCCCACCTCACCCCCTCGGTCTCCACCCGAATCACACACCTGTTGAGCGACATATCAGACTGGATGTCGCTCCACTTCCTTAAACTGAACCTCTCCAAAACCGAGTTTCTTGTCTTCCCTCCAGCCCGGACACCACCCCCATTGACTTCTCCATCATGTCCAACAACGCCACCATCAAACCCGCCCCGCAGGCCAGAGTACTTGGTGTCATTTTGGACTCCAACCTATCCTTCCAGCCCCAAGTCCACTCTTTAACAAACTCGTGCAGACTCCACCTCCGCAACATCGCCAAAATCCGCACGTTCCTAACTCCAGAAACCACTAAACAGCTCATCCACTCCCTCATCATATCACGACTCGACTACTGCAACTCCCTCCTCACTGGCCTGCCTCGCCGCTGGCTATCCCCGCTTCAGTCCATCCTGAATACGGCTGCCAGACTCATTCACCTTTCCAACCGCTCCGTTTCCGCCACCCCCCTCTGCCAATCCCTCCACTGGCTTCCGATTGCGCAACGGATCAAATTCAAAATCCTAACGCTGACGTACAAAGCTGTCCACCATACTGCCCCGAACTACATCTCTGACCTAATATCCAAGTACCGCCCAACACGCACACTCCGCTCCTCACAAGACCTCCTTCTCTCTAGTTCCCTGGTCTCCTCCTCCCATGCCCGCCTCCAGGACTTCTCCAGGGTGTCACCCATCCTCTGGAACTCCCTGCCCCAACCCATCAGATTATCACCTACTCTCCTCTCCTTTAGGCGCACCCTGAAAACCCATCTCTTCAGGGAAGCCTACCCCGCCCCCTGCTAACTTGCCGACCTTCTCCACTCTTCCTACCACTCCTTCCCCCACAGCTATCTCCTCCTGTGCCACCATCCCCTCCCTCCTAGATTGTAAGCTTGAAAGAGCAGGGCCCTCGATCCCCTCATTTTTTGCATTGTATTGGTACTGTTCTGTCACATGTTCTGTCCCCCTTTATAATGTACAGCGCTGAGCGAACTATTGGCGCTTTATAAATACTGTATAATAATAATAATAATAATAATAATTGTATAGTGACTCTGCAGCAGTCAATGCAGTGGCTTCATGTGCTCTGCCTTGGGACCATGCCCAGCTGCCCAACCTAAACAGAATCTCCACAGTCCATCTCCATCATTCCATATGGGGGCTATGGAACCGGATGGCAACTTGGACCCCAATCCTGGAGAGCAAGGGTAGACTGCTCTGGGGCTGCCTATAGTAACAGGGGGATTTGAAATGAATCAAGGATTATACTAGGAAGATATTATTGTTGGAGTAGCCAAGATATAGAAGAAGCCAGGAGCTGAACCCCAATCCACATACGCTTATTGGCCACTTTATTAGGTACACCTGTTCAATTACTTGGTAACACAAATTGCTAATCAGCCAATCACATGGTAGCAACTCAATACATTTAGGCATCTATATGTGGTGAAGACGACTTGTTGAAGTTCAGACCGAGCATCAGAATGGGGAAGAAAGGGGATTTAAGTGACATTGAATGTATTTCAAAAACTGCTGATCTACTGGTATTTTCACGCACAACCATATCTAGGGTTTACAGAGAATGGTCCGAAAAAAAAATATCCAGTGAGTGGCAGTTGTGTGGATGAAAATGCCTTGTTGATGTCAGAGGTTAAAGGAGAATGGGCAGTCTAGTTGGAGATGATAAAAAGGCAACAGTAACTCATGTCAATATAGACCAAAATCTCTGAGAAATGTTTCCAACACCTTGTTGAATCTATGCCACGAAGAATTGAGGCAGTTCTGAAGGCAAAGGTGGATCCAACCAAGTACTAGCAAAGTGCACCTAATAAAGTGGTTGGGGAGTGTATGAAAAAGATCACTTTTGGGTGGACTGACCCAATACAAAATGTTCCAGCATCAATAATGTGACTAATGTAATTGATCCGAAGAGTAACAGAATGCCTAACCAATCCATTTGAACTGAAAGTTGTTTTCAAAGAGGTGATTACTTTTAAACTTTGTACAAAGAAACTTGGTGAACCCCTAAAGTTTCCCCGGGACAGTACAAGGCAGAACATACCTTTTCTACAGAGTAAGTGAAAGTAAGCAGCAAGCCAGCAACAAGCTTACCAAAATACAGTATATTAAATGATGTAAGATCATATATGGTAGAAGGTTTCATTGGCATGTGGCTTTTGAACTCATACTAGATTTTCTGGAAAAAAGCCTTAGTCTTGGTAACAATCCATTTTTTTCTTTACATTTTCTTAAAATTTCTATGTTTTTTGTTTTTTGATGGATTATGTAGCATGGCTATACTTACTCTTGTGGTCTTTATCTTATTGCCAGTTGCACACATCCATCCTGAGTTATCCGGGAGGGTCTTACATTCTTCTCCTTCTAAACAAGGCTCCATTTCACACCACCACTTCCCAATGACTATCGAAGCTGGAAAAAAAACCACAATGCTCAGCAAGTTGAATTCCTCCGAGCCTTATCTTTGTTGTCTTCCAAAGATACTACGTTTCCACAGCTATCAGACATATAGGCAGGTTAGGGTCTCTTCACATCTGTGTGCTTTACTGAAGTATAAAATAGTATAAATCAAATGACAATAGACTTATAATGGAAGCAAATAAAAACACCTCAGCTTGAGCAGTGTAAAGTCCAAAAGTGTTTTTTTTATCAAAGCCTAATTACATTTTATTTATGCATCAAAACAAAACAAGTGCAGAGTCTTACAGTCTGCTGTCTTTAAAAAGCAGCCACAGCCTGAGTAGAAAAGCCAGTGTCCTAACAGTATAGAGAAAGTCCATAGCTTTTTTGTGTGAAAGCAGTGGCCTCTTTGCTGAAGCCTGGCATGATAAAGCAGACCTTTAGTTCAGCAAACTTCATGGCCCCTGCTGACTGGAGAACTCCAACCTTGACTAGGCAAGGAATGCGTTTGACCTCTGCAAAGAGACCACTGGGTCCACACAGAGACCAAGGATCCTTCTCTATAGCAAGCTGGCAGGGGACAGTTTTTTAATCAAATGATGGCTTCTTTCTGAAGAAAACAAACTGTGGTATTTTAAACCATTTTTTCTTTGATGCACTGAAATGTATCTGTAGGAGGTGGAGGAGGTAAGTCACTAAACAGCCACGATATACGTCACTGTGTGCTCAACCTGCCCACCCACTAGCATGCAAGAGAACCACAAAAACTTGTCTTATTTAACATAAACAATAGTTAAAAAACATGAATCCTGCAGGGTGTTGAACATGCCTTTTGACAGTTCAATGGATTGAAGAGGTGGTTTTATGAATTTACAGTCAGTGGTTGCTTTTTGTAGGTGAAGTTGCTCAGCAGCATAAAAAGCTAAACAGTAAGTCACATGGCTGTTATTTTAAAACATGCCGACAATGTCAAGAGGTCCAATTTTTATTCAACCAAACATCAGAGAATATGCATGATCTAAGTAACTTTGACGATGGAATGGTTATTAATAAAAGATGTGATGGCTGCAGGTGAAACCACTGACCTCCTGGGATGGTTTACACATTCTACTTTCTAGAGTTTTTAGAAAATGGTGCAGCAAAAAAAAAACAGTGACCACAGTTTTTGGGGCAATCACACCTTAGAGCAGGATTTCTCAACCAGGGTTCCATGGAACCCAAAGGTTCCTCCAGAGGTTACTAGGGGTTCTTTGAGAAATGAGCAACTTCCGCCTCTCAGATAAGTTCCCACCATTGATCTTTTTAGCTATCTGTAAGGGGCAATATTCCCAATGACCACAAGCGTAAGGAGCATTCTTCTCACTGACCATCACACAAATGTATAATGAGTTGTAGATATATTCATTTTTAGCAGGAGTTCCCTAAGACCAGAAGATTATTTCAAGGGCTCCTCTGCATTGAAAAGGTTGAGAAAGGCTGCCTTACAGCCAAGTTCAAATTAAACTTCTTATTTTGGTTTTGTTTGGAGTTGGGAGAGGTTAGAGTCTATGTCAGGTTTCAACACAAAAGTACACTTTAGGGGTCGTTTATAAATGTTTTCATCCATAACTCACACAACTCTGATATTTTTCCTATTGAATCCAAACAAAAAAATACCTGAAAGTTGTGTGAACCTTGGGTAAAAAACATTTATTAATAAACCCTTTAGTAGAGTGAAAAAAGTTGGAACATTTGACAGTGTTTTATTACTGTCTGAGCCTTCCTGTCCCAGTGATACCTGCACCCCTTTATTCTTGTATGGGTGTCACAGGTACAGGAAGTCAGCAAAAATCTCCTCAATTGGTTTATAGACAGAAATAAAACAGTAACACAAAGTTTTATTTTCTTTTTCACTATATTCAAAACAAAAAAAAAATAAACAGTCTAGACAAAAAATCAGACCTGCTCAAGCAGAGACGAAGCCCAAAGGAGCTTGAATGAGCTAGAGCTACAGAAAATTCCACAAGACTCTATTCTTGTCAACTAATATAACAAACAAAATGAGGCTACAGTAGGTCAGTATTGAATCACTTAAACTGCATGACCAAAAGTTTGGAAAACCTGGTCTGTCAAAACTCATTTTGGGTGATTCAGTCATTCTTTACACATTTCTGGCAGCGTGGATTAAGTAGAAAGCCTTGCACCAATTTCATGAAACCAGTGCAAAACGTTCATTGTTAATACCAATGCATGTGATAAATTCATGTAATTCCTATTTGTGACACTTTACTGAGACAACAAATTGTTAAAGAAATTCCACCGTATCATTCATAAGGAAAATTTAGGTAAATAAGACCTCTTCCATTTTCCATTAAATTGTGTAAAGCTGGTCATACATGGTCCAGTTTTTTCATTCAGCGAGCCGGCTGAACAAAAAAAAACTGAGCCAATTCCCCCATCTACACAATCAAGGTGGATGGGGGAATCCTCCCCACTGTGTCATTGTATTCATCACTGTGCAAATATCAGCACTGCAGATGATTGGCTATGCTTTTATCGATCAAAAATATTCCAACAAGCCGGTTCATAGATCGAAATTCAGATGGTTCTTGCTGAACTGTCTAAATTTTGATCCTTGTGTGGCCAGCGTTAGTATTATGTTGCATCTTTGATCCAATTTTGTAATACCTTTCTGCATTGAACCTTTCCAAGGAAACTGGGTTCATGTGACTTCATCAACTGCAGTAGGAAATGGTCAAATTATTGGTAAGGATTTTTTTTTACCCCTTTTTCAAAAAGAATTTCCCAAACTCATCATTCAAGCCCAACTCTGGCAAAACTGAAATTCTCCTTTCCATTGGAGCTGCTTGTTAATTTAGGGGAGTGTAAAACCACTTTTATTTACTGCTCTCCCAGTGGTGGACTGTCCAGTCCTGCATTGGTCATGATCAGGGGTCTCCAAACTTTCTAAACAAAGGGCTAGTTTACTGTCCTTCAAACTATAGGGAAGCTGGACTAGGGCCAGTGGGAGTAGAAAATGTTCTGGGGTCCAACAATATCCCATTGTTGGTGTCAGTGGGAGGAATAGTGCACCATGGTTGGTGTCAGTGGAAGGAATAGAGTCCCATCATTGGTGTCAGTGAGAGGAATACTCATCATTGGTGTCATTTGGAGAAGTAGTAGTTGGGAGAAATTCTGCCCAATCTTTGATGTCAGTGGAAGGAATTGTGCCCCATTGTTGGTATCAAAGGAAGGAATTGTTCCCTTTCGATGGTGTCCGAGGAATCATGCCCCATTGTTGGTGCCAGCAACTGAAATTGTGCCCCACTGTTGGTGTCAGTGAATGAAATAGTGCACCAAGGGCCAGATAAAGGTGAGCAGAGGGCCCATTCGGCCCCCAGGACACAGTTTGGAGACCGCTGATCTTGATGACATCGTATCGAATTCCGGTTCGCCTGGTTCGATTCGCTCATCTCTAATCAGGACCTTAGAAAGTTGGAACATGGATAAGATGTGACCAATCTAGCAGTGTGGAGGAGTGAAAAATTGAATGAGCAAACTTATTTTCTTCATGCCTCCTAGACGTAAACAAGCAATTAACCCTTGCGGAGCGGGCACAGGACTTTCCTGGAGTTCGGCTGCAAGTTTTCTCAGGAACTAATATTTGATATTTTTCCATTATTCTTCCTACTGCTGTAAAAGTCCACCACTTCTCAAGAGAGGTGGTTTTGACAGTTCTGTTAGATTTTCAACAGATTAATATACAGGCACATATATGAATTTAATAATATACAAGAGCCACTATTTGTTGCACTACCATGAGACAGATTTCTGCAATACTTTTCTCTCATTTTACAGACTACCTACTGTGACATGCAGATGGCTGGGTCAGAATTTGTTGTACAAAGCATGTATCCAGTCTTGTTCAGTCTGGTGGTGGTGATGTAATGGCACAGGGAATTTCTTCTGCCTCTTTATAACAAGAAGCATTTGAATGGCATAGTGTTTTCTTGGCTGACCATGGGCTTTCTTACCTAAAAAAGGTGGCTGTTGAGTGCCTTTGCAGAGTTCTAATTTTTTGCACTCATGCTGACATGTAAAAAAATAATAACATAAATATGTAAAATTCATACAACATTACACCCAATTTTATAATTTTCTCACCTATCACAGGCACACATCTCTCCCTGACTCTGTGCAAGTAAGCTACGAAAATTGTCAGACTCTCAGTGAATTGTATCACCAAGCGCAGTTATCTTCACAGTTATGAATTTATTTGGATTATTTTTCACGAATACTAAATATGTTTTTGTGCAGAAGCATTGCTCCATAGTCAGCCACAATACAGGGGGACCTGTTCATTGTTAGACAGCTCCGGTGTGTTTCGGTTGTTCATTTAACACAAAAGTATGTTGGTACCCAGAGCACATATGCAGGTCAGGAAAGCAGAATGAATTGCTACACAGAGACCTCTAGTCTAAATTTGGTGGCAAAGGCACAAAGAAGACAAATTTGCCAAAGGCATATTCACCAGGTGTCAGGCTGAAGCTTCCAGCTTCACAGTCCGATGCCTCCACAGCTGCAAGGTTCTTCTTAACTTTACATGCAAATCTGAAACAACTAGGAGCCCTGTTTAGAATTCATTATAGAAGGAGAGACAGTCTCAACAAGCTGTCAGATAGTCATGCTCTAACTGGGGTATTCAAAAACTTGAGGAAGCGTGCTCCTTGAATCCCACAGCTTTTACAGTGAGTCTGTCAAAGGCCAAGATAATTCAAACTGTGTATGATGAACAGATATACTGTAGAGGTTATCTCGAGTAGAAATGAACGTATATTCTAACCTAGAAATATTAAATGAAAGTCAGTCTTAGGCCTGCCTTCTAAGTCTTCCCATTGTTCCTTCAATGTGAATACAGCTTCAATGACCAGAAGTAGGCTTGAGGGGGAGGTTGTTCAAGCAGGGCTTTTGCAGGACAGCATTTGGTGAACTGTACAGGAGGTAAAGGAGGTGTACTGGAGCCGGTACACAGTTCTAGAAACACTAAATTTAAAGCCACTCGGGACTTGCACCCACCAGCAACTATGTTATACCTTGAAGGGAAAAGTACAGATACATTATAAATTACACTTTTGCTTTTTCTGTTTTTCAACTTAAAAGAAAACTCATAAAATGACACGTTAGTAGGACAGAAAGTAAACTGCCATGTCTATGTGCTGAAACTGTATTAGGCAAAACTGATGCTGGAACTGGAGTTGCCGAACCTGAGCCTACAGATTCTTCTACTTCTGAAACAGGATGTCCTTGGCTGCCCCAACCCAGAAAATGAATTATGCAAGACTGCCCACACATATGATGTAAATGGGCCCTTAATTTACCTAATCACAGCTTTATGTAGGTAGCTTTTTTTTCCAGAAGGCACCTTACATTGCAGATAGGTTCAAGTGTGCTGTTTTCTTTTTTTTATAATTTTTTTTGTGTGCTGTTACTTTGCTTTATTATTTCATTTTATTTATTTATTACTGTCAAAAAAATTAAATTTATAAACTTCCTAAACTTTTTTGGTATAAGAGCAGGTCTACAATATTTGAAAGGAGCTTCTGTAGTCTTCAGGATCCAATCAAAGCTCATTGCACCCTTAGGAACCAGCAAAAAATAATCCTAAGGGTTAACTTAAACTGATGCATTGTGGTGGGGCATGTTAGAAAGAGCAGTAAAATGCACCTCTTACTGCCCAAAAGTTAATGAGCAATACAACAGGTGTTGTGGCGACATTAATTTAGATTGGCACTTCAATAAAAATATACAGTTGGAATTTCTGTCGATAGGATGTGGTACCCCTTTTTTTGCTTGGCATTTTGGCATTGATCACATCTTCTCCTTTAATGCACTTGTATAGTAGTTGCGGATGCACTTCCAGTACAAAGCATGACAAAACACAAAGCATTTTGTGCACTAAACTGTACTGCCAGCCAGTTCAAAATTAACAGACTGCTCTAATTTTAACTTCTCCATTGACTAAAAAGCATTTTCTCAAAATAGCAAACTTTCCCCTGAAATCTATATTTTTCTTAGTAGAGGTTTACTTTGCACATCTACTATAAAACTTGGCAAAAACACACAGGTGTAAATGGGTGTCTAAAGAAGAAATACCTATATATCTATCTACTGTATATATAATTAAAATGTAAACATGGTGTAGCTTATATTAATATTGCTACAATGTAATGACCAAAATGCATAAATTCCATAAACATATACATGAGACCAAAACCTCAGTGCTGCAAGTGTAATAAAAAGCATTCCCCAAATATAACAATAAATATAATCAACTCAAATCCTGTAATTGAGAACAATGTCTTGGTGTTGCATACACAATTCAAACATGCCTAATAACAGAGACAGTGTATAAACAAACATGCATCAATTATGAATAATGTTACAAGTCCATACTATGTGTGCTCAAAGCATAATAGTCTGAGATGAAAAGTCTCCCAGCTGAGGATAATTTCCAACTGTGATGTTTAATAAATGAATAACCAATGTACTCCACTTCTGTGTAGAGTGATTGCGCACCTCTGACTTTGACCCATATTCCCATATGGGTCAAACTCGCTTCGTGACTCCCTCAATAGCAGGTGTTGCTCCTTGTCCTCCTCCTGTTCTGGATCACTAAGACGCCAATCACCAATAGTAGCCAGCAAATGCTCAAAAAGATAAAAAATGGCTGCCTATAGTGTAGTACGTAAAACTTCTATTTATTAAATAAAGAATACCACTCACAAAATAAAAAGCTTCGGAAGCATGTACAAAACTGCATTCCAGAGGAGAGCTCACCAAACTCTTCTGATCTTGGTCTGGCTATCCCATCCTTGAAGAAGCAACATGATCTGTGATGCAACGCCTCGCATGGAGCTGAATGAAGTCACTTCCGGTCACAGCTGAGACTGGAAGAGTTTGGTGAGCTCTCTGCTAGAATGCAGTTTTATTCATGCTTATGATTTTTTTTATTATGTGAGTGGCATTCTTTATTTAATAAACTTTTGTTTATACACTGTCTCTGTTATTGGAAGTGTTTGAATTGTGCTTCCAGCACCAAGACTGGAGTTGCAGGTGGGAACAGTTATGCTGGTTCACTTGCCTTCGGCGCATAACTTAAAGCGGTATTAACCTAGAAACCAAAAATGTAATATGTTGCAGCCTTCCAATCATTAGATATGGTGGCTGCATCAATTTTATTTTCTTTGGCTTTTTTCCCTCTGTTTTCACCTGGTGATCTGGTCAGTAACATACCTCCTGTATTAATGAGAAACCATTTCGGAGAAATGAACCAGGACACAGCAGACAGCAGCATTGTCAGTCTGGGGGTGGGGGTGTTAAATGTATTAGCAGATTTGAATACAAATAACAACTTGAAGCCAAACTCCAGCTCACACTTACATACAGCAAATATTTTTGCCTTTTGGGATAAAGATTTTACATGATTAAATAAACCCTGCCAGTGGTAAATGGATGATCTCCTCCATGTAAGCTAATATATTCTGCTGGAGAGCTTTAGCTTCTGAAAAACCACAGAGTTGCTGGCTGAATCACCAGATGAGAGTAGAAGAAAGAAAGCCAAAAAAAAAAGGAAACGAATGCAGCCATCACATCTAAGAATCGGTAAGCTGCAATATAATAAATGTTTGCTTTGGGGTTTAATACTGCTTTAATATGAAATATTTATATTCAATATTTCATATTTAATTATAAGATTTTTTTTTATTGTCACTTTCTTCCTGAGTGTATTAAATAAATAAATATATTATATAGAAAGAACAGACTCCATTCTCTTTAAACTGGATTTTCATCCTTTAGCTTAGATGAGAAATGTCCTCTACTGCACACCATAACGGTGCTGTGTTCTTTGATGGCTTGTGATGTCAAAAAGGGACAACATTAAGGGTACATTAATAGCCCCTTTTACACTCCTTGTGTTTATCAAGATAATAAACCGTGCATACATTTAAATAATAATTAGCATGGCTCCATGTGCTGCCAAAAGACAGCTTGTCTTCACAATTCCTCCTCTTTGTAGAGGAGCTTCTGCAGATTTCATTTTAGGCAAATAAAAACAAGAAAGCCTAACCCACTTGGCAGCGCTACAGAATCTTTCACAATGAAAATCCTCAGAGGCTGCACATAACATCTTAAATGATCTGGACACGGTGCTCCTTTGAATTAAAAGCAGATCTGAGGATTTTGCAGCTATTACTAGGGGCTATTTTTCATTGCATGCAGCATATGAACAGCATAAGAATGCCAGGAGTGGAGATGGAAATATACAATCAGACACTAACAATCACATAGGCTTCATCAAACTGCCATCATTAAAAAAAAAAAAGTTTGGGAGATTTAAAACATCTCTTAGTCGTTTTAATTACTGCGGTACGGGATTAGCCAAAGAATGTTGCATATGCAAAAAACAAAACAAAAAAAAAAACAAAAAAAAATTTAAAGCAGGGAGTTCAGACTGAAGTTACTTGAAAGAGGTGTCTAGTCACTTAATGTGATTGCTATTAAAAACTCTGGTCTAAACAGGAAACCTTTCCATGGTTTTTAATAGTAAAGATTTCTAGATGTCTAAATAGAACATTACAAATTGTGAATTCTTTTGAAGCTGGGAGGACTACTAATATGGAAAGTAGCTGATCTCCTAAAGCTGATACTCAAAATTATAGAAGATGAAGAGAAACGAGGTGCTGGACACAAGCCTTCAGCCAGTAAAAAAAGCATCTCAGCATCTGTGAATCTTCAAATTATCATACATAAACTTGATCCATCTCCAAAAACCAATTCTTATGTGTCCATGTGTACCTCAAAAAAAGAGCAAATAGCTGCATATAGTGCGTTATCCTCAATTATAACAAAATCAATTAGCAATGGGCACTTATGATCAAAAATGATAAAAATCACCCAGTGTCCACTGAATATGGCTGAGTAAAATACTCTTACCCTAAAAATATTCCCCATAAGATTCACAGACGCCGAGGAGGTTTTTTTTACTTTCGACTTTCTGGGGGGAAAGTGTGACTTTTGTGAGTCTAGGGGATTTATTTTATTTCCCTGTAAGAAAGTTTGTGGGTTTACTGATTTTTGATATTCATTGTCCATAAAATTGGAGCCTGGCAAATGGGGGTCACCCAGATGGAGAAATCCAAGTCTAGTTGAGCCAAAATGGGCACCAAACAAATGTCTTAAGAGTATAAGTGACATCAAGAAAACCAGAAGCAGCCAACCAAGATCTATTATTCTACTGCTGATGCTGGTACAATTACTCATAGACTGTTAATCTAACATGTCCTATCATAGCCTTGATGAAGGGGGGTTTGGGACCCCTGAAATGTGCTGGAAGACTTTTTTTTGTCACTTGAAGAAAAAACAAAAACTTTGGACTCATCACTCTCAACAAAATTCTTATGTGATTGTGCCCACCCACCATAAAAACTCCAATTCAGTGGGCAGACCTCTTGATGATGCATCACTAGGCCTGCCTCCTCCTTCTATGTGAATTACACAGTAATGCCTCCTGGAATATGTGACTCACATATCCAAGGAGACAAAGTGCGCACAGTACACATCATTCGCCTAGGTGAATAATGTGTATGGGGGCGGGTCTAAACCCTTTTTCTAAAAAAAAAAATAGTCGCTAAACATGTAGCTGAAGATCCACTTTAAAGTATAACTTAACTGTATCTAAGCACAAAAAAACTAAAATGCTATTTAATTCATTTTTATATTCAAGGCAAACTCACCCGTCCATCCATGTCTCCATGGAAAGCACCCCCTAGCATTTCTAGCCATGGCCATCTTAAGTAAGGGCAGATGAGTCATTTAGCAGGTATGTCCTAGAATCCATCTGCCCTTAGATTAGACAAGCAGCAGTAGGCAGGAGAGTGTGCTTAGCTGAGAAAGCACCTCCTTCGATGAAAGAAAAAAAATGCCCATGAAGATAAGTGGACTATATGACGTCATTTTAGCCTAGGCCAGGAACCTGGAAGCAACTGAAAAAAAAGTAAAAAGTAAAAGTGAAAAAAAAACCTGTTTAAAACAATTGAATATAATATACCTTCCTATCTATTTACTAATGCTAGGAGGATAAGGATTAAAAATAATTAATCATTATTGAGTTAGTTCTATTTTAACTAAAATAAAGACCTACAGCTTTTTAGGCAACCTGCCTCAACATAATAAAACAAATTCAACTGGGGTTTAGGGTGTTTGTGCCAGAGAAATCCTATTTTATAGGTAAAAAAGGACACATTCAGAAGTCAATATGAGATATAATATCCTGGACAAAAGAAAGATAAAGACTTGCACTGGTGAAAACTGTGAAGTGTCTGTACAGAATATAATGCCGAAAACCTACAGAGATAAATTTACGCTTATGACCCTTGAGGACTCCATCAACAAGATACTCCCATCAGATATTCCAGTAATGTCTAGATACTATGGCCATTACAAGGACAAATGAAGGTGTTACACTCCTTCAATATTGATTCCTCTCAATGTAAAATAAACAAGTAACTGGGGAGGCCAGCTGGGGGAGAGTGAAACCATTTTTATGACTTTGTAGGAAGGGTGGAGATAAGCAATACCATGGAGAAAAGTTTAAGGCTCTTACTTGCAAGAGAAATTCTGCTCATGATTACTATTATTATACAGGATTTATATAGCACCAACAGTTTTTGCAGCACTTTACAAAATTGAGGCTGACATTACAGTTCACTGAAGCTCACTAGAAACAGTGAATACCTGTTAGTAGAACCAAATATTCTCACATTTCTCATGGGTATCTCTATGTGAGGCAATCAAGCTTTCCATGTGTTCAATATCATTAACTTTAGGTTCCCACATAGCTATAGATGAGGTCTGAGTCTCTTTCCAGTAGACTGGGATTCAACTCCTATCCATGTTTTACAGGTGAGGGATTACTGATCTCTTATATGTAGTCATGGGTAAGTCATTATGGTGCAGTAGGAAAAAGGAGGGAGTCATAGGGTAGGTGGTAGTCTGTAAACTATTGAGCAGTATCTCGTATCTTAGTCCAGAAGTCGTGGAGGGCTGGGCATGACCCAAAAATATGTAGGACCGTGCCTGGACTAAATGATACAATTTAAAATATATGTCAAGCCAATTTTTTTTTTTTGGTTTTGGCTGGAGTGGGGAAGTCTTGGAGCCCCTGTAGAGTTCTACTGCTATCTAGTGCTCCATTAGGGAGATTCCCCCTGCTCTGCTGATAATAATAAGCACAGAGTTCAGCAGCTAGTTTGGGCTGGGAGTAAGGTTTCCATGCTCAGGCAATTAGTCATAACCAAAATGGCGGAACTCTGTAGTGGTCTAAGAGATGTTTCAGCTAATGTACAAGAAGACTTTCTACATATATTTTAGTGAATGGATAAGGTAATTTCATATCATACATTATTATAAAAAACATCTCGGGGAAGAATCACTTTAAGTAACCTTTGGATTTTTCTCATGGCTTTGTAAGGATTATTTTAGGCAAGACACAGCTAGTACTTAGTTCAAGGTATTAACTGGTTCTTAACGCCTCCTAACCAAACCTTTATTTGCTATATGTTTTTTCTTCAAGAAGCTGCATTTTGAAGTTACTGGTGCGGATATAATTGATCACTTTTTACTCTGTATTTCATGTTATTTTTATTAAGCCAACTTTTATCTGCAGAAATCCATTTCTGTCTTCTATATGTTTCAGAAACCCTGAAACAAAGAACCGAGTCAAAGTCACATTAGGGGGTGAAGTGATAGTTATAAGTAAAAAAAAAAATCTATAAATATCCACAAAAAAAAAAAATCTACAGAAAATTCAGCTTTAAAGCAATCTCCTTTCTTTAGATAATGAAAAGAGGCTTTCATCAGGGTAATAATTTTTTACTATGACAGATTATACAGATTTATAAGCTAAATCTAATTGAACATTTAAAATAAAAAAATGCTAGAATATGTATAATATATACAGTATATACAGTACAGGGCTTTTTTTCTCAGAGAATAGGTGCAGGAACTCCCCCTTCTAAATCACTTCTTGTATCCTCCCCCCTACCCACTTCTGAGCACAGTTCCTTGGTTACACCCCTACCCACCTCCCAGTATTGCCCCTTTTAGAGAATACACAGCCAAGTGTCATTTTGTGGTGCTAAGTAATGTATGGAATTTGTTAATGATAACAGGAAAAGAAGTAAAATAGATCCCCTGCAGCTAGCTCCTGCAACCCCCAAAACAACAAAATACCACCACAGCAACAACAGATCTAATAGCATCTAACATCAATAGACTCTCCAGCAGCCAGCATCACTAGACCTTTAAGCACACCCCAGCACCCCTTGCCATTACATACATTCAGTGCTGGTGCCCGAACTGCATTCCACAGTGTTCCAGCTGAACAAAAGCCCTGAGTATAGATAGATAGATAGATAGATAGATAGATAGATAGATAGATAGATAGATAGATAGGTCCATATCCTCAGAATGTACCAAGCCTTACAATGGCCTGTTTCATTTGCACGCACAGCTCCTTTGAACGCATGATTAAAGTTCACAGCAATAGATTCCAAATGCAAATACCACACTTAGAATCAACTCCAGACCTTTTACCTGCTTAACTGATGAAGAAATAATGAAGGAGTAGCCCACACCTGGCCATGTAACAGCTTTTGATTCAAGTGTCCAATTACTTTTGCTCCCTTGAAAATCAAACCTGAGAGTGTGCACTTTCAGCCCATTTCTATTATGTAAATATAGCTTGAATATGTTTTGGTAAATACCGAAAAAAAACAAAAATTGTGCCTGTATCCAAATATATATGGACCTAACTGTATATACATATATTTGTTGTCATTGATGATGTCCCCAGAAACAGAAGGGGAGGTGACAAGGTAATAACAGGAAGTATGATAGATTAATAGGTTGTCATCTTTATACCCACAAGGCCTGAATACAGACTATGACCTTTATTTTGGTATTCATGTTTTGGTTTTTTACTTTACAAATTTTATTGATGGGAAGCATTTAGAACTTGAGACATAGAGTATGAGTATAGACCATGGGATGAGATGATAAATATATTGTTATGGACTGATCAGGGGCAGACTGACCATTTGGAAACTCGGGCACTACCCGAGGGCCCGGTGTCAGTAGGGGGCCCCATGAGATGCCCCTGGTACCTTTTTCATAGGCTCTTTTTAGTTTGGGCAAGGACACAGGGGCCCCATGATCCCCTATTGCCCGGGGGCCCCATGAGTTGTCAGTCCGCCCCTGCCTGGTACCTTTTTCATAGGCTTTTTTGAGTTTGGGCAAGGACACAGGGGCCCCATGATCCCCTATTGCCCGGGGCCCCATGAGTTGTCAGTCCGCCCCTGGGACTGATTTAGTGTTGTGGGTTTGGGTTTTGATATCCCCTTCATGATGACAGTAAAACAAATACTAAAACCTAAACACAACTTTGACATGTGTTCGTAAAACTGTACATAACATTGCAACTACTTACAGTATCCAGGTGGATTATATTAAAGAAAAACTGCTCCAATATAGTTTAAACATTTTTTTTTAAAACATAGCTGTATATTTCTTGCTATTATCATAACCTATCGCCAAAGAACAGCCCAAAATAAATTATCACAGCGATACCACATGTGTGAATGTTATTTGTTGTTTGCACCCGTAGTAGGACCCAGAAACAATGGTGCACATTTTGCTTGTTTGATCCTACCTAAAACACAGTAATGATAACTGACACTGATACAAATTTTTTAAATCTTTTTTTAATCCTACTTCCCGGGCCCGGGCTGTGTGCTGGAAGTGCACTGTGCAGCGTACTCCCAGCACAAACACATGTACACAAATACAATATGAGGCCTCCTGGAAGAAGACACACTTTAACGAGGCCGCGTATATGTGTACAGTTGCCGAGATGGGGTTAATATAACTTTTTTATAATGTTTCTAATGGAGCTCATTCATCAACTCATTCATTCATTCCTCCAGCATATGAACAGTGTTATGTTAAAATATATATAGTGAGGTACTGCCTGGCAGGATTGTGGAGGGTGTATATGTGCCACCTAGGCTTCTCCCCTACACATGCTGAGGAGCACCACATATTAAAGCTGATGTAGAGAACATAGACTTTTGTCAGAATTTTAATAAGTTCCGGTATAAAGCCTTCATTCCTAGGTCCACATCTTACCTGCCAGCCAAATAGGGTTGCCACCTCATCCCTTTAAAACCGAACACATATTACTTAAACAGGTTCTGAGGCTAATTTAATTCAGATAAGGTACTTAGTGATTTTAATTATCACCTTAATCAGCTACAGAACCTGTGTAATAAATAGGAGTTTGGTTTTAAAGGGATGAGTTGGCAACCCTACAGTCAGATCTCATGAACTGGTTTCAGCTGTCAACAGGCCCTTTCATATATGGCTGATGCTGAAAGCTCCCTGTCATTCTATCTCTGTTGTAAGAGCCTGCTGCCAGGTGAAAAGGCTGACTGCTGGGGGAACGCTAAAAATGTACAAGAGCTGCTTGTTTCTTTTGGGGGCTGTTTAGGGGGCACCTTGTTAGTCAGGAAGTGACATGAGTTTAGTTAGTGGCCCAGGTTGTATTAGCTCAGGTTGTATCCCAAATATTCATTGATTGTATTTCATGCCTTCGAAGTAATGATAACAAACAGTTATTGGATAAGCATGGATGAAAGAGGAATGCAGTTTCATGGCAATAATATTTGTTCTTCACACTTTGTGAAACACACCTAAACAACAAAAATGACTGCAAATTAAGAACATCTGACACTATATTTCTGCAAGTTGTGCCGAAATGTAAAAGCCCAGTTGAAATCAGAGAAATTTGCAGTCATATTGTTAACAATCTGCAATGTGCAACAATGGACACCACATTATTCTCTATGGTGCCCGCTCACATCAGTGCAACATGGTGCAGTGAGATTTGTGAAAAGGTACAGGGGCTTCTTTTGGTCTTTTGGCCCCATAGACACTTCAATAGGAGCGCATGTACATATGTTTTAATACATTTTTGGCCAAGGTTTTGTGTTTAACAGTCTCCTCCTACATAAAAAAAGTATGAAACATGAAAATGCATCCTAAAAATCATAAAAGCACATGATCATACAGAAGCACTGTGTGCACTCCTAGGCTTATAGTCTCACCTCTACTTTTCTGTTGCAACAGTTGTACCCTGTATCCTGAATTCTGCACTCTGTAAAGGGGCTCATAGATAATGTGAATTTTGGATGATTTATAAGGAATCATCAAACTTTTGAGACCTGGGCGGCACTGTAAGCACAACTTGCCTTGACAAAAGTCAATCTGAAAATCAACTGAGATAGGTGGAAAATTATCAGCCATACAATGACTGCATCCTATCAGATGCAGTCACGCTTCTGGTATTCAAGCAGAGTGAATACAATAGTCAGCAGTGGTGATTCCTTCATCTGTGCTGTTAGCGTGGATGGATAAAAATTGATTGATTTTCTCTCACTCAGCTTGAGGGCTGAACAAAGGAAAATCGGACTTTAACAGGTCTAGTCTGCAATACAAGTCATGTGCGAGGACACATGCAGAAGAGAGTGGCTGTTACTCAGCTCTGCCATCATAGGGCACTGCAGCGTGAGAACAAAAAGCAGTATTTTAAGATACGGTTTTAAGATAGTTTAGGGCATTTCCAAGCAAAAAAACAGTCAAAAATTATAACATTCAGAGGTACAGTATGGTAAAGAGACTTCATTTGGGTTTCAAGCTAATTTTTGTTTTAAGATCTGTAGATACTGTATATTCAGTTTAGATTATTACTAGTAAACGCATGCAAGCTGCAGAAAAACAACTGTTTCTGCCAACAAGATGCAAATAGATTACAGACAATTAGGTCAGAGGAATGAAGGGTCAACTTCAAAGAGGACATCCCTGATCTCTTATGACCAAGAGTTTCCAATGGGTATATGGAACGGATAACGAGACTCGATTGGGAAGCGGGAGAAGCACTACTGAAAAGAATTAAATGTTCAGTTGATAATTTATGCTCTCTCTCTATTCACCTTGCTGTAAAATGAATTCAAGCATTGTCTCATTAAGTTATATATTGAGTTTCTGTATGCAGAATTCTCTTAGCAATGATATAGGATGTCAGCCCTAATGAGAATCTGCACCTCGACTCCTTCCAGCAGATGAAAGTTTCTGAGAGAGAAAGGTAAAAGGCTACAGTACTTGCAGACTAACAAGCACCCAGAGAAAGGGCCATGGCTCCATTCAAAAGACTTACTGAAAATAACAGTTTTATGGCACAAATGAAAAACATCAAGGGAGAGAGAAATGCATGTGTATAGCAATGGCTTCATATACACGTTCCCAGTGTTCTACACAAACTCCTCCATCTTCTTGGAAAGTTACATCTAAGTTTCTATACACTAAAATGAGAAATCATTGTTTTATTCCATTTTCAATATATATACAGTATGTGAATGTGATAAGCAACATTAAAAGAATTTAAAGGAATAAGTTATTATGGGGTTTATGCAAGAATTTTCAGATTTAGTAGTGTATTTATAACCATTCCTAGCAAATTCGGAAGTAAATCTTTTACAGCAAGTGGCCCTTTTGCCATTACCCCCACATTCAGCATTTTATGACCACGTTCCCCATATTTGTATTAAGGCAAAGGTGCATTAGGTAAATATGGACAGCAGACACGTGTAACCTCTACAGTAAGCCATAGCTTTATGGGGTCGATTTACTAAAACTAGAGAATGCAAAATCTGATGCAGTTCTGCATAGAAACCAATCAGCTTTCAGGTTTTACTTTGTCAAAGCTTAATTGAGCAAGCTTAAGGTAGAATTTGATTGGCTGCCATGTACAGGAGGTGTCTGTGTATTGTTCCCTGCGACATCACCAATTCTAAGCTCATATTTGGTATTGGTCTTACATCACATAAGAGCTGGCCTAAAATCATGGTAAGACTCAACAAACATACACTATATTGCCAAAAGTATTGGGACACCTCTCCAAATCATTGGATTCAGGTGTTCCATTCACCTCCATGGCCAAAGGTGTATAAAATCAAGCACCTTGGCATTTGTGAAAGAACGGGTCGCTCTCAGGAGCTCAGTGAATTCAAGCGTGGTACCGTGATAAGTTGCCACCTGTGCAGTAAGTCCATCCATGAAATGTCCTTGCTGCAATATTCCACAGTCAACTGATAGAGGTATTATAACAACATGGAAGCAACTGGGAACAACAGCAACTCAGCCACAAAATGGTAGGACATGTAAAATGACAGAGCGGGGTCAACTCAGTAACCAACTGTCTACAGAGTTAATAGCTAAAGACCTCCAAACTCTGTGAGGCCTTCAGATTAGCAAAACAACAGTACATAGAGAGCTTTATGGAATAGGTTTCATTGGCTGAACAGCTGCATCCAAGCCTTACATCACCAAGTGCAATGCAAAGCTTTGGATGCAGTGGTGTAAAGCACTGGACTGTAGAGCAGTGGAGAAGTGTTCTTTGAAGTGGCGAATCACACTTCTCTGTCAACCCCATGGGCGTGTCTGGGTTTGGCGGTTCCCAGGCCAATGGTACTTGTCTGACTGCATTGTGCCAAGTGTAAAGTTTGTTTGAGGTGGGATTATTGTGTGGGGCTGTTTTTTAGGGGTTGGGCTTGGCCCCTTAGTTCTAGTGAAGAGAATTCTTAAGGTGTCAGCATACCAAGACATTTGGAAAATTTCATGCTCCCAACTTTGTGGGAACAGTTTGGGAATGGCCCCTTTCTATTCCAACATGACTGCGCACCAGTGCACAAAGTTAGGTTCATAAAGATATGGATGAGCGAATTTGGGGTGGAGGAACTTGACTGGCCTGCACAGAGTCCTGACCTCAACCCCATAGAACACCTTTGGGATGAATTAGAGTGGAGACTGCGAGCCAGACCTTATCATCTGACATCAGTGCCTGACCTCATAAATGTGCTTCTTGAAGAATGGTCAAACATTCCCATAGACACTCAAACTTTTTCTCTTTATGAAACTCAAAAAAACCTCATAACTCATAAGTATCAAACAATAAGTATAAATAAATAAATAAATAAATAAAGGAAATTAATAAAATAAAATATATAATAAATAAATGAAATAAATAAAATTAAATAAAATATATGCACAAGTCCAAAAATAAAGAGTCCAAAAATTAGTGTCCAAAATTTTCAAATATAGGTAGTCCTCCAAAATACTTTAATTCAGTGTATCCAACTTATTTCTCCATTAAAGACCGCGTAATACCTCGAGAAAAAGAAACTAACATAGTGTATTACCTTCAAAATTAATTCACTTAAATGTATATACCTTTTGGCAAATAAGTATATACTTAATTTGTGCAAAATAAATACCAGATTCAACTGTGAGTGGCACATGAATCATGCAATAAAAAAATCACTCTGTGTACACTCCAATCAACGTGAAAATTATGTACACTCAAATAAATAAATAAATAATATAAAATATATATATTAAATAAATAAATCAGTAAAACCACATAAAGTGAAATAAATCAATCAGTTCATAAATCAGTGAAGTGAACACTCCGTGACCACCTCAAATAGTGAGATTAAATGCAATTACCCTCATGGAGTAATATCAAGCATAGCAGGATGTATACAGCAGTCACTTCAAAGCTTCCATCCACCATACATATAGTAACCTTCAATTTTCAAAACACCTCATAAAGGTGAAGAAGAGATCCATGTAGTATATACATAAAGCGTGTAAAGAAATTTTATATATATCTTACATTAGGGATAGTTTTGTACAGCATAACTTTCCAGACCAGTCTTAGCAGTCTACATTATTATGTATTTATTTTATATTTTTGTATTTGTGTTATGCTGTACAAAATTATGTCTAATGTAAGATATATATAAAATTTCTTTACACGCTTTATATATATACTACATGGATCTCTTCTTTACCTTTATGAGGAGTTTTGAAAATTGAAGGTTACTATATGTACGGTGGATGGAAGCTTTGAAGTGACTGCTGTATACATCCTTCTATGCTTGATGTTACTCCATGAGGGTAATTGCATTTAATCTCACTATTTAGAGGTGGTCACGGAGTATTCACTTCACTGATTTATGAATTGATTGATTTAACTTTTTGTGGTTTTACTGATTTATTTAATATATATATATATATATATATTTTATATATATATATATATATTTTTTATTTGAGTGTACATAATTTTCACGTTGATTGGAGTGTACACAGAGTGATTTTTTTATTGCATGATTCACGTGCCACTCACAGTTGAATCTGGTATTTATTTTGCACATATTAAGTATATACTTATTTGCCAAAAGGTATATACATTTAAGTGAATTAATTTTGAATGTAATACACTATGTTAGTTTCATTTTCTCAAGGTATTACGTGATCTGGAATGGAGAAATAAGTTGGATACACTGAATTAAAGTATTTTGGAGGACTACCTATATTTGGATTTTTGAACACTTTATTTTTGGACTTGTGCATATATTTTATTTAATTTTATTTATTTCATTTATTTATTATATATTATTTTATTAATTTACTTTATTAATATATTTATTTATACTTATTGTTTGATAATTATGAGTTAAAAGATTTTTTGAGTTTCATAAAGAGTAAAGCTTTGAGTATTTATTTTGCTTTCAAGGGTTAAAGTGTGACTTTTCTTCGGGGTGGTTATAGTGAGAGTTTTACTTATTGATTGATTCCCATAGACACACTCCTAAACCTTGTGGACAGCCTTCCCAGAAGAGTTGAAGCTGTTATAGCTGCAAAGGGCGGGCCAACTCAATATTGAACTCTACAGACTAAGACTGGGATGCAATTAAAGTTCATGTTCATGTAAAGGTAGGCGTCCCAATACTTTTGGCAATATAGTGTATGTCCGATCTCATGGGCTTTTAAAGCATATGTGTTATAGATGCTAACTGATTACTCTGTCTTTCCTTATAAGTGCTCAATTTTTTTTTCCAAAAAGCAATCCAAAAAATGAAAAATAAAAAAGGCCCTTGAATTTATAGTGTGGGTGTTTTAGTAACATTAAACTGCATATATTTCATTTCTTTCTAAATTCAGTAAGTAAATACAGTAAATAAAATGTTCATACTTTTTAATTTGCCTCAAGGAACTGAATTACTACTTAGCAATGATGTCATACGATGGAGGAACAGTTGCATATGTAGAGACATTTTCACATTTCTCCTCAGAAAGATGACCGTGGTGAACTCAAGCCTCAATTTACTATCAATACACTAAACTAACGCCTCTGTTATCTGCCACAATGATGGTTATTTTCTGCCAGGTGACTGTTATTGTCCGCTCTCATTGATGAAAATTACAGTGGTTATGGCAAATAACACTTGTCATAACTTAGTGAACTGAGCCTGCGGTCTGTAAATACAAAGCAACTGTTTCTGAGATTGTAGAGCTCAGAATTGGAAGCCATAGCATGGGTTCCTACCAATCTTGTTGGCCAAGGACACCTGCAACCTCTATAGTCTACAGTACTTTGTTTCCATGACAGCACAGCTATAGCGATTCTTTCCAGTGAACTGTTATCCCGAAGAAGATCATAGGCATATTTTTTTTTTTTTTTACCTATGACTGCTTATATGGGCGCCATCCATCCTTTGGGACTGGCCTGCCCCCTCTATAAACTCCAGCACTTTATTGCAGTCAAAGCACATCCATAATTAGGATATTATATGATGGCTGCAAGGATAGCAATTGCATCCAGTCAATACTATCTCCTAAGAGGACCAAGGCACAAGCCTTTATTTCCTAAGATTACTATAGGGATGCGGTTTGTGTTCACCACATAGTGGGTTCACAGCAAATCTAGGGGGGTTAGAATGGGCAACAAATTTGGTATTTACCAGCTTACTCACTCTAAAAGGGTAGGTTCAAAGCAGCCATTTGTCAGTTTGTGTTGGAACAGTGTATGACAAGCTGTCAGTCTGTGCAGGGAGAGGTATTTTCTATACAGTGTTATACTATGCTATATTGTGGTAAATTACTGGATTTGCAGTAATTGCAGTGTGGGGGCCTACATCATTTTGTTTGCGCCCACCTCCCACCTCGTACAAATGCATAATTAAGAGAATTAACAGTCCTTTTTAGGAATACATTTTTGTTTGTGTCTACAGCAACTGTAGTTGCTGCTGTTTAGCTGCTAGGTCTACCTCGCAGTGCTTTTTTAAACTTTCTTTTATTGCATGTTTATCCATATGTATATATATAATATGTACATGTAACATGTTCCCAAAGGTGGACTTATCCTTTAATCTTATATTGCAGCCTAAGCAATGCTGCTTATATACTGTATAGCCATGTGTACAATATTTGTGGCTATTGTCTTTCAGGAAATACACTGTAATGTTTATTTCAAGATAAACCCTGCCTCTTTTTTCTATTGCTGGCTATTAACCATTTGCCACCCGCCCTATGGCTGAATGGCGGGCGGCAAATGTCATCAGCGATCCGGGTGGACGCCATATGGCGTCCTCCCGCACATGCGCAGATTGCGCTCCTGCAGAGTGGCGCAGCCGAGATGTCTGTCACAGGACGTGTACCTCGGACACGGCCAATGACAGATCTGAGTATCGGCCCCATTGCTGGTACCATGTGACCTGCTGTGACCAATCACAGCAGGTCACATGACAGTTGTATAGAATGGATGGCTTCATTCATGTCATCCATTGTATACTACTGCCTAGCTGTGAATGGTCACAGCTAATCACATGCACATGTCATGTGATTAGCTGTGGCCAAATCACAGCTAAGCACAAAAAACCCCCCAGAATGAATCGATGTCATTTAGGTAAATGCTTGCTTATAGCAAATTAATTCTTTGCTATAAGCAAATTGTGTAAAAAAAAAAATACTTATCACTTCCCCAAAGTAGTACAATGTTACTATGATAACATTGTACTACTTTGGTCATAGTGAAATATGAAAAAAAAATCTTAAAAAAAGAAAAAAAAGTAATAAAAAATAATAAAAAAAATTTAAAAAATATATAATTTTTTTTTTCATACTGTCACCAGTCAGTGTCCCTGATCACTGCTATGCCAGTTATATGATGACGCTGTACTGCACTGGTGACAATATGTAAAAAAAAATAGTAACTAATTATTTAAATTTTTTAATTTTCCGAAAAATTATGACAAAAAAAATACAACTTCAAAAAACTCGCCATGCCTCTTATGAAGTACGTCGGACTGTCTACTCTGAAAAAAGGGGTAATTTGGGGGATATCTGTACTGTTCTGACATTCTTGGACCTCAAGAAATTAGATTGGCTGTCAGTACTTCAGAATTGATCAATATTCAGATCTATCCCATAGTTTGTGAACTCTATAACTTTCCTACAAACTAAAAAATACATCCTAATTTGGGTTATTTTCATCAAAGACATGTAGCAGAATACATCTCGGCCTAAATTTATGAAGAACAATTATTTATTTGCAAACTTTTATAACAGAAACAAACTTTTTTTTTTCAAAATTTTTGGTCTTTTTTTGTTAATTTAGCAAAAAAATAAAAACCCCAGTGGTGATTAAATACCACCAAAAGAAAGCTCTAGTTGTGTGAAGAAAATGATAAAATTTTAGTTTGGGTACAATGTTGTATGACCGCGCAATTGTCATTCAAAGTGTGAGAGCGCTGAAACCTGAAAACTGGCCTGGGCAGGAAGGTGTAAAATTGCCCGGTATTGAATTGGTTAAAGTTATTGCAAACTGTATTGATACTGACTATTTTCTACCAAACTCATGCCTGGTATCTATTTGTGAATATTTTGAAGAATATTGGGTATACTGGTATGTGTGTGGGTTCAGGGAATGTAGAGTTGTGGTTTTGATATTATTTTGCACACCATGTTTGGACATTTTATTAAACGTTTAAGACAATATAGTGTGGTGCTGCCACAAAAAAAAAAAAAAGAATCCCACAAACTATACTATTAATCCGTTGTGCCAATAGCTAATTTGTGTGAAGCTGATGGCTTTATTTTTTCAAAAGGGAACCTTCCTATAACGTTTACATACTGTATGCTGTGGTTGCTATTTCCACTGTTAATTTCAAGTCTATTACCACTAACCACATAAAAAAGCATTTCTTTCAAGTTGAAAATAATTAGAGATGAGCGAATTATTCAAAAATTCGATTCGGCTGATTCGCCGAATTTGCGGAATAAATTCGATTCGATGCGAATTTATTCGCTGCAAATTTAACTTATTAAAAGGGTTTCTAGGCTTCAGAGAGCCTTTATATTAGTGCAGAACACTGTACCTTTAATTTAAATGCCCTTGGAGTCTGCTGGGGAAGAGAAATAATACTGTCAGTCAGTATGACATGCAGATGAGTGCCGTCGATCTTAGAATCACCGCACACTTCACTCATTTGGGCAGTCACGGGGCCAAAACCAGAGTGTGGAGCCACAGTGTGGCGGTGGAGGCAGCAGCAATGGGAGGCCATACAGCACCCTATGACAAAATGGAACCCACCAGCAGTGTGAGGAGACCTGAAAGTGCCACATGGCAGAGTGTGGCGATGGAGACAGCAGCAATGGGAGGCCGTACAGGGACCCATGACACACTCTGGACCTGGCAGCAGCATGAGGAGGCGGTACAGGGGCCCATGGCAGATTACGGGCCTGGCAGCAGCATGAGGAGTCGGTACGGGGGCCCATGGCAGATTACGGGCCTGGCAGCAGCATGAGGAGTCGGTACAGGGGCCCATGGCAGAGTGGCGAAGCGTAAGCAGCTTAAATTGAAGGCCATACAGAGGCCTATGTTAAAAAGTCCCCCCAGCAGCAGTGTGGGGAGACGACTATCAAGAGTCCAATGGCAGAGTGGCGGAGCGGAAGCAGCTTCAATTGAAGGCCAATAGTGGTTGTGAAGCAGAAAGTCAGTTTATTGTACACAATCGGTCAATTGCAGCTTGCCGTTGGCTGTAAACTGTACGTTTGTGTCACTGGAATGCACTAATCACCCAAAAAATATTACCGCCAGCCGGCGTGTAAATGGATTTAACTCTTTGAACGTACAATAGTGGTTGTGAAGCAGAAAGTCAGTTTATTTTGCACAATCGGCAAACTGCAGCACCAACTGTGCACGACAGCCACCAAAAAAAAAAAGGGTGTATGTCACTTTAAATTTTCAATTCTTTGATAGCTGTGGCCCTAAGTAACGATTCTGTGTCCCTGAGTAACGATTCTGTGTCCCTGAGTAATGATTCTGTGTCGCTGAGTAACAATTCTGTGTCCCTGAGTAACGATTCTGTGTCCCTGAGTAACGATTCTGTGGCCCTAAAGTCTCTGTGGCCCTAATGCAGGCCATAGATGGGTCGAAAATCGGCCGATTTTTCGTCCGAAAATAAAATCGGCCGATTTTCGGATCGTTAGTGGGCTATTTGGTCGGCCGTTTTTCGGTATTTTGGCCGTTTTTTTTTCTGTAAAGTTGGAAAAAAATCGGCCGATTTTGCCGATCGGCCGATTTTCGCGGCAATAGTGGGCAAATCGGACGATTTTTTGCCGATAAAAAATCTGCGCATGAGCAGTGACCTGCAAGAGGAAGACAAAAAGAAGAAAAAGAAGAAGAGGAAGAGGATGAAGAAGAGGATGAAGAAGAAGAAGAGGAAGAAGAGGATGAAAAAGAAGAGGATGAGGAAGAGGAAGAAGAAGAGGATGAGGATGAAGAAAAAGAAGAAGAAGAAGGAGGATGAGGATGAAGAAGAGGAAGAAGAGGATGAGGATGAGGAAGAAGAAGAAGAAGAAGAAGAAGAGGATGAGGATGAAGAAGAAGAAGAAGAGGATGAGGATGAAGAAGAGGATGAGGATGAAGAAGAAGAAGAAGAGAATGATGATGGTGAGGAAGAAGAAGAAGAAGAAGAAGAAGAAGAGGATGAGGATTATGAAGAAGAAGAAGAGGAAGAAGAGGAGGATGAGGATGAAGAAGAAGAGGATGAAGAAGAAGAAGAGGATGAGGATGAAGAAGAAGAGGATGAGGATGAAGAAGAAGAAGAGGATGAAGAAGAAGAGGATGAGGATGATGAAGAAGAAGAGGATAAGGATGATGAAGAAGAGGATGAGGATGAAGAAGAAGAAGAGGATGAGGATGAGGAAGAAGAAGAAGAAGAAGAAGAGGATGAGGATGAAGAAGAAGAAGAAGAAGAAGAAGAGGATGAGGATGAAGAAGAGGATGAGGATGAAGAAGAAGAAGAGGATGATGGTGAGGATGAGGATGAAGAAGAAGAAGATGAGGATGATGATGAAGAAGAAGTAGAGGAGGATGAGGATGATGAAGAAGAAGAGGATGAGGATGAGGATGAAGAAGAAGAGGATGAGGATGAAGAAGAAGAAGAAGAGGATGAGGATGAGGAAGAAGAAGAAGAAGAAGAGGATGAGGATGATGAAGAAGAAGAAGAAGAGGATGAGGATGAAGAAGAAGTAGTAGAAGAAGATGAGGATGAAGAAGAAGAAGAAGAAGAAGAGGATGAGGATGAGGATGAAGAAGAAGAAGAAGAAGAGGATGAGGATGAAGAAGAAGAAGAAGAAGAAGAGGATGAGGATGAAGAAGAAGAAGATGAGGATGAAGAAGAGGATGAGGATGAAGAAGAAGAAGAAGAAGAAGAAGAGGATGAGGAAGAAGAAGAAGAAGAAGAAGAGAATGAGGATGAAGAAGAAGAAGAAGAAGAAGAGGATGAGGATGCAGAAGAAGAAGAAGAGGATGAGGATGAAGAAGAAGAAGATGAGGATGATGAAGAAGAAGAAGAAGAAGAAGAGGATGAGGATGATGAAGAAGAAGAGGATGAGGATGAGGAAGAAGAAGAAGAAGAAGAAGAAGAAGAAGAGGATGAGGATGAAGAAGAAGAAGAAGAAGAAGAAGAAGAAGAAGAGGATGAGGATGAAGAAGAGGATGAAGAAGAAGAGGATGATGGTGAGGAAGAAGAAGAGGATGATGAAGAAGAGGAGGATGAGGATGAAGAAGAAGAAGAAGAAGAGGATGAAGAAGAAGAAGAAGAGGATGAGGATGAAGAAGAAGAGGATGAGGATGAAGAAGAAGAGAATGAGGATGAAGAAGAGGATGAGGATGAAGAAGAAGAAGAGGAAGAGGATGAAGAAGAAGAAGAAGAAGAAGAAGAGGATGAGGATGAAGAAGAAGAAGAAGAGGATGAGGATGAAGAAGAAGAAGAAGAAGAAGTAGGATGAAAATAAGAAGAATTCCAGTCCAGCAAAAAGTGTATCTGCAGAGAGCTCCGCTATTTCTGACAGTTCTCTGACAGTTCCTTCACATTTACAGCGGTTGAAACATTGTATCTATTTGTTTCCGAATAAAAACATCTGTATCCTAAATGGAAACAAATAGATACAATGTTTCAACCGCTGTAAATGTGAAGGAACTGTCAGAGAACTGTCAGAAATAGCGGAGCTCTCTGCAGGGACACTTTTTGCCGGCTGTAGAAGGGATGAAAATCGGCCGATCGGGGAAAATTCGATTCGTGCATCTGAAGTTTGCTAATTTTCGGATTCGGCGCGAATCGAATTTTTCCTAATATTCGAAACGAATTCCACTTCGTCATGTTCGATTCGCTCATCTCTAAAAATAATCAAATTGGGATGCAACTGCTGTTTTTAAGCCAAGCTAAATGTAAAAGTTAAAAAATCAATTGCACATCTCAAATATATGATGACACAATACAGTGTTGCTCAGATTGTCAATGAGAATTGTACTATTCCATGACACCACAAATAGTTTACAGGATTGGTGTTTTATCCATGTTACACTCTAAGCTGCATTAAAAGGACACTCTCCCTGCTATACAGAATTTTGAACTTTATTTTGTCAAATGACCCAATGGTGGTGCCCAGCTCCCCAGGGCATTTTTTATTGGCTAAAGAATTGATAGAATTTAATAGCAGGATCCCCCTCACCTCCATAGATTACAATAGGATATCTCACAAGGTTTGGGTTCAACAAACTTCAAACAAGATCACTGAGCCACATCTGGTCAGATTCACCCATCTCTTCCCATATGGTCTCCATCCAACCTTTAAGACCAAGCATAACTGCACAGGCTTCAGTCTACAGTACTTTATTTCCATCAAAGCACAACCATGGTGATCCTCTCCAGTTAGCAATTGTTTTATTAAAATGTTTAATTTAATTTCACAGTATTAGTAATTACAAATAGAAAGACAAAGCAGTTGTGCAGATATAACTAATCTTGTACAATGTTCAAATTGTTTTATGTTGCAATGATATACTCTGGAGTAGGAGTATGAAAACGCAAAGGCTTTGTCCCTATGATCTGCCAGTATCTGTCAGTAAGTAATAAGAGTTGTAAGGCTTATTGAAGTATCAGACAATTTTTCTCCTAATTTAGTGACTAGGAGTCTTTTTTTGGATACCATCCCCATGTGTGAGGATGTTGGATGAAGATACCGTATTTCTGTAGGGAAATAAGGCTTACTATATTAATGCTCAGTAGTGCAATGTTTTCAATGTAAAGCAAGTTTTTTTTATGACTGCCTGTACGGGCTTCATCCAGCCTTGTGGATCGAGCAAACCTGCACCCTCTAAAGTCTACTTTACTTTTTTTTTTTTTAATAAAGCACAACCAGGGCAGTTTTCTCCAGTCAACAGTTTTTTCCAAAGAAGACCATTGGAACAAGTTTTTTTTTTAAATGCTAAAACTGCTTATATGGATTCCATCTGTCAGGAATGGACTCAGCACTGGTGGTGGGAGTCACCTGCCGTATGGGCTGCAGTACCAGGGCTGACCAGCGGGTGCTCTCAGCAGCTAGAAGCTCACTCCTGCAATCAGCCAACACCTGGGGCTGATTGCAGGAGGTGTATTTAAGGAATGGCCAGACCTGCAGTCAGTGCCTTGGTGTATAAATAGATAATGTGTTGCGCTCCCAGTGACAATATCTTTGATATATGTATCTAATTACCCTTAATATACAAATAATTCTCGGGTGATGAATAAAAATATACGAAATCAAAATATAAAAGTGATTTGAAAAAATATCAACCACTATAGTGTATATAAATATGATGATAATAACCGCAAAACCAATAAATGGAGCATTGTATACTAAAATATATAAATAAAAGGAATATACATCATAAATAGTGAATACTCAAAAATTATATATATATACTGCCAAATAATTGTGATATAAATGTCCTTTAAATTCAGTGACTTTGTGCTTGAATAAATCTCGATTTGGTGACTATTTTGTGAATCTGTGACTTTCTTTGAATCCTCAATTGGTAAAGATGTATGCTCACCTCCTTGTTAGCCTGCAATTAGGCTATACACACTTGTGGTTCACCTCCTATGGAACCTACTTAGATGGAATTCCTCCCTTATGGATGGTGAGAACGTGGATGTGCGTTATCCTCAATTAGCCCATGTGCGTTTTTCCATATGTGGGGATAAATTGCCAGACATAGTGTTTTATCCTTATAAAAAGGTTTCTCCTTTATTGCTTTCCAACAGGTACACTCACATGTGTGATATGCGGTATAAGATGAAATTGCTCAGCTCTAATGATCCGCCAGCCGTCCGGCCAAGCACCTGCCGTCTGTCAGATACTCCAGCTCTCTCCGAGTGACACCGCAGCCCCACCCCTACGCGTTACGCCACTGGTCACGTGGCTTCATCAGGGGGTTGTGATCTTTTTATAAGGATAAAACACTATGTCTGGCAATTTATCCCCACATATGGAAAAACGCACATGGGCTAATTGAGGATAACGCACATCCACGTTCTCACCATCCATAAGGGAGGAATTCCATCTAAGTAGGTTCCATAGGAGGTGAACCACAAGTGTGTATAGCCTAATTGCAGGCTAACAAGGAGGTGAGCATACATCTTTACCAATTGAGGATTCAAAGAAAGTCACAGATTCACAAAATAGTCACCAAATCGAGATTTATTCAAGCACAAAGTCACTGAATTTAAAGGACATTTATATCACAATTATTTGGCAGTATATATATATAATTTTTGAGTATTCACTATTTATGATGTATATTCCTTTTATTTATATATTTTAGTATACAATGCTCCATTTATTGGTTTTGCGGTTATTATCATCATATTTATATACACTATAGTGGTTGATATTTTTTCAAATCACTTTTATATTTTGATTTCGTATATTTTTATTCATCACCCGAGAATTATTTGTATATTAAGGGTAATTAGATACATATATCAAAGATATTGTCACTGGGAGCGCAACACATTATATATTTATGACTTTTTTGGACACCTAGGTAGTGTTGTGTTGAGTGTTCGCGATCCTATATATATTTTGGACAACTAGTGTCCATTCTCTTGATTTTGAGAGGTTAATATTGGGTGGATACAGATTGGCTCGCAAGTCACACAGATATTTGCTAAGTGCCTTGGTGTATGTTTCCCATGAGCCCCTGTACCTGGTATCCTGTGTTCCTGCCTATCTGCCTAGCTGCTGACCCTGCTTTGATCCTGACCTCTGCTGACCGTCTCCTGTTGAACCCCTGGCTTGCCTGACCATCCTTCTGCCTGATCCTCTGTACCGCGCTGCCCGTGAGTTACTGAACCCAGCTTGTGACCCTGACTATTCTCTGCCTGCTCCTCCGGTGCCTGACTATGCCTGACGCTACCCAGACGATCCATCCATCCCGCACGGATCCAGTCACTACTGTCCAAACCTGCCAGCCCCTTCAAATCAGGCTTTCCCCTGGTACATACCCTCAGTAGACCCCTCTACCACAGTTGGGTGCACTCGGGGGCCGCGACCTGGTCTCAGTCCTGCGCCAAGTCCATCCCCACCATCAGGGGCTCTGGTGAAAAGGCAGACTGGGGTTTAGACTCCGCGCCCTGGGGAATCCTGTTCTGTGGGTCACTAGAGATCACGCCGGGCGGTGCCTGATGGTACCTTACGGCCCACCTGACCATTCCACCTCTCCAGCCCTGACTACACCTGTGTTCCTGAAGCCTGCTACTTCCCTGTGTCAGTCCACACATTTCTGGTCACACCCGGATCCCTGACACCATCTATCTTCAAGATCCAGGCACACCTGCACACTTTATAGTCTATGGTACAATGTTTGCACCAAAGTATATCCATAATTAGTGGACTATGGTATATGATGATTGCGGTTATAGCAATCCTGTCCAGTTACAACATTTCCCTAAAGAAAACCATGGACACAAGGCTCCATCTGACCTTGTATACCAGGAAAAACTGCATCCTTTAAAGTACTTTTGTTCCATCAAATCACAGCCATGGCTGTTCTCTCGACTCAACAGGTTCGCTAAAGAAAACCCACTGGAACAAGGCTTTGAGTCCTAAGACTGCTTGTACAGGCTCATTTTAATCTTGTGGCCTAGGAACACCTATACTCTGTGTTGTGTGTTCATTCTATTTTGATGAAAATCTTTATTTCCATTAAAATAGAGCCATAAATTGGGTACTACATGATGGCTGCTATAATGGCAATTCTATCCAGACAACAAATTTTCTTTACAAAAAGGACATACCCACATAGATTTGTTTTCTAAGACTACCTACATGGGTTCTTTACAGAATGGTGATCCAACCACATACTCACCTTATGTCTTCTACAGTATATCCATCAAAACACGTTCAGAGTGATTATTTCCAGTCAACTTTTTCCAGAATGACTATTAGCACAAGGCTGTGTTTCTAATACTGCCTGTCTGGGCTCCATCCATCCTCAGGGACCAAGAACACCTGCAGATGGTATAGCATATAGTACTTTACTTCCATCACAGCACAGCCATTAATTAGGGTACTATGTGATGTGCATTCATTCCAGTCAACCATCTTCTAGAAGAAGACCATTAACATAATGCTTTGTTTCTTAGGATTGCCTATATACTTCTATACAGATACTGATCTGCTTCAGTTTTTATTGTAGTATAACTCATTAAGACAACTCAAGCTTGCCAAGGTCTACCTTCCCTTCTGGCTACAGATGTCTTATTTTTTTTAAACATCCCTCTGGGGGCAACGATGGGAGATGAAAAAAAATGTATATATTATTTTATGGTTACATTATATTTTTAATATTATGCAGCAGATCCTATATGGTAACATCCTTTGAACTATCTAACATGTTCAGCTGCTAATTAACTAATTTTCAGCTTAGGTTATCGCATGGAAACTTGACTACAGAACTCTTAATTCCTTCAAGATGTTTCTGAGGCTTCCTTGAAGGATAATGTGCAACTTCATTTGATTTTTATTAATAAGCAAGTTTTCCAGCTAGCTAATTTGAAATAGTTAGGATATCTGCAGGCATCATGTTTCATTTAGCTAGAGCTTTGCATGAAAGAGTCTAGAACATTTTTTTCCCATGCTTGCTCTAATTAACTCCTTCACCCATGACACTATCAGAGCGTACTGTACTACTCAAGAATCTCTGGAAGCAATCCCGACTTTTGGAAAGAATGTAAAGTCTCAACACAATAGATCAGCTTCTATGTCTATGTTTAGTGTAGCCGTTATAGTTTATTATTATTTTTCTGTCCCATTTATTGGACGGGTCATTTAAAGCAATTAGAGTATATGTCAAGCCAAAAACTTTTTCAAGTTTCTAGTTTTCAGAGATAAAATAAATAAAGATGTAAATAAATAAGTGGATAAAAAAATGTGCAAAAAAACCCTGAACAATCACAAAATTCATAAACTTGCAATATGCAATTCAATTTCTCATATAAATATTTTGTTCATCAAAAACCTCAACAAATAAATGTTGAATTCATACCAAAGTTCATACATCAAAAAAAAAAAAAAAAATCAAGTGTCCATATAAATAAACCCAGATTCTTCAATCCACCACTTCAAAGTGCAAAAAAAAAGTGCTGTGCAAAATTAAATATAATGGTCTTTGTTGTGCACACTCAACCTCTTGTGACCACCACTATGGGAAAACTGATTACTCACCCAAGGATCACAAAAACAAGGTTAATGGTATTCAGTGTGCAGCTGAACCACTCTAGCATGTCTAGTCACCAGAATTTAAGCAAACAGGCACAATGCAATGATTGTATCCTCTCGTGTCATCAAGGGGTTGAGTATCTTCAGCAGGCCAGGGGATGGAGTAAGAGTGAAAAGGAGTATTCCACAGGCATACTGTATAAGGAAAATATAAAGAAAGTGCCACAATAGTGTAAAAATCTTCAAGTATTTTATTGCCAATCAAAAGTATCACACTTACATTCACATGTGTCAAACCCGACACTAAGGAAGACAGCACATTATCATTTACAAGCTCTACTGACTCCAGCCACGATCACTGGCCGCGAGCAGACAGGCTGTGCAGGATAACATCACTCCAATTATTATTATTATTATTATTATACAGGATGTATATAGCGCCAACGGTTTGCTCAGCGCTTTACATTATAGTGGGAGACAATACAGTAACAATACAGTTCAATACAAGAGGGAAAGGAGGGCCCTGCTCCTTGGAGCTTACAATCTAGGAGGGAGGGGTGAATGGTACAATAGGTAAAACTGTAGGGGATGGAGTGGTTGGAAGCGTAGAGGATTCCAGTATTAGCAGAGGGCAGGACAGGCTTCCCTGAAGAGATAGGTGTTTAATGATCGGCTAAAGGTAAGTAGAGTAGGTTATAGTCTGATAAATTGGGGTAGGGAGTTCCAGAGGATGGGTGACACCCTGGAGAAGTCTTGGAGACAAGCATGGGAGGAGGAGATAAGGGAGCTAGAGAGTAGGAGGTCTTGCGAGGAGCGGAGTGTACGGTTTGGGTGATATTTAGGATAAGATCGGATATGTAAATTGGGGCAGGGTTGTGCATGGCTTTGTATATCATAGTTAGTGTTTTTGAATTTTATCCGTTGGGCAACTGGGAGCCAGTGGAGGGATTGGCAGAGAGGGGTGGCAGATACAGAGCGCTTAGTGAGGTGGATGAGTCTGGCAGCAGCGTTCATGATAGACTGAAGGGGGTATAGCCTGCGATTCGGTAGGCCAATGAGGAGGTAGTTACAATAGTCGAGGCATGATATGACAACGGAGTGAATAAGTTGCTTAGTGGTTTCCGGGGTTAGGAACGGTCGTATCTTGGAGATGTTGCAGAGGTGAAGTCTACATGATTTTGTCAGCGATTGGATCTGGGGTTGGAAGGACAGATGGGAGTCTAGGATTACACCTAGTACTCTGGCATGAGGGGAGGGACTAATGATTGTGTTATCGATCTTTATGGTGAAGTCAGTGGAGGTGGCACGGGCTGGGGGGAATACTAGGAGCTCAATTTTGGAAAGATTGAGTTTGAGGAAGTGGAGTGACATCCAAGCCGATATGTCACTTAGTAGGCTAGCGATGTGGGTGGAGACTGAAGGGGTGAGGTGAGGGGTAGACAGATAGATTTGCGTGTCATCAGCATAGAGATGGTAATTGAAGCTGTGGGAGTTTATCAAGTGACCAAGGGAGGAGGTGTAGATGGAGAAGAGAAGGGGTCCAAGGACAGAACCTTGAGGGACCCCTACAGAGAGAGGGAGTGAAGAGGAGGTGGCAGCGTTATAGGTAACACTGAAGGAGCGCTGCGATAGATAGGAGGAGAACCAGGAGAGAGCGGAGTCTCTGAGGCCAAGAGAGTGTAGTTTTTTGAGGAGGAGGGGGTGGTGCCAAAAGCCCCGGAGAGGTCAAGTAGTAGGAGTATTAAATAGTGGCCGTTGGTTTTTGCAGTTAGTAGGTCATTAGAGAGTTTTAGTAGGGCAGTCTCAGTGGAGTGTAGAAGGCAAAAGCCAGATTGTAAAGGGTCGAGAAGGTTGTTGTCAGTGAGGTGGGAGCTCAGACGATTGTAGACTAAGCGTTCTAGGAGTTTAGAGGTAAATGGCAGGAGGGAGATGGGTCTTAGGTTGTTCAGGTTGGTGGGGTCTAGGGAGGGTTTTTTAAGTATAGGAGTGATGTACGCGTGCTTTAGAGGGGAGGGGAAGGCACCTGAAGAGAGGGAAAGATTGAAGATGTGAGTGAGGGAGCATAGGATGGAGGAGGAGGGTGACCGAAGGAGTTGTGAGGGGACAGGGTTCAGGGGGCAAGTGGTGAGGCGGGCTTCTGTGAAGACCTCGAGGACCTCTTCGGTGGTAGCGAGGTCAAAAGAGGAGAGTGTTGAGAGAAGTATGGTATGAGGAATGCTAAGTGGGGTGGGTGTCTGTGTATTGGCGGTGTCCCTATGAATTGTGTCAATCTTGTTTTGGAAGTGGTTTGCAATTTCGTGGGCAGTGAGTGAGGAGTTGGGTGGCGGTGGGGGCGGAGAAAGTAGAGAGTTAAAGGTAGAGAAGAGCTGATGAGGACTCGAAGAGAAGGTATTGATGAGAGTGACAAAGTAGGCTTGTTTGGCACCGTGAAGGGAGGAAGTGTATGTTAGGAAGGCAGATTTATAATGGGTGAACGCTTGGTGGGATTTGGTTTTACACCATAATCGCTCCAGCGAACGACTGTGTCGTTTGAGATTCCAGGTATGGTCAGTCTGCCAAGGTTGTAGAGGTCGGGGCCTGATGCTTCGTGTTGTTAGGGGAGCAAGCGAGTCTAGAGCGGATGAAAGCGAGTTGTTGTAGACAGCAGTGGCCAGGTCGGGGCAGGACGGGGTTGATGCTGTCATAAAGTTGGTCAGTTGCAGAGTGGAAGGGAGCCAGGTTTAGGTTTCGGAGATTTCTGCTGGTAATTGTTTGCTGTTTGATGGGAAAGGTGTTAGAGGACAAGGAGACTGTGAAGGTCATGAGATTGTGATCAGAGAGGGGAAAGGGGGAGTTTTTGAGCTTATAGGGAGTACAGTGGTGAGAGAAGACAAGGTCTAAGGTATTCCCGTCGGAGTGAGTGGAGGACTATACACACTGTGCTAGTTCAAAAGAAGAGGTTATGTGGAGGAGTTGAATGTAGTCGGGTTATTGACGTTAATAGGGATGTTGAAGTCTCTATTAGGTTCCTCCCTAAGTGTGTTGACGTAATGTCATCATCAGGATGTAATGTCATCATCTTTTCACATGACAACATTACATCCTGATGACCTTATGTCAAAACATGGAGGGCAGACATTACTGATGACCAGGGGCAGACTGACCATTTGGAAACCCGGGCACTGCCCGAGGGCCCGGGGTCAGTAGAGGGCCCCATGAGATGCCCCTGGTACCTTTTTCATAGGCTTTTTTGAGTTTGGGCAAGGACACAGGGGCCCCATGATCCCCTATTGCCCGGGGGCCCCATGAGTTGTCAGTCCGCCCCTGCTGATGACGACATTACATCATTTTGATTAGACACAAATTTTAAAGCATTATGAGGAACGGTTTTACCTGGCTTGCTTGCTGTAGATTTTACCAGTGCCCCGATCTATATATCCCAGCATCTTTCTGACCTACATCTTGGAATCTAAATTCCAGAGGGCTCTTGTACAGCTGCACAGACCACAAGTGCAAATCTGTAAATGCTTTTATATTTTGTAGCTCCTCTAATCTTGCATTCAGACACTTTGACGACATCCATATCTGTAGAACATGTCGGGAAGTGCACAGACTGAAGTTTGAGCTATTTCATATATTTGGTCTATTCTACTTTTTCTGACATCTCCAATCTGTATGAATATGGGTTGAATTTGACTTTGGCCAGTTTAGGTTTGCAATTCTCCAGCAATGCTCAAAAATTAATGGTAAAACTGAATTATTTCAGATGTACTTTAGTAAGAAATTTAGGTATAGGTGGTTGTCAGTGTTTAGACTGCTAAACTCAGAAAGCGTTCCACCGGGATTGTCATCATTTATTAAAACAAAATGTCCGCAGAGCTTCTGTACAGTGAAATGGAGATGTTCCTGTGGTTTTGATTCCTGTATTAGTGTCACACAAGGGACACACTGACTATCTGCAGTAACAGTGTGGCTGGAATAAAAATCCAGCAATAACAGCTCGCTGTTTTCTTCTTTTGTCCCTGGTTCAATTTTTCAACTAACTAGTGACGTGTGTACTGTGAAGTGTATCTGTCAAGCAATTTTGGAAAGTCTAGCCTGAGAATAGCATACAGGTTAAGGCATAAAAGTATGTTTTGCGTCACAAATAAGCTTCTTAGAAATAAAAAAAAAGGTATAGCAATTTGCTCTTCTCTTTTGGCAGAGGTGACCAGTTTAGGGATCAAGGCCTCATATAAGTTGTCATAAAATATACTATATTGCCAAAAGTATTGGGACGCCTGCCCTTACATGCACATGAACTTTATTGGATTCCCACAGTCCGTAGGGTTCAGTATTGAGTTGGCCCACCCTTTGCAGCTATAACAGCTTCAACTCTCTTGGAAGGCTGTCCACAAGGTTTAGGAGTGTGTCTATGGGAATGATTGACCATTTTTCCAGAAGAGCATTTGTGAGGTCAGGCATGATATTGGAGGAGAAGGCCTGGCTTGCAGTCTCTGCGGTAATTCATCCCAAAGGCGTTCTACTGTGTTGAGGTGCAGGCCAGTCATGTTCCTCCACCACAAACTCGCTCATCCATGTCTTTATAGACCTTGCTTTGTGCACTGGTGTGCAGTCATGTTGGAACAGGAAGAGGCCATCCCCAAACTGTTCCCACAAAGTTGGGAGCATTAAATTGTCCAAAATGTCTTGGTATGCTGACGCCTTCCCCTCACTGGAACTAAGGGGCCAAGCCCAACCCCTGAAAAGCAGTCTCACAACATAATTCCCCTCCACCAAACTTTACACTTGGCACAATGCAGTCAGGCAAGTACCATTCTACTGGCAACCACCAAACCCAAATATGTCCACCAGATTTCCAGACAGAGAAGCCTGATTTGTCATTCCAGAGAACACGTCTTCACTGCTCTGGAGTGCAGTGGTGGTGTTCTTTACACCACTGCATCCAACCCTTTGCATTGCACTTAGTGATGTAAGGCTTGGATGCAGCTGCTCAGCCATGGAGACCCATTCCATGAAGCTTTCTATGCACTGTTGTGCTAATCTGAAGGCCACAAGAGGTTTGGAGGTCTTTAACTTTTGACTACCGACAGTTGGCTACTTCTGCGCACTGTGTGCTTCAGCATCGCTGACCCCCGCTGTGTTATTTTACCACTTCATGGCTGAATTGCTGTTGTTTCCAGTTGCTTCCACTTTGTTATAATACCACTAACAGTTGACTGTGGAATATTTAGCAGCAAGGAAATTTCACAGATGGACTTATTGCACATGTGGCAACTTATCATGGTACCACACTTGAATTCACTGAGCTCCGGAGACCCATTCTTTCACAAATATTTGTAGAAGCAGCCTGCAGGCCTAGGTGCTTGATTTTATACACCTGTGGCCATGGATTTGATTGGAACACCTGAATCCAATGATTTGGGGGGGTATCCCAATACTTTTGGCAATATACTGTATTTTTGATGCCCACAGATTATGGGAGACTGTCTTCCCTTTACTGAATCATGAAGAGCTCTGGGCCTTTGTAGAATTAAAGTGAATGTAATGCCCTTTCAAACTAATGTTCCACTCAGGTCAGCCTGTCCATTTTTCAGGCGAACCCAATTGAAACCTCCATTCTCCTCTATGGAGGGGCAGGTGTAAATGGAGTCCATTTACATCTGCCTACATCCAATCCAATCCAATCAGATCTGCTAAAAACAGATGGATGTTAATTGGTTCCCCTTCCTTTTTTTTATAATTTAAATATTTATTAATTTTCCATTTTAATTACATTTCATCATCACTGTTCTGTCCTCCTTATGTGTGAAGGTACATAGCTTGAAAGACAGCTAAACCTTTCTCGGCAATGAGTTGACAAAGAAGCAACGTCCAACTTTGTCTTTATTGCAAAGATATAAGAGGTGAAACTGAGGAACAGAAAATAAGGCGCTTAGTAACACTGTCTGCCATGTGACAAAGCATATTATACATTACAGTAAGGCAATGCACATATAAACACATGTAAGACATGTAGGTTACATAAAACACAGATGCATAAAATATAGACATGTGTGTAGACGTACCGACGATGCTATTGTGAACCTGAATGTGAGGGTTGGATCCTACCAGCAGCGTGGTTACCACAGGAATGGAGTCTGTGATGAGGAAATGGCTGCTATGAGCAGGGCTGATGATGTAATCAGAGTTCATAGGCTACAAGCTATGGAAGCTGAAATGGGTCAAACTTCTACTGTGAAAAGATGCAGTGTATACAAACAGCCACTAGATGGAGCAGTTACACAACGAACAGAGAATTACAAACTGATAAGGCATACTAATAATGCCTAATTAACAAAGAACAAATTGCTGAAGGCATGACACTCCCCGTCTGGTATCTAAAGGATACCACATTAAATCACCCCTGGAGAGAGCAACAAAACCAGTTCAGTAACGGGTCTGAGAAAGAGTTTGGGCTCCTGTTGTCTGCAGACCTTGACCTCCACTTTTCTGACTTTCCCATCTTCACTTGGGAACACCTTGGTTATCAGTCCCAAAGGCCAGTCATTTCTTCTTGACTGAGAGTCTTTGACAAGAACAACATTACCAACCTCCATGTCGGGTACAACGGATGATAACGTCTCTGGCCTGTGTGAGCTCATCCACTGTATGGGCCTTGTGACAGTAATGCCAACATTTACAGTGATCTGATCCTGTAGGTGTGGCTCTAAAGGATCTGGCTATGTGGATCAAGCCGGCTATAGCTCTGTTCAGTGATTTCCACGTAGAAAACTTGTTGAATCGTTTGGATCCAAGCTCTTTGTGAGAAACTCTTGTGGTGAGTACAGAAATATGAGGACGAATCTCTGCATCAGCATTTGGTTCTAATAGCTGAAATGAGTATTTCTCCAGGGCGTCAAGTACAGGTTTGTAGAGGAATGGCGGCCCTGTGAACCACGTAGTATCTTTAAGGTGAGCTGCTGGAACAGCTCTTGTAGCATGGTCTGCTGGGTTGAGGTCAGTTGGTACATAGCACCACTGGGTAGGCTGTGTTGACCTCCTAATTCTTTGAACTCTGTTATGAACATAGACATAGAATCTCCTAGTCTCATTGTAAATGTAGCCCAATACTACTTTGCTGTCTGTATGAAACATTGTACTGACAAGTTTTATATCTATTTCTGACACAATGAGATCTGCCAGCTCTACTGCCAGAACAGCGGCACAAAGTTCCAGTCTTGGTATGGTAATCTCAGGGCTTGGTGCCAGTTTTGCCTTGCCCATTACAAAGCCAATTTGGACTTGACCTTTAATGTTTATAGTTTTAAGGTAAGCGACTGCAGCAATTGCTTTTACCGAAGCATCACAAAATATGCACAGCTGCCTAGACTGAACTTCTGCAGGGGAGAAGTGGGCATATGGCCTATAGATATGTAAGTTAGATAATGCCTGTAGAGAGTTTCTCCATGCTATCCATAGTGCTTCTTTCTCTGAGGGAAGTGGCGAATCCCAATCACACATATCTGTGGTTAACTCTCTGAGCAGAGTCTTACCTTGGATGATCACAGGAGCTGCAAATCCAAGTGGATCATATAGACTGTTAATGGTAGATGACACTCCACGTCGTGTGAAAGGCTTTTGCTCTTGGTCGACCTGAAAGGTAAAGGTGTCAGATTTGAGGTCCCAGCTGAGCCCTAGGCTGCGCTGCATGGGTATCGGGTCTGTCGCTAAGTCTAGATCTTTCAAATCACTGGCATGATCTTGAGTAGAGAATGCTTCCATAACAACTTTGCTGTTTGAAGCTATCTTATGAAGTCTGAGGTTTGAACAGGAAAGCATACTCTGGGTCCTTTTGAGTAGACTGATTGCAGCCTCTGGTGAGGGAAGCGACTTTAAGCCATCATCTACATAGAAGTCTCTTTCAACAAACTTCTTAACGTCTTTCCCATAGTCTTTTTCACCTTCTTGAGCAGAGAGTCTGAGTCCATAAATAGCGACAGCTGGAGAGGGGCTGTTGCCAAAAACATGCACCTTCATGCGATATTCTATGATGTCTTGAGTAGGGTCATTGTCCTTGAACCAAAGAAATCTCAAGAAGTTCCTGTGCTCTTCTTTTACTAGGAAACAATAGAACATTTGTTGTATGTCGGCAACTATAGCGATGGGTTCTTTACGGAATCTGATGAGGACACCGAGAAGTGTGTTATTGAGGTCTGGTCCTGTCAAAAGGACATCATTGAGAGAGACTCCCTCATACTGTGAACTGGAGTCAAATACCACTCGGATTCGTCCTGGCTTCTTAGGGTGGTAAACGCCGAAGATTGGTAGATACCAGCATTCTTCTTTTTCTTTTAGGGGTGGAGCTACTTCTGCATGATTGTTCTCAAACATCTTTTTCATGAATAAGAAGAAATGTTCCATCATCTCTGGTCTTTTCTGAAAGTTGCGTCTAAGTGAACAGAAGCGTTTTAAGGCTTGATACCTGTTGTTAGGAAGATGACGTCTCTGTGTTTTGAAAGGTAGTGGTGCAACCCAGGTGTTTGTTTTATCCTTGAAGAATCCTTGTTCCATTATGCCCAAGAAGGCCTCATCTTCAATAGAGGGAGCTATCTTGTGGTCTTCCTTTGTCCTCTGGAACACCGTGCACCCCAAGTGATCTTGGTCTTCACTGCAAGAGTGGTTCTCGGTTTCTGTAAAGTCAGTATATAGCACACTTGCCGGCTTCTCTCTTAGAAGGAATCTGTTAGGACAAGGGTGAAAGAGGGATGGACGTCCATTCTCCAAGGTATTTGTGTAAAGAGAATTCACTGTGGTTGGCTTGTGAACATTTCCTAGGCAAACATCATCTATGATGACCCACCCCAGGTCAAGCTTCTGAGCATATGGAGAACTATGAGGACCATTTATTTGTTTTCTTACCTTGTGGACTCTTATGATATCTCTCCCAAGGAGAAGTACTATTTGGGCCTTTGGGTCGAGTGCAGGTATGAGATGCGCTATGGTCTTTAAATGTTCATGATGTAATGCTGCCTCAGGTGTAGGAATCTCTTTTCTATTGTTTGGGATCTGATTGCATTCAATCAAGGTAGGTAGTTGCAGGGATGCTTCACTATTTATGGATTCGACTTGGAAACCAGTAGCTCTTCTGCCTTTTTCTTCACTCACACCAGCGCAAGTTTTAAGTGAATATGAAGAGCAGTGTCCTTTAATACTGAAGATATCAAAGAAGGCTGAGTTTGCAAGAGATCTATTGCTTTGGTCATCAAGGATGGCATACAACCTTACCGCTTTCTCTTTATGACCGATGGGGTAAACTGTAACAAGACAAATCTTGGAGCAAGATTTGTTACTAAGACCTTCTCCACAGACTTGGGTGCACTGGGGTGTCACTTCAGGAGGTACTGTGTCTCCCTCCTCCCTGCCGTGCTCTACAGCCTGGTCTGGGGGTGTGAGAGTCCATGGGGCTGGCCCAGGGTGTAAAGCTGTATTGTGCGCTTCACTGTTGCATTCCGAGCATTTGATGTTCGCTGTGCAGTCCTTTGCAAGATGAGAGGTTGAGGCACAACACCTGTAGCAAATGTGGTTTTCCTTGAGGAAAGTTCTGCGATCCCTGAGAAGTTTTCCTCTAAATCCTCTGCATTTCAACAATGAGTGTGGTTTCTTATGTAGAGGACATTCTCTGCATGGGTCCTTTGTGGAGATCGTCTCAGACTCTGTAGTACTGTAGGTTTTGTTTGAGGAGTCTTTAAGAGACACACTGGTTTTGTGTACTGCAACCGGTGTACCTTTCATGTTACGAAGTGAGATAGGTTTACCTGATTTGGGGTAAGCGGTGTCAAACATCGAGAAGTTAAAGCTGGGATCATTCCTAGTTTTTGCTTGTTGGTGCACGAAGTCCATAAAGAAAGAGAATGGAGGGAACGAGACATTGTACTGTTGCTTGTACCTGGAGCCTTGAGCAATCCACTTCTCTTGCAGGTTGTACGGTAATTTTTGTACTATGGGGTTTACACCATGTGCAGTATCTAAGAATGCCAGACCTTGTAAGTCTCCTTCAGTTTTGGCAACTTGTAGCTCTGTTAACAGATCACTCAGTTCTCTTAGCTTCTGGGAATCTTTGTTTTGGATCTTAGGGAAATCCTCAATTCTTTTGAAAAGTGCGTTCTCTATCACTTCTGGTGAGCCGTAACACTCCTCAAGTCTCTCCCATATCATGTTTAACCCTCTGATTGGGTAGTTAATATTAATGTCTCTAATCCGCCTTGCATGCTCTGTCGACTCATTTCCTAGCCACTTGACAAGAAGATCTACTTCTTCACATGCAGACAGATCCAGATCTCTGATATTATTCCTGAATGATGATCGCCATGACCTATAGCTTTCATGTCTGTCATTAAACTTGGAGAGTCCCTTGGTTATTAACTCACGTCGGGCAAAGAATTTTAGAAAATCTGACATACCTGTATCTCTGTTTGACAGATTGTTGCTGTAATAGGCACCATCTACTTGTTCTTCCTTAAAGGGTTTGACCATACTGCGATCATTTGTGGGTTTGAATGCAGGTTGCATTGAGGGTTGATGTCCTATGGAACCGTCGACTTGTTCCATGCAGGGTCTTTGGTTAACTGAGTTCGCTTGTTGTATGACTGGAGTCTGTTGGAGCTCCTTAGCAGGGGTTGATGTCACTCTTGGACCTGGATTTAGGCCGTCTTCTGACTTAGCATGTTGCAGTACGTAATCTGAAGTGTGTTGCGAGTTATTGTGAAGACTGGGTTCGGGCCTACTTATGTAGCTGAGTCTATCGCTTGTGAAGTTTGCTGCTTCCTCTAAAGCCTCTGCTTCTGCTACAGCAGCTGCAGCTTCTTTTTCCACAGTTAGCTTTTCTAGAACTCCTTCCGTGCATGCTTTCTCTATTTTTAATTGTCTTTCTTGTTCGGCAAATGTCGCGCGGGTTTTGGCGGCCTCGGCCTTCGCGCGGGCAATGGCGACGGTGGAGCTGCTCAAAGATCTCCCTGAGCCTCTGGAGTTAACTGAGATGCGAGACCTTGTCTCGAACTGTCCGGATTCCCTTGCTGACATGATGATGCTGTGAACGGGTTAGCACACTTGTAACCGCTGTTTTTCACTTCTTTTTGCACAGCGCCCTAAGGACCAGGTCTTTTGGCTAAGTCCGGGGCAATTTTTGCTACAGGCCTCAGGGCCTGGTCTGTGCACTATTAGGCACGGTACCACTTTTTTATTTTTTATTTATCTACTACTCCCACGTTTTGTCACTTTTTCTGTTCTTATGTGTGTGTTTTTTCACGGATGGAGGGTGTGGGTCCTCGGGCCTTACCTGAAGTCTAGGGGGAGGATGTGTGGCCATACGGTTCCTTCCTCCCCTGATCCCTAGGGGGTTTTCTCTTCGGGAGAACCCCCTCGCCTAGTACTGGATGTCCGGCTTCGGCTGGGCATAAGGAACGGTGGTCCACCAGGCCTTTTGGCCAGGAGGACCAAATGGGAACCTTGTCCCTGTCAGGAGCTTCGTGCCCCGGGGGATCAGGCGAACGGTCCAACCCTTTCGGGGGTAGGACAAACACACCCCTAAGTGCACTTTTTCGTGTGGTGTTCGCACTTGCACTTTTTTTGTGATCACTTACGGGTTTTTCGTTGTAGTTTGCACGTTTGCGGACTTAAAAAAAAAAAAGAAAACTTGTAACCGCTGCGGGTGGCGATGCTGCGTAGTTCCTCCTATCCAGCTTGTGAGAAGCCACCGTTTCGCTGCAGTCAGGACTTCAGGAGTCGCAGTCCTCGTATCCAGCTTGTAAGAAGCCGTCGTTTCACTGCAGTCAGGACTTCAGGAGTCGCAGTCCTCGTATCCAGCTTGTAAGAAGCCGTCGTTTCACTGCAGTCAGGACTTCAGGAGTCGCAGTCCTCGTATCCAGCTTGCAAGAAGCCGTCGTTTCACTGTTCTGTCCTCCTTATGTGTGAAGGTACATAGCTTGACAGACAGCTAAACCTTTCTCGGCAATGAGTTGACAAAGAAGCAACGTCCAACTTTGTCTTTATTGCAAAGATATAATAGGTGAAACGACGATGCTATTGTGAACCTGAATGTGAGGGTTGGATCCTACCAGCAGCGTGGTTACCACAGGAATGGAGTCTGTGATGAGGAAATGGCTGCTATGAGCAGGGCTGATGATGTAATCAGAGTTCATAGGCTACAAGCTATGGAAGCTGAAATGGGTCAAACTTCTACTGTGAAAAGATGCAGTGTATACAAACAGCTACTAGATGGAGCAGTTACACAACGAAACGAGAATTACAAACTGATAAGGCATACTAATAATGCCTAATTAACAAAGAACAAATTGCTGAAGGCATGACAATCACAATATAAATATATATATATAAAAATATATTCTATAGTATTATATTAACCAATTCTACTTTATATACTCTATGCTACCTTTCCCCCCCACCTCCACCCCCCACCCCGTATCCCCTCTGCCTATTCTACCTTTTCTCTGCGTCTTCTTATATCAGCAAGTGGAATTTTTCTGTTGTTATCTTTATTCTTTCCTATACCTCATATATAATCTAGCTTTTTCCCAGTTCTCCCATTTCCCATAGTAAGCCTCCATCTTATCTTCTTGGGTATGGCACAACCTTTCCATCTTTTTAATCTGCTCGACTCTTTCGATCCAGTCCTCTTCCTTTGGTGCCTCTATTCGCCGCCAGAACTTGGGTATTAGGGCTTTTGCAGCATTTATATAGTACCATATCCCTGATTTTTTATATTTATTTACCGTTATATCCGTGATGTGCAAAATACATACTTCTGGATCTAGATTTATGTCTATTTCTGTCAATTTTCTTATTAAGTGGATTATTGTTTTCCAGAATATCTGGATTTTTGGGCATCCCCACCATATATGGTATATTGTGCCTATTTCTCCACATCCCCTCCAACACAACGGTGTACTCTCTCCACACATCTTATTTTCTACTGTTGGTGAAATGTGCCATCTTGTCAAACACTTATAGTTCATCTCTACTTCTCTCATAGAGACATTTTCGTGAGTTAATCTATACATTCTCCTCTGCTTTTCCTCATCTATCACAACTCCCATATCCATTTCCCATTTTGTTATATATGTTGGCTTCGTGTTTGTGTCTAGTTCAGTGAGTATTTTATAAACTCTAGCAATCCCGTGTTTCCCATCACCTTGTGTTCCCAATATCTTTTCGAACAAGTTCCAATTGTCTCTTGTCCTTAAAGGTCTTGGCAAACTTCCAACAAAACACCTCAATTGGAAATACCGCCATTTGTCTAATTTAGTGAAAATCTCTCCCTCTTTTTTTTTCAATTCGCCAAATGCTCCTATTTCATCTCCCACCAAGATATCTCCTAATTGCACCTTATCTTTTTTAAACCACTTCCCTCCTATTTCTTCTCTGCCTGAGGGAAAAAACTCTGTATTTTTTAGTGGAATCAGTGTGGAATTAAAAGTCCATTTCATACTTCTGTGTAAGTTATCCCAAATCTTTAAAACATTCAAAGTGTATGTATTTACATTGTCATTTAAACCCCTATACTGTGTTGGCACCCATATCATTCTTCCCAAGTCTATTCCGCTGAGTTCATTCTCTATTCTCACCCAGCTTTTTTTATTATTAAATATCCAATCTATGGTTCTTGCCAATATTACCGCTTTGTAATATCTTTTAAAGTCTGGGAGCCCTAAACCCCCTCTTTCTTTCCTCCTACTTAGCAGTTCGTATGACAGTCTTGGTTTTTTATTCCTCCATATGTATCTTGTTATCAGTTTCTTAATTATTTTAAAGAAAATCTCTGGGAGTTTAATTGGGATCATTTGATATCTATATATGATTTTTGGTACTATTACCATTTTTACCAGATTAATACGGCCCATCCATGTCGGGGTTCCTCCCTCCAATCTTTTTAATTCGTCTTTAATCTCATTAATCAGTGAAATATAGTTTAGTTTATATAGATGTTTATGTGAGGCTGTAAGTTTTACTCCTAGATATTTTATATCTCTGTCTTTCCATTTAAAGGGAAATTCTTTTTGTATCCTTTCTTTTTCGTTTTTTAAGATGTTTATATTTAGAATCTCCGTTTTTGTTGGATTTATCTTTAAATTTGATAGTTCTCCGTACTCCTTTAGTGACTTCATTAAGTTTGGAAGTGTTATCCTGGGGATTCCTACATAGAACAACAAGTCATCTGCGAAAGCAGCAACTTTATGTTCTGTATCTCCTATCAGGATTCCCTTTACGTCTCTATTCAGCCTTATTGTTGACAATAGTGGTTCTAGTGATATAACATACAGCAATGGGGACAATGGGCATCCCTGTCTTGTTCCGTTTGACATCTCAATGGGTTCTGACCTCTCCCCGTTTACCCCAATAACCACCGAGGGGTATCTGTACAGCTTTCCTATCCACTCTCTCATCCTAGGCCCGATTCCCAAGGCTTCCAGAGTATCCATCATGAATCTCCAGTTTACCCTATCAAACGCTTTTTCAGCATCTATAGACAGTAGTACCACCGGTTCTTTTCCCTTTTTACTCTTTTGGATTAGCATCAATGATCGTACCCCATTATCTTTTCCCTCCCTCCCTGGAACGAAGCCCACCTGATCCTCATGTATCCATCCAGGCATTAGCTCTTTCAATCTATTTGCTAGGACCTTTGCGTACAACTTAGTGTCTGTGTTCAATAGTGAAATAGGTCTATAGCTCGAACACTGAGAGGGATCTTTTCCCTCTTTTTGAATGAGCACGAGTTGGGCTTGTAATGATTCTCTTCTTACTTCCATCTCTCCACCTAGTGCATTCATGTAGTTTTTGAGTTTTGGTACTAAGATTTCACTAATTTTTTAAAGTATCTCACTGTATAACCATCTGGACCTGGGCTTTTCCCCAACACTGTCCCCTTCAATGCTAGTTTTATTTCTTCCTGTGAGATATCTGCATCTAGGGAGTTTAGTTGATCCTCACTTAATTTTAGTAACCCAGCCATTTCCAAATATTTCTTTCTTTTCTGATTCTTCTCACTATCTATAGTTTCTGAACCTTCCAAGGGGCTTATATTGTACAGTTTCCTGTAATATTCTATGAAGGCTTTGGTGATATCTTTATTTGAGTGTTTCATGTTTCCTTTAGCATCTTTTATTTTTTCTATATAATTTCTATTTTTCTTTTTCCTCAGGGCTCTCATCAGATACTTTCCAGGTCTTTCTCCCCATCTATATCTCTCACTTAAAACTCTATTATATACTTTTCTCCTCTCCTCTTCTATCATTTCTTTCAGTTCTTCTTTCTGTTTTTTTAACTTCAGCTCTATTTCTTTTGTTATTCTATTCTTATGTATTTGTTCTAATTTACCTATTTCTTCTAAGAGCTCATTCATTTTCTCCCTTCTTTCTTTTTTCTTTCTTGCCCCGATCGCCATTAATATTCCTCTTATATAAGCTTTATGAGACTCCCACACTGTGGCCGTTGACACCTCCCCTGTCTCATTCTCCTTAAAAAAGCGTTCGATCTCCTCCCCTATTTTCTGAGCTATTTCCTTTTCCACTAAAAGTGTCTCATTCAATTTCCATCCCAGCCCTCCGCTTTTCCTTCTCCCCCATTCCATTTTCATAATAACTGGAGCGTGATCTGATAAAGATATTGTCTCTATTTCTACCTGGGTCAGGTGGTCAATTAATTGGTGTTCTATTAATATATAATCTAGTCTTGAATATCTCTTATGCATATTTGAGAAAAAAGTATAATCTCTATCTTGCGTGTGTGTAATTCTCCAGGCATCTACCAATTGACTTATGTGTAATTCTTTTTTCAATAATTTCAGGGCCTTACTTCCTTCTGTCTTTATATGGGAGGTGGCGTCCCTTTGTGGGTCCATACAAAAGTTAAAGTCCCCTGCCAGGATCAAACGTCCTTTTTTAAAGTCCATCAGCTTCCTCAACACCTTTTTCAGATACTCCTCCGGTTTTTTATTAGGACAGTAGATATTGGCCAGTGTACACTCGATCTCCTGTAACTTGCCCCATAAAAACAAAAATCTCCCATCTGGATCTGTTTTTCTATCTTCCAAGTCGAACCTAATGTTCTTTGCCAGGCCTATTGCTACCCCTTTTGCTCTTTTAACCGGGGAATCTGCATAATACCATGTTGGGTGGTTTCTAGACCTCAGCCTAACATTTGAACTTATCTCAAGATGTGTCTCCTGTAGAAATATCACTGAGGCATCTCTATGGTGTAATTCTTTAAATAATCTATATCTTTTCCCGGGGCAGTTCAACCCATTTATATTATATGTTATAAACTGAATCTCTTCCATCTTCCTTAAATTTCCTCTTTTCTCCTCCATCTATATTTTTCATTTCTCTCTCCTTCTCCCTTCTCACTTGCTTTTATATCATCTTTTATTTTGCAGGAAAAACAACCTCCCTCTCCCATTTCCCACCCTTCCAACCTTCCAACCCCCTCCCTCCCCCCTCCCCTCCCCCCTCTTTTTAGGCCTAACATTTGCCTTCTAATCATTTATGGATTAAAAAGTCCACCTTTGATTTGGTCCTTGGGCTAAGACTCCGTCCATGGACGACTTTCCCCTTGTCTAACCTCCCCATAACCTCCCAGGCCCCACCTGGAATTATCACAGGCAGAAAAAAGAAAAAAAAAAATCAGAAACGAGGGCAATAGAGTGGGGATAGAAGGAGAGAAGAAGAAAAGAGAAAAAAAAAAAAAAAAAAACTATTTCTCTTCCTCCATCCCTCTCCCCCCCTCCCCTCCCCCTCCTCCCCCCCACATATTGCCAGTCCTCTTTTCTCTTCGCTCTATTTTCCCATTGTTCTTCTTCCCAGCCAGGGATTTCCATTCTTTGAATTTTTAAACTGTCACAAAAATTGGTTCCCCTTCCACCCAGCAAATTGGATCGGTTGGCAGTCGGGTGTAGATGGACAAGTGGTCTGTTTACATCTGACCACCTATGGATGTAGGAGAGCATAAATGGAGTGGGCACAGACCTGTCACCTCCTCAGTGGGGATCAGCAAACAGATCCCTTACTTAGCAATCGCAAGAGTCCGCCCTGTGTGAAAGGGGCCTAAGAACATTTTTTGGGGATAGAGCGGGGAGTGATTAGACTCTCTGTTAACTTTTATTTTCTATTTGTGTCCATTTTGGGGAGATACACTTCTGTATTTGTCCCTTTGATCACTGCAGATGAATGACTATGTTATGTGGGGTGAAATCAGAAGGGGCTGTAGATGGCATGTTGGCCATTAAGTAACTACTATTTTGCAATAAAGAGAAAATAACTGTTCCCTCTCTCTCATCCTGGATTTTGTCACATTGATGGTGTTTTATGTAAAATCTTCCTATGTATGACAGTGAGAGAATTGTTTAGATCAGAGGTGAGCTAGAATTTGGTGGATGAGTTAGCTATATTGCGGGAATTTTAAATGTTAGGCTTCTAAAAAAATGGGGCAAATATAAATCTTTTTGAGTAAACCTACATAATTATAACTTGGCTATTATATAAGTGACTCTGTCAGTTTGATATAAATAAATAAATAAATAAATACAATTGCTAGCACTTATCAAGTGCATGTGCCTTAAATTCAGCACATATCTACAGAAGCTTATAATGACCCCTTTGCTTTTAAATACTGGGCCATTCTGAAAGAGGAAAGCTCTTATGATGCTGGTAGTGACAACGCTTCCCTTCCCCACCTGCCTCCCATACATTCCCACTGGCCAGTGGGCAGCACAGTGGCTAAGTGGTATGCATTTCTGCCAAGCAGCACTAGGGTTGTCTGTTTGAATCTCAACCATGGCACAACCTGCCTGGAACTTACATGTTCTCCCTATGCCTGCGTGGGTTTCCTCTGGGTATTCTGGTTTCTTCCCACATTCCAAAGACATGCAGATACGTAAATTAGCCATAGTGTGTGCATGTAAGATAGGGACCTTAGACTGCAAGCTCCTTGAGGGCAGGGACTGATGTGAATGTACAATATATATGTAAAGCTCTGTGTAAGTTGTCAGTGCTATCTACGTATATGTAATAATAAAATAGTGATGGGGCAATGGAAATGTATGATGGCAGGGGGCTGTGGACTACGGTGTGACACAGCCTAAAAATATTGAAGCTAAGCTCATTCAGAATGGGCAAACATTTGGGAATACATTGGGCAAAGAAAGTTGCTGAAGCTTTATGCAAGCATTTGTAGGTACATGCACTTTAAAGCCAGTAGCAACTTTTGATAATTGCCTGTGCCTGCGGATTTACCCTTTCTAACTCTGTGTTAAAACTGTTGTCATCAGAAAAGAAAGAGATGTCAAATCTAACAGAGCCCTAGCAGTTTTCATTACTCTGTCCAAGAAAATTTTTTGAGTTGATATACAATGTAAAGGGCAGAAGTCCAGGCTAGAGAAGAAGTTACCCTTGTGTTGGGTCCCCCTCTGCTCTAGTTGTTTTTTATAGAGCACATGCATAAAACACACGCTCCCTGTACTGACCCCAGCCCACCAGGTCAATTCATGTGCCCTTCACACTTCTTCTGCAGCTGCGGCACCCCCTTCATCTCTGCCTCACCTTGTCCCAGCTGTTGGCAGCAGAGAGGAGGCCAGAACTCCACTGCTATATCCTGCGCTTCTCTGTACAGCCGTGGAAAGGCTTGTCTCTGCCCCCTGCATCTCAGCAGTCAGCAGCAGAGAGGACAGAAGTCCTCCTACAGAGCTTGCGACTCTCTGTGCAGTCACAGCACCCCCTCAGTCTCAGTATTCAACAGACTCCAGAAGCTGACCTCAGCCCTCCTCTGTGGTCCTCCTCCAGACCCTGCACTTTCTGCTTCTCTGCTCCGCCCCAGCTTCTTCCCAGCAGCAGCACAAGGTAAGGGAGGGTGGTGGACTCATGAATTCTGATGGTGGTGGCTCTTGACATCTGATGTAGTGCATAGGGGTGGGGTGTTCTGGACATCTGCTTATAATTATTATTAGAATGATACTATTCAGGTCAATTCAATTCCAATTGCCAAGGAGGATCACACACCATTGGTATAATCCACAAGAAACTTTATTGGAGACTTCTCAGACAGAAGACCATGGCAGAACCATGTTCTGTCTTAGCAGTCTCCAATAAAATGTCTTGTGGATGTTACCAGTGGTGTATGACCCTCCTTTTCAGACTTGCATCATCTGCTACAGGAGTGTGAGTGGACTCCGAGTCTGTTTGCACCTGCACTTTTCAGATTACAGTAACTCTTAAGTTATTACTAAAGCCGGTAATAATCGAATGCAGATACAATTATTTAATATGATAAAGAGTAGATACATTTATATAGTCTTACAGATACAACCAGCCATTTGAGGACAATCATAATGCTGATGTGGAATAATAAAACGTATTCCTGCACCAAAAACTACAAAATCTAAACTGCTGCTGTGCAAATTGTGAAAAAACACAAACAATAAGAAATATAAATAAACAGCGCAAAAATAGATTTCTAAATCCACTCATAAAAAATTATTATATAAAGTGCATAAATTGTCCTGGGAGGAGGTTTGACAAATTGTAACCGAGGGGCGGGTTCCTTTTGGATATTTAAGGGAGTGAGGACAGGAAATGGACGTCTTGAGAACGCCCGATGGGAGGGGCGAAACGTGTTGACCCATTTCCGGTCCATACCCCGTACGTCTGACGTCACTTCCGGTGAGTGGAGCGCACGCTGAGCGGTGGGAGCTGTGTTGAACTGTATGGATTCTCTGCTCTATCCTGTGGCTGATGTGAGATTCCTGGAATAAGGAGGTTGTTAAAACGCTCATGTTTTATCTGGAGGCTATTATAATAAATAAATGTGCCTTTTACAAGTTGCTGACATGTGAGTCGCCTTAATCTCTGCTTTGAAATGTTACTATTATTTGGCAATATTACACTATTTGAGATTTCTTTCTCCTGGTTGAACGGTGGAGCCTATTCGGATGGTGAAGAATTCTATAGAGTGGATGCTTAAGAGGGTTTAGGATCCGTTTAAAATTCCCTAAAGGCTTCTCACTCACCAAGTTCTGGTGAGTGCATTTGATGTTGGTTTTTGCATGGGTGGAAGGTGGACGTTTTTCTTTATATTTGAAGAATTTCTGGAATTTTTGATCTTTATTACACATGGACTTTTGGTGTTTTATAATAATATAATTGAGGATGTTCACTATTAATTTATGCACTTTATAAAATAATTTTTTATGAGTGGATTTAGAAATCTATTTTTGCGCTGTTTATTTATATTTCATAATGCTGATGTGGTTTGCAAAGAAATTGAGTATGGTACCCCTGGTCTAGGTGGACTGGAATAAGTTCAAGTATTTACCTTTTTTTCCTGCTTCCTGACTGGTCCATCACCATCTTTTCTCTTCATTGCCCAACCTGTCACAACTCCCTAATGTCATCACAAACAATGCAGAGTTAGGGGACCTACATTGTATTTGAGGATGACCTGGGCCTGTCCATAGCTTGAGAGCTTCTGACGGCAATACATAAGGGCATTCATTTACCTTATTCATCATCCCCCAGACAAAACAAGCAGTTGACCCTTGCAGTGTGGAGAGGGACCCACTGCAAGGGTAACTTTGTGTCCAGCTTGGAGTTCAACTGTAATGTCCTTAAGTTATGTCTGGTTTACTTTACACCGAAGCCTTCCTCCGCCACCATTCCACCTAACCAATTTGATGGACTTTTCCCTTAAGGCAGCCATATTGCCAGTTCACTGACAAACAGGCCTCCCTACCTGATGTTATTTACAGCTTCTGACAATATTGGAGTTCACAGCCTTTCTTCTTACCTGGCATGTCTCATTTTCCAGGAGAATCTGAGATGTAACCCTGCGCTTTATTAAAGTGTAAACATAGACAGACTCATATAGAAACCCATCTAAATCGAATCTGTTTGTCTATGCCAGCTACAAACATCTTTACTATTTAAGTCGGAGGCTGAAGAGGAATCTTGTTGCCAATTTTCACCGCGCAAGTAAAGATGTACACTGTGCTTCGTCTCAATCCCCCTGCTCTGCGAGAAGATTGATAGAAATAAAATTTAAATACAAAATGCATTTTAGACATCGGCGGTGAAAAATACTTTGTCAGCCTAATGAAAAGATATCAATTCTCCCCACTTTATTCAATAAATTGTGAGTCATTTTGTAAATGGATTAGATTAAAAAGGAAGCACAGACTCCCGGAGAGGGGCCACTGCATGGTGGAAACTTCACACGAGCCAGACAAAAAACCTTTTAAGCAGCTCCGGATCTATAAACGCGATACCGAATACTATAGGAGTGGCTGTAGGCATGAGATCACCCACTGCTTAGAATGGAGAAGTGTCATAGAATTGAATGAGAACGATTGTGTCTCTTATCTGTCACTGCTTCCTCGAGCACGAATCAATGCACTAATGGGGACTATAGAGGGGGAAAATAGGACACACAACAAACATCAATACTGACAAGATATATTTTAGAGTTATCAGCATTTTAAAATAATTTTCCAGGTCCCTGAAGGTATTTAGTATTTACTGTATATGTCCATTGTAGCTTGACTATAAAACACACATGAGCACACATATCTCATGTCATGTAGGCTTTTGCATGCCATGTCATGGAGATGCCTGGTATGTAATGGTAATCTGTGGAAGAGCAAACTGAATGCCATGATGGGGGTGTGTGTGTCATTGTAACACATTTTGTGAGCTCATCTTGTTTTATTGCCTCCCTTAGTCTGCTGAACTGTGAAAGATTTGGCCCAAGAAAACAAGCAATTGGTAAAATACTAGTCACCAGTCAATCTCTATGAAGCTGACTTATTGATTCACCATGCCTTGCTCTGTACTGTGTCTCTGTGTAGAGGCAGTCTTTTTGTTAGGGGAGCAGGGTTTTGCTTTCTCATATCAGTCCTGCCTCCCTGATGACTAGTGATCTAATGATTAGTGGGTTAACATTCAAGAAGCTCCGGGAGAGGTGGAGAAAGTACAGAATTAATGAAGCAGAAGCAGGGAAATCCTTGCAATGCAAGTCCTGAGGTACAGCTTCCTCTCCATCAAGGAAAACAGTGAGCAGCATGATAGTGACATCGCCAAATATCACTCTATAACCAGACTCATAACACTCTCCAGAACTCCTCAGATGGGATGACTGAGCAGAGATCCAAGTAACTCCAAGGCAAGACTGACGTATAGGCCCCTCAGCTAGCCCAGCTGGTACCTCATTGAATAGTGGCTTGAGGAGGGTTTCCCTTGCAGGATGACAATGCTGTTTTGCCCCTTAGATTACTTATATATCTTCCCAGTTACCATCTCTGCAGTCTCCCACAGGGATTGGCTGAGAGAGCATAAATATTCATGTTGCTCATTTGCCTTGCTCTACGCCTATGTCCCAGGACAACCTAGAGTATTCTGGAATGCAGGGAAGAGCAATTACACCTGCAACTCGTGAAATACAGAACAGACCAAAATAATCACATGCAACTCAATTGATTGCAGTAGAGCTAAAAGCTAAACTGACCTTGCCTAGCACCTACAGTATCTAGAAAGGTGCTACACATTGCTTTACTTACATCCAGCTATCTGAATTTTTTTCATGCTTACATTGCTAGGGGATAGACATGTCCAGTTCATTTTGTTCTGAATCGAAATTCAGACAAATTTTCTGTTATTCTGGGATAGTAACGAAATTTAAATTAATCTGGAATAACAAAACTAAATTTGTCCGAAATTCGAATCAATTCGAATTAGAAAACAAAGGGATGAAGCAGCTGGAACAAGGTGCACTATTGAGCTTCCTTCCTTCCCTTCTTGTGTTAGCGATGGCAAACATAAACAGTACTTAGGTTGCAGAGGCACAGTACTGACTGTAAACCTTGAGGTGACATCTAATAATAGCAGTATAAAAATAATAGTAGAAATAATTTTTATAGCTTTAAAGCATCTTATGATGCATAACCACTTGCTGACCGCACTATTGCCGAATGATGGCTGCAGTGTGGCCGTCCTGTTCTGGGAGGGCATCTATTGATGTCCTCACAGAATTGGGCCCCCCCCCCCAGTCACCCACTGTGGCGCTCTCTATGATCTAATCACAAATCATGGTAAAGAGCCAATCATAACGCCGTTTGCCATGTGAGCAGCTGTGCCCAATCACAGCTGATCACGATGTAAACACACTTGCTGTTATCAGCAGTACTTTCCTCACACTGTCACAGTGTGAGGAAAGTACTGCCGATGACCGGCAAGTGTAAAAGGAGACATCTACACTACCCTGATTATCAGTGCAGCCCCAACAGTGCCCATCAGTGCTGCCTATCAATGCCAAACAGTGTCCATCAGTGCTGCCTATCAGTGCCCATCAGTGCTGCCAGCCAGTGCCCATCAGTGCTGCCAATCAGTGCCCATCAATGCTACCAATCAGTGCCCACAATTGCTACTGGTCAGTGCCACCTATCAGTGCCCTTTAGTGCTGCCTATCAGTGCCCATCAGTGCAGCCTCATCAATGCACATCAGTGAAGGAGAAATATTACCTGTTTGCAAAATTTTATTTTAGAAAAAAAACTTTTTTTCCCCAAATTTTTTGTCTTCTTTAATTTGTTTAGCAAAACATAAAATGCCCAGTGGTGAATAAATACCACCAAAAGAAAGCTCTATTTGTGTGGAAAAAATTATAACAATGTTTTATGGCTTTAGTGTTGCATGACTGCGCAATTGTCATTCAAAGTGCGACAGCAAGCTGAACGTTGGCATGGGTAGGATGGGGGTAAAAGTGCCCGGTAGGCAAGTGGTTAACAATAGTCACATCTGGCACATCTGTGCCTTATACCTCACACAAGGATGTTCCAAAGCTCCAGCTAACAATGACAATCAGGTGTTTCCTCTGTAATTCATCTCCTATTTGCAGCTTAAATTATATACAAAAACGCACAACACAGCAAGGTAGGTTTGTTTGAATACAACACAGTTTTTGCCAAAAAAAAAAAAGCCTATTAACAAAGAACTAACAACCACTGCGATGAGCCTTTTACGGCTGACTCTGTGCTATGTATCTCCCTGCACAGCGACATGCAAGGCTGCTTCCTCCTTTATTTTAGGAAAATGCTAACAAGGAGCATCCTAATTCCAGTCTACACACCTGTCGTTTCAAGGGTAATGACCTGACCTGCTTTTCCATCCCCATCTGATATGCCCCCTGGGGTTGGCGGTAAGTTAAGCTGGCAATACGTTAATGTAGACGAGGCCGTGAAAACTTTTCTGAGGACTATGGTGGCTGATGTGGCAGACAGTATGCCCTAAATCACATTGTGCTTTGAGCAAATTGCGCAGGAGATGTGGCAGGAGTAATCACCTTGTGTGAAACAAAATCCACTACAGCATAGTCCATGTACTGCAGAAGTGTCTTAAAAATACTTTATGAAGAGCCTGCAGAATTACCCAGCTGTAACGGAGCACAGGAAGGGGGAGATGGCATGCCTGGAGAGACAAGCTGTATTTGATGAGAGGTTCCATTTACAACGGAATGAAGCAGCAGATTTTTGGCTCATTAACCCTCTATTCTCCACCTTACCTGATACCATCACAGAGCTGAATCTTATGTTTTATTTGGGGCTTTTTCTTCTTAGAGAATAGGTACAGGAACTCCCCCCTTGTCTCTGCCTATTACCCACCGCCGACCACCACCCCCTACGCGTCTCCCAGTACCGCCCCTTTTAGAAAATATAGAACCAAGTATTATTTTGTGGTGTAAAGTAATTTGTATGGAATTAGATGGGGGGCACAGTCACAGATGGGGTGCTGCTTTTGCATGAGTGCTGCATTGATGGAGTGCTAAGACGCAGTTAAACACAGCAGTTTAACTAAAGCAGGATAACTCAAGCAGCAAGAAGATACAACAACAAGAAATTCTTCTGCACGCTGGACAGGCTGCAAGCAAACACCCTGGAAAATATCTCTTACAAGTCTGAGTCCCACTCCGTGTACCTTTTTAATATGTTCCCTCCACTCCTCCTTTTCATATTACTTTCCTGCGTTCCCAAATCTCACTTCTTTACCCTCTGCTCCACCCCAAAACTTGTACATCTCACCCTCACTACTACCATCTCCCTACTACTGCTCTCATCACCTCCTGCTGATACTTTACTCTCCTGCTGACCCAAACACCAGGACAGGAAGGCATGTGCACTCGTGCACATCCCGCTCCCATGTTACTTTCCTCACCCTTCTTCTCCTAACCTCTGGGAATATCTCCCCAAACCCAGGTCCTCCAGTATTTCACCCCCACACCAGGCATCCTCTTTCTTCCAGAAATAGCCGCAATCCCCTCAATTTAACATCGGTTCCCGTTCTCCCAAAGACCACTCTCCCTTTTTCATGTGCGCTCTGGAATGCCCACTCTATCTGTAATAAGCTCACCTCTGTCCATGACCTTTTTGTCTCCCGCTCCCTTAACCTACTAGCAATTACATAAACTTGGCTCCAAGCAGCAGATTCTGCTTCTCCCGCAGCACTTTCCTATGGAGGCCTCATCTGGACCCACTCACCCAGACCCAGTGGTCCGAAAGGTGGAGGGGTTGGTTTTCTTCTATCCCCACTGAGCACCTTTCAAGTCCTCCCTAACCCTCCCTCTCTATCCTTCTCTTCTTTCAAGACTCACTGCATCCGGCTGTTTTCTCCCATTTCTCTGAGGATTGCAGTGATCTATCGGCCTCCTGGACCGGTCTCCCGCTTTCTTGATGATTTCTCCGCCTGGCTACCCTACTTTCTCTCCTCTGAACTACCCACTATCGTTCTCAGAGATTTTAACATCCCTATTAATGTCAACAACCCGGCTACATCCCAACTCTTCAACCTAACCTCATCTTTTGCATTAGCACACTGTATACAGTCCTCCACTCACTCTGATGGGAATACATTAGACCTTGTTTTCTCCCATCTTTGCACTCCTTACAACCTCACAAACACCCCCTTTCCTCTCTCTGATCACAATCTCATCACCTTCAGAGTGTCCTCGTCTTCAAACACCTATCCCTCCAAGCAGCAAACAATTACCAGCAGAACCCTTCACAACTTGAACCCTGCTCCTTTCCACTCTGCAACTGACCAACTGTATGACAGAATCTCTCCCCTGTCCTGCCCTGACCTGGCCACTGCTGTCTACAACAGTTCGCTTTCATCCGCCTTAGACTCACTTGCTCCTCTAACAACACAAAGCATCAGGCCCCGACCATTACAACCTTGGCAGACTGACCACAACAGAAATCTTAAACATCATAGTCGTGCGCTTGAGCGATTGTAGCGTAAAACCAAATCACAGCAAGCATTCACCCGATATATATCTGCTTTCTTAACATACAATTCCTCCCTTCATGCTGCCAAACAAGCCTACTTTGTCACTCTTATTAATACCTTGTCATCCAGTCCTTGTCGTCTCTTCTCTACTTTTAACTCTCTACTTTCTCCACCTCCACCCAGTATCTCACTCACTGCTCACAAGATTGCAAATCATTTAAAAAACAAGATTGACGCAATTTGTAGGGGCATCGCCACTGCACAGACATCCATCCCACTTAGCATACCTTATACTAAACCTCCCTCAACACTTTCCTCTTTTGACCTTGCTACTACCGAAGAGGTCACTTAGGTTTTCTCAGAAGCCTGTCTCACTACCTGCCCCCTGGATCCTGTCCCCTCACAACTACTACGGTCACCCTCCTCTTCCATCCTATGCTCCCTCACTCACATCTTCAATCTCTCCCTCTCTACTGGTGCCTTCCCCTCCCCTCTAAAGCATGCGCACATCATCACTCCCATACTTAAAAAGCCCTCCCTGGACCCCACCAACCTGAACAACTTAAGACCCATCTCCCTGCTGCCATTTACCTCTAAACTCCTAGAACGCTTAGTCTACAATCGCCTGAGCTCCCACCTCACTGACAACAACCTTCTTGACCCTTTACAGTCTGGCTTTCGCTCACTACACTCCACTGAAACTGCCCTACTAAAACTCACTAATGATCGACTAACTGCTAAAACCAATGGCCACTATGCCATACTCTTACTACTTGACCTCTCTGCGGCTTTTGATACGATTGACCATCCCCTCCTCCTCAAAAAACTCCACTCTCTTGGTCTCAGAGACTCTGCTCTCTCCTGGTTCTCCTCCTACCTATTGCAGCGCTCCTTCAGTGTTATCTATAACACTGCCTCCTCATCTTCACTCCCTCTTTCTGTAGGGGTCCCTCAAGGCTCTGTCCTTGGACCCCTTCTCTTCTCCATCTACGCCTCCTCACTTGGTCACTTGATAAACTCCCATGGTTTTAAGTACCATCTCTATGCTGATGACACACAAATCTATCTTTCTACCCCTCACCTCACCCCTTCAGTCTCCTCTCACATTACTAACCTACTAAGCGACATATCGGCATGGATGTCACTCCACTTCCTCAAACTCAATCTTTCCAAAACTGAGCTGTTAGTATTCCCCCCAGCCCCTGCCCCCTCCCCTTACTTCTCCATCAAGATCAATAACACAATCATCATTCCCTCCCCTCATGCCAGGGTACTAGGTGTAATCCTAGACTCCCATCTGTTCTTTCACTCCCAAATCCAATCACTGTCCAAATCTTGTAGACTTCACCTCCGCAACATCTCCAAGATACGCCCATTCCTAACCTCAGAAACCACTAAGCAACTTATTCACTCCCTTGTTATATCTTGCCTTGACCATTGAAACTCCTTCCTCATCGGCCTACCGAATCGCAGGCTATCCCTTCTTCAGTCTATCATGAATGCTGCTGCCAGACTTATCCACCTTACTAACTGTTCTGTATCTGCCACCCCTCTCTGCCAATCCCTACACTGGCTTCCCATTGCCCAACGGATAAAATTCAAAACATTTACAATAACGTATAAAGCCATTTATAACTCTGCCCAAAAATTACATCAACGATCTTGTCTCTAAATATCACCCAAACCGTACACTCCACTCCTCACAAGACATCCTGCTCTCTAGCTCCCTTGTCTCCTCCTCCCATGCTCATCTCCAGGACTTCTCCAGAGTTTCCCCCATCCTCTGGAACTCTCTACCCCAATTTATCAGACTATCGCCTACTCTGCTCACTTTTAGGAAATCTCTGAAAACCTATCTCTTCAGGGAAGCCTATCCTGCTCTCAGCTAATAATGGAATCTTCTACTCTTCCAACCAGTCCATCCCCCACATTTACTACCTTTTGTACCACCAGCCCCTCCCTCCTAGATTGTAAGCTCCAAGGAGCAGGGCCCTCCTTTCCCTCTTGTATTGAACTGTATTGTTGCTGTATTGTCTCCCATTATATTGTAAAGCGCTGAGCAAACTGTTGGCGCTAAATAAATCCTATATAATAACAATAATACAAAAAGCAGTAAAAGAGACCCCTGAAGCCTGCAACAATAGATCCCCGCAGCAACATTAGACCCCCACAGCAACAATAGACCCCCCCCCCCCAAACAATGGACCCCCATTAAAGGTTTGGTGATGAGTTTTCCTGTTTCTTGGGGGGGCCCCCACCGGTACCACTGGTCACACCTGATGATAGCTACAAGCTCGGGAAATGATTGCACTCACACTGAAGTCCGTTGCTAACACTTCAGCTTTATTGCAAAGCATCAGAGTATATAAAATTCTGTAATCTCTGGGCACGTTTTTAATGACCAAATTTAATATCAACCAATCAGATACATGCATTTTATCTTTAGTCTTGCATATTGATTGTCACCAAACTTTGCAGAACGTTTGTCTCACCATAATGTTGTGGTCAGACTTACTCAATGTTTCTGGCCCAACGCCCGGACTATGGTTACAGTCTTACTGAAAGTTACTTCCTCATAAAATTTTCAGATATAGTTATTTCATGTAAAGCATACGTTCACACTTTTCATTTAGTGTACAAAGGTCATGTATTTTAAAGCCAGCATATTGTAAAACAAAATGGAGTTGATTATGTTATCATGTTATCCTTTGACCCCCCAACAACAAAAGCTCCACCCCAGTGACAATAGATCCCCAGTAACAACAACAGATCTCCCAGCAGGCAACATCAATAGACATCTCCCTCAACAGTAAATAATTCTAAGCAACTACTGATTCGATGTCAGTACTCGGGTCGTCGGTTCAAATCCCAACCATGGAACCACCTGCCTGGAGTTTGCATGTTCTCCCTGTGCCTGCGTGGGTTTCCTCTGGGTAATCCGGTTTCCTCCCACTCCCAAAGACATGCTGGGAGGTTCATTGGCTCCTGTCTTAATTGCCCCTAGTATGTGTATGTATGAATGTAAGTTAGGGACCTTAGATTGTACACTCTTGAAGGTTAGGGACTAATGTGAATGTACAATATATATGTAAAGCTCTGTGTAAATTGACGGCGCTATATAAGTACCTGTAATAAATAAATAATCCGCCCCCCCAGCAACATAAGATGCCCTCAGTAACAACTGAACCCCCAACAGCAACAATAGATCTCCCCAGAAAAATAGATCTCCCTCTAGCACAGGGGCGGACTGACAACTCATGGGGCCTTCGGGCAATAAGGGATCATAGGGCCCCTGTGTCCTTGCCCAAACTCAAAAAAGCCTATGAAAAAGGTACCAGGGGCATCTCATGGGGCCCCCTACTGACCCCGGGCCCTCGGGCAGTGCCCGAGTTTCCAAATGGTCAGTCCGCCCCTGCTCTAGCATCAATAGATCCTCCAGCACACCACAGAATCACTTGCCATTAACATACATTCAGTACTGGAGGTGACGGAACTGCGTTCCCCCACGTTCCCGCTGAAAAAAAGCCCTGGCTTTATTGGATCCCAAGTCCAGACGTTGTGTTTTTAATTTTGTGAGGAGCTGAAAAGGGTTCAAACTTTTATCACATTTTTTATTACTCTTTATGTCCTTTTTGGGAAAATTTTCAGTAATTTCCTGTGAAGGTAGAAAGGTGTCACATGAACTGAGCAACTTTAAAATGTAAAGTGTTACTAAACCCACAACAGTAAAATCCCTCTGTATATGCAGCAAAGCATGCTTGTTATGCTCACTGTGGAACCTAAGGGGTTAATCCTCTGCATTATGTAAAAAACTGTTTGATCCTGACTTCTCTGATCCTCCCCTTCTTCCAGTGTGCCCCTCTTATCTCCTGATAAAACATATCATATGGGGTCACTCTGCACATGCTCAGTTTGGTATGTATTGCTAGAGAGTAGTTGTGATTCTTAGGATTTGCTTAGTGATCCAGAAAAAGTATGCATGACAGTAAAGCCATATTGTGTGGGGGACAATAAAGGCAGTTGCACAAGAAGCATGCACACACTCCTCAATTTGGCTCTTCTGTGACATGATTGTCCTTCTCAGATGTTCAGCATGCAGGTATATATCTGCTGGTCCTAAAACTCAAGTGCAGGATGTATACAGGTCCATCAAATCACCTTTCCTGTATGGCCTTATTATAGCCTCTAAAGTCTTACTCCAAGCTACTGGTAAATGTACCCAAGCAGTGGGGTCCCTCCTGCATTGCATGGGTTAAATGCTCATTTGGATAGCAGGGAAAAAATAATTACAAATAATGACCTTATTCCTTGCTTCCACAGGCTTTCACCTCTACGGGTGACCAGTCCCCTCAAGGTTCTGGCTGGTCACAGCTCTCTGATGTCATCACATACAATGGCAGGACCAGCGGTTCTGCATTGTACTGGAGGACAGTGAGGGCTTGACCAAATTTCAGGGTGTTAGACAACAAAGGAGAGCACTGTAAGTATATGTATCTATGTATGTTTCCCCCCTAGCCAAATGAACATTTAACCTATGCTGGGCAGGGGTGCTGGGCACAAGGGGGGAATCCCACTGCAAGGGTAGATTTAACAGCAGCCCACAGCTGAGCTTTAATAATGATACCAAAAACAATAATGGGGAAAAATGATAGAAGACATTGATGAAAACAAAATGTATAATTTATAGTTATGTAATCATTTAAGTATCATACATAATTTGTAATAGTTTAGCCTAATTATAGCTTCTTTTACTTTTTTGTTTCAGCTCTTCCAAAAAAAGTTAGTTTTTCCTAAATGATGTGCAATTCTGATGGGCAGGTATTTCCTAGTAGGTTCGAAGTCTGTTTGCTCAAATGGCTGTCTGCACATTCCCATTGGCTAGTAAGGGATTCCATCCTAGTGATAGTCCAAAAGAGATCCAAGGGAGTTGGGAAGAAGCCTGCAAACTTCAAACTTATCTGTAAGTGTAGGAGATTGATACTGTCAGAACAGACTGCTATTTGGGTATAACAATGACTATGCAGATATATATACAACCATAACAACCATTTTACCCCATGTCACAATAATTGAAACATAGCTAACATCTCTTCTGAAGGCCAGAATAGGATTTCTGATTTTAACTATGAAAGACTGCACCCATTCTTGGTGCCGAGAAACCTCTTAAAGTGCCTCTAATCCTTTGTTCCAAAAGTTTGGTTCCATTTTATAGCAACCTCCACTGCCAGGAGTAGGTCTTAATTACTCCATGCTCCATGTACTGAGACATCTGGTTAGTGCAAGCTATTCTCAGTTTTTTCATCACAAGAGTCACATACTTCCCTCTGGTTTCTCAACCTTGGATGCATCACAGAAGTCACGAGTTCAATATTTCAATACTCTAATGTTTTATTTTCATCATGAATCTTGCTTAATTTAAATTGAATTTATGCGATCAGGTTAATCTCTATATATGAGCGCTGCATATTTTTATTATAACCTCCACTGCCAGTGTGCCATTTTTCTAATACAACAAAAAATTTTCAATACACCCCCACAGAATGAATCTCTTGTCAAATTGTATCAGGGCCCCAGAGCTGCATTACAGCATTCCATTTCAGATTTGTTAAACACCTATGCAGTAGATAAGAAGTCCATCTAACTCTCTCCTTGCAAGTAAATACATTTTGGCAAGTTATCAGTTTACTGGGCTATACTTGAACAAGTATAAAGGTTAATATGTCTTGCTGAAAGTCCCAGAGTTTTATTAATGTGGCTGCCTGCTCCTATATCAAAAGTCATAAAGTTTATAGTCGGTTGTAGAGTGTCTGGTACAGTTATGGGAAGGAGTGTCTGTACGTAAAAGCATTGACTGAGATAAATGACCTTTACTGGGGGATTCTAGTCCCATGTGACCTTCCGGGCATTTTCAGAGCACTCTACCAACAGAATTTTTTTTAGACATTTGCTTCTGATAGTCCTACACTATCCTACTCACCTAAAATCACAAATATAATTTAGACAAGCTAGGACAAGCCTGCACAGATCAAAATTAATTAAATAGCTTTTAATTCCCACTGTACAGTAATTGAAATGAAATCTTCCACTAGTAGCAATTGCAGTTACATCAACTGCAAAATGATGTATCTGCTAGATGCAAACACACAGGATAAGCTTTAGTAGCTGGCTTCAAAAAGATGTGGATTTTTAATACATAAAAACTGCAACATTTTATTTCGAAAAGGTGTTATACAATTACTGTTATACTATTTTTTTACCTTTAGCAGCTGCTACCCCACTCTGGTACTAAGGTGCCCCCAAGAAAATATGCTGCAGCTTATGTAGCCTGGGCAGAATGGTCATAAACCTACAGTATAAGGCAAGCTATGGCTATGGCCATTAATCAAGAAAATAGGCAGTACGGTGGTACTGAGCCAGAGGATTGACAGTCAAGTGTCAAAGGAAGAGAAAGAGTCGGGAGTATATATAGAGGTTGCTGCCAGAGGTAACAAGAACACAATGTCAAATCCAAAAAGGTAAGCAAACTAATCTCCTAGATTGTAAGATCCAAGGAGCAGGGCCCTCCTATCCGTCTTGTATTGAACTGTATTGTAAAGCGCTGAGCAAACTGTTGGCGCTATATAAATCCTGTATAATAATAATAATAATATTTAAACCAGATCGGCTTAGATGTAATAATGGTCACTCATCAAATGGTTAATCCAGCTCAGACTCCATCAAGGTAAGTATTATTCAAATTCCATATGTGGAATTCGTATGAAGGAAGTCGTATGACGAAACGCGTAAGGGCATGATCAGCAGTGATGTCACCACATACGCCTCGTGGCTGAACCATGTGACCGCTATTACGAGACTTGTAATCTACAAAGTGGGTCGTGAGACGCACATTAAATCAGCTAGCGGTTTCTCTGCAGCTACACCTATCACTGAATGCTTTTTGTACTTTTATACAATGTGAGTTTTTGGTCTAAGGGGGGTATTTGTTGGCAATAAATTTCTAAACGGTATTATGCAATGGCGTGTGTTCTTTATTTACCCACATATAGAATCTGAATAATACTTACCTTGATGGATTCTGAGCTGGATTAACCATTTGATGAGTGACCATTATATCATCTGAGCCGATCTGGTTTAATTAATCTCTACATCTATTGGTATCTGATTCAATGCTGATTAATCACCAGCATCTGGTGAGTTTGCACTTTGATGGGGTGTTGAGCACATCAGAGATCACGGTTTTGGTGGATACTTCTTGAAAGAAAGATTTGGACTTTATTTTATGCTATGAACTTTTTTTTTCCGTTTTGCACTGTTTGGTGGAAGTCTTATTTATTATTTATTTATTTATTATTTATTTATTTATTTTTTATTGTTCACTGGCTAAATTTAGTATTTATATTTATGTATGACTTTTTTATTGTTTTATATCTCACACATATTTGGGGATTGAAGTGCATCTCATTAGTGAGTGCTGTTTATGGTAGTTTGCCCTTATTTATGTTTTTTTATTTTGAATTTATTTAAAATAGCAGCTCCCGTCACAGTTTGAGTTATATTATGTTATTGATATAAATTATCTCACATTTTAGAGCTGTGATATAGGATATATATATTTTTTAGTTTATATATATATTTTTGTTATACACTAATATTTAACAATCCAACCAAGGTCAGTGTAGAGAGAGTACTATGAAGGTCAGAACGAGCAAGCTCGGCAATAAAAAAAGAAATCTGAGAAACCATAATGAGTCAAACCCAAGAACTAACAATCTCTATGTGGACCAACATGTGCATAGAACAAGTTGCCTTCATAAAGTAGCCTGAGCAGTCAGTACAGGTGTTTATGTCTATAGATGTCTGGGTGTGCTCAGCCACACCACTCCAGATGGACAACACAGCCAAAGACATAAAAGGAATGCTGGTGTATGCTTGTGGACAGAGAAGGAGAATCCAGTGTGCAGAAAAACTCAGCAGGGAGGGCAAAAAAAAAAAACAATGAAAGCCAGAGAGAGCACCAGGAGGTAAGCCAGAGAAAACTAGTGCCAAGGAAACAGAGGGAGAACTACCAGAAAGATGAGCCAGCAAGAACTAACCCACAGAAAACCAATGCCCAAATGCACCCCAAATGTACTGCAGGCAAGTCTTTGACCCTTGTGCTAAATTACACAAAGAGCCTGAACAAGACAGTATTATTATTATTTTTTTTCAGACACCAAAGACTTTTGGGCTTCATTTGCAGAATCATAATTAAAGGTCCTTAAGGCCTTCCAATAGAAAAATTGAGCTACCCACCTACTTCAGTTTTCAAACCAACAGTTTATATATTTCAACTTTAAAAAAATGTCCATTTTGTCTTAACTGTTCTACAGCAAACTGCCACCTACTTGTAAGGAGCCTGTCTCAAGCAGGAATGTCTCTGGTTAAATTTCGAGTTTACATTAGAGGCTAGGCTGTAGCTAGCTTGAGCTTTGTCTACATTTTCTGTGCTTTGCCCGTTTTTCCGAAACTCAGGGTATTGATTGCTTCTGCCTGCTACTGTTGAGGAGTATCCAGTAGTCAGAGTGGGAAGAAAAAATAGTTGAGTTTTGAACATTTATCTCCTCCAGCCAATCACTGAGAAGTTTTTCAGTGGTGTGAGCTGAAGGAAGGTGATAAATGTTTGGAGCAACCTTCAGAGTGTCCTTTTTTCCTTAGGAATTTGCCCCAAGCAGAGCCAATGTGCAAAGTTCAGTGGTTTACAGCTACTCTGCTGGAGGGTGTTTCCAGAGGGAACTGTGCAGGAAGATGTCTGCCAGGACAGAGCATCTTGAACTGAATCTTCTGTACTGGAGAGTGTCCAGGGAGCGTAGAAGGTGCAACTGAATCAGGGGCGGACTGACAACTCATGGGGCCCCCGGGCAATAGGGGATCATGGGGCCCCTGTGTCCTTGCCCAAACTCAAAAAAGCCTATGAAAAAGGTACCAGGGGCATCTCATGGAGCCCCCTACTGACGCCGGGCCCTCGGGCAGTGCCCGAGTTTCCAAATGGTCAGTCCGCCTCTGAACTGAATGGTCAATAAAAATTCATTACTAACAGAATAAACTACCTGTGGCTGCTCTGGAATGGTCAAGGGCCAAAATTGTCTAGAGAGGAAGTCCCATTGAAAGTGGCTGCTCTTACAGAGTCATAGACCTATCACTGGCTGCTCATAAAGGGTCAAAGATTACCAACTCTACCAAAGAAAGGAAAGCACAAACTACACTAAGCAGCAGTAAAAATACAAAAAGGATTAAATTGACTGATGTCCAACTTATTTTCCTCACTATATGCTAGGGATTCTGCCCTGAGAGTGGATGTGTCCTGAAGAGTTAGGACTTGAGCATCCAAAAATGTCAGCCTTTTATAACACTTTGGGGACTATTCCACAGCACTCTGAGAAGAGTAGTGCTATATACTGTTTCAGTCATTTCACAGAATTTAACCAACACCCATTGGACACTGTGTTTCAATCAAACAAAAACCACTAAAATTCCATGTGCATGCTCCATAAATGCTCAAAACTGTGGGTGGAAGACCTTTGTGGTCTTCAAGTGATCATGTTTTCATTCAAAATCTTGAATCAAGTGCATGGTCATCATTGAGCAATCAAATGTATGGTCATCATTGCAGCTATGTCCTTGTTTATATTCTAACAGTTTTTCTAAAATATGCAGTCAAAAACCTAGTAAACACAGGTTTATAGGTCTGCTATAAATCCCTGGAACACTCCCTGTGATAAATATTGTAACCCCTCTCTCAATTGCCATATTGTCTTCACATAGTAATGAATTTATTACTTGAAATCACATGACCAGCTGAATTTAGCACTATCAGAGGATAATTGCAGAACAAGGATCCTGCGCTGCACACACGTCCATCAGAGGAAGCAGCTGGCATCCCGCTAAGATTATCATTGTGATAGGATAACATCAGGATAAATTCACATGAAGTGCGTCTGAAGCCACAGTTTCCGAGGAGACGTAATAATGTACTGTGTTACACGTAACAGATTGTTTCCGTGTCCAATATTAGATTGTAAAGAGTTCTTTTATGAAACATGCAGTGAAGTGGAAAGATAAAGTTGCTGTGACTGGATGAGCTACAGATACAAATTAGATACAGAACTATATTACAGTGAGAGTGTCAGACATTTGATAAAGCTTGCTATAGACTACTTCACATATATGGAGGAAAAGAGCACAGTTCTAAATATAAGAAATATTTGAGCTGCCACTCCTAACTTATCATTTTGATCCCATCATTCTGATACTGACTTCAATAGTAAATGAGTGGCCCACCTGGAAACTGCGCACTTGTTCTAGCTCATTGATTTGCTATGCAGTGAAGCCAAGATAGAGATGACAGCCCCGGTGACTACCTAATTAAAAAACAGTCCTCAATGACTGCTCCAATGTTCATACCCTTACAGGGTCTTGTAATAATAGCCTGTTGTGTCTTATTTGCTTTTTTTTATGAAATGTGTGTAGCACCCTCCTAGTTAGCAAGGGGGAGCTAGAGTCTGATTGTTAGAGAGGAGGGCTGAGTAGCAGCCTGGGTGCAATAGTCAAGAGGTCAAATTGTGGTCAGGGCTGAGAGGCTCTACAGGCCAGCCCCTCTGGAATTTCCCTTTACTCTAGAGCTTTGGAAGAAAGTCTAGAGATAGTATGAGGATCTGAGGAGTGGCTGGCTTGCACTTTTGAGGGATCCTGGTCAATCCTCAACAGGAGGCTTGACAAGGGGCCAGGACAACCATTAAAAGTGTTTAAGCCTGCTCAGGAGAAGAGGAGGAGGAGAGGAGAGTTGGGGTAGAAGTGAGGCTGAAGGCAGGAGCCTTGGAGGGGGCACAGATGGAGAGAGGGGCTCACCTACAGGCAGTGGAGCTGGAAAGGAAGAAAACTCAGAACTGTACTGGCCCAGCGAGCGAGGACCACTTGTACAGCAGGTAAGGAGTGGCCTAGCTAAAAGGCCTGGTAGCAGCCACCAACCCATCAGCGGTACAGGAGAGGATTTGAGTGAGTACACCTGCACCCCCTGGGCGGATAGGGGAAGGAACACTCTTGTGGGAAACCAGATTTGCCACCTACCTGGGACTGTCCATTACTTAAAGTGATAGGAACCAGGTCCCCTGTTCAGGGATACCTTCAAATTGCTGGGTGAATGAAGAGGAGTTCAACTAGGGTCTGGGGTGGTTTATTAGGAGATGCTGACTAGTTCTCCAACAGAGACTGTGTTGCAGTAAAGGCTTGTAAATAGATTCAGGAAGTTGTCCTCAGTTCACCAGTTCCATTGGGTATCCTACACACCCCTATCCCTATCCCAGTGCAAATCCCCTAATAAAAATAACAAATTCAAACTCAAGTCTCCTTGTCAGAATACAATAGTACAGCAGGAGGGATCCCTGCATCACACATTGTTGTGTTGATGTGAGGATTGATCAGTTTTTTTTTAATTCAACCTTCTGGTTGAGGGAAAAAAAACACTGTGTGTGTATACCCAGCTTTAAGAACCAGAGGATGGAACCATAGGACATATCAGCCAGCCAACACTCCTGGAAGTGAATAACGAAGTAAATACCTTACTCTTAACTTTACATTGTAACTTTGGCCAAAATGTTTTTCCCTAAATTTTCCCATTCTATCTAAAACAAGAAACAAAAACTTTGGCTAAAGTTTATGTAATCCTTAACCTCCAAATTACCCCAATTCCTAGCCATTAGGCACTTAGCTTAGCATTTTAGGAGATTTATTTATTATTTATTTCAGGTGCTTATATAGCGCCATCAATTTACGCAGAGCTTTACATATATATTGTACATTCACATCAGTCCCTAACCCTCAAGGGGTGTACAATCTAAGGTTCCTAACTCACATTCATACGTACACGTACTGGGGCCAATTAAGACAGTAGCCAATTCACCTAGCAGCATGTCTTTGAGTGTGGTAGGAAACCGGAGTACCAGGAGAAAAACCACGCAGGCACAGGGAGAACATGCAAACTCCAGGCAGCAGGTGCCGTGGCTGGGATTCGAACCAACGACCCTAGTACTGCCAGGCAGAAGTGCTAACCATTTAGCCACTGTGCTGCCCACAGGATATGTAATTCTGTGCATGCATGCCCACGCAAACAGGAACTGAGCTCCCATCACCTGCCCCTGCAAAAATATTACTAACCTGGCAATGATATTATAGGAGTAATAAAATCTTATTCTTGTTTTATGGAACAAGGT